>NC_028641.1:21532743-21738411 GCF_001406875.1 Solanum pennellii | reverse complement strand
CAGAGCATTCCTCATAATAGCCACCCTCAACTCATGGCTTTGCCATGAGTCAAATTACACAATACCCAATGTTGGGTCAGGGCCATAACGATTAGTTTACTGCATTAGCCACCCTTAACTTATGCTTTTGGCATAAGCTGAGGTGCACATGTCCAAGGAGGAACCAGGGCCAACACAGTATTCCCAGAAAAGATCACTTGGGGTGAAAAATAAAGGTCTAATTTAAGCTCAAATCATTTGGATCAAAGAAGGATAAATTTCATATGGTTTTCTTTTATTTAGGCTAAAAATGGGCTATATTGAATAAAGGCCTATGATCCTTTCCTAATTGTCTATTACAGCTTACTTTTAGCAGGACTAACCAGGCAAGTTCTAGCTCAGTACAAATAGTGGACTATTCAAATATTCCTCACACTCACTTGACATTTCATCACTCTACCAGATTATCAGACACCTAGTTCGAATTTAGACTTAGGGTAATGCAGTGGTGTACCTCTATGTCATGCTTAGAGCCACACATTTATCAATTACTATGCCTAGTCATGCATGATTTTCCATTTTATCAGGATATCATTTTAGCCATCATGCTCCAGAATTAAACTATGTACACAAGATATAGACATGCTGGTTTAACAGAAAAAGTAATCAGTCTTTTGGGGAAAAACAACACAGGCAAGAAAACCCCAAAAGAGGATAGTGAATTGGGCTACTCAGACTTCACCCTAGCACTCACTTTCCATTTACCCCACCCCCAACAAAAAAACATGAAATTGTCCCCAATGCATAAAAATGGAAATACTAGAGTGGTAGGTGAAACAAACTGGGGCGCAAAGCGCCGACGATCAGCAAGCTGGTGGGTCCGGTTCCCCGGAACCCACTTCCTCTGTAATCTGGACACCCTCAATGGTGTCCTCAGCAACAACAGCACTATCAGCAGTGCCTCCCGCTATCTCCACAGTTCGGGAGCTAGACGCCCCAGCCGCTAACTCTCCTTCTCTCATCTGGCGCGCCTCCTCCTAAGCAAGCGAGGCTCTCCTCGAAGCCTCCATCTCACGGCGCTCCTTCTTCCGTGCTCGCGCCTCATCCTCCGCTCGACCCCTACACCTCGTGGCATGCTCTCGAGGAGGGGGGTGGAATCTCTGAGGTGGCGAATAAGGCCGCCAACAATGTGTCTTCAGCAGGCTCGACAGAAGGGGCCTCAGGTGGCGAATAGGGCCGCGAAGACTGTTGACCGCAGCCTGAAGGGTCGACACATCCACCGGAGGAGCTGGCCGGGCTAGCACCCGTAACTCAAAAGCGTCCAAGCGCTGGTGAACCTCAGCGATCTTCCGATCTGTGTGCTGGACCATTTTCCGCGCCAAACGCTCTTCTGCCTCGGTAATAGACCTCTACATCCACGGCTAGATATGATGCAGAAGTGTAGCCATTTGCGCCTCCAATTTTTGGACCCTAGCAAGCGGGACCAGAGCGGGTAAAGGGGCTGTACGAGAGGAGCTCGGGGCAGTGCTACTACCCGGGATAGACTCGACCGGGGTAGTGTCAGTGGAAGCGGCCTGCGTAGCCGTGCGGGCCTGAGCTACCGTATCAGCCAGATTATCAACAAGTGGGGGCAGCTCTGGACGGGGCCCTCTGCTTGGGGCCAACTCATTGGCCTCATCTCTGATGAGGCCGATATCAACAGTGCCCAGAGGGGTCTTGAGCTGATCGACATGCCATATAGGCACACCTGTGGACCTGCAGAGAGAAAATATCATGCACGGGAAAGGGTAAGTAGTCGTGACCTTAAAATCCCTCTCGTGCATAACTGCCTGTAGAAGCTACGCCAAATCCACCTCGAACCCGGCTATCATCGCCGTCATCAGTACTGCTCGATCCCATGTGGCGATATTATCACCGGCTGTGGGGGAAAGGCAGTGGCGGACATCAACCACAAAAACTTCGCCGTGAAAGTCAGGTTGGCCTTCTTGATGGCCCCCTTCGGCTCGGTCACCCAGTCGGCACCCTCTCCATCAACGGACAAGTGTAGGGCCATCCACCTCTTGGTGGTCACTCTCAGCGATGGCTCGCGCAGGAATTGGCCATCTTTAACAATCTGCCATCGGTAGTCAAACTCGGCAGTGAGAGGGGTCCGATTGGCAGCAACATCCTCGCCGTATAGAAACAGGCGGATCGCAGGCAGGGAGATATCAACCTGAACGCCCTGTACCCGGACCTGCTCCAGTTCGGCCTTTTTGGCGGGGGCTGCCCGCCTATCAATCTGTGATCGGAGAGTCGCTACGTAGGATGTGTAGAACTCTCGGACCAGCTCTTCACTATAACGTCCCGATGGACGTGCTGTCCATTCCAGTAGATGTCTGGTGAAGAGATTGTGGATCTCAAGCATCGTCCGGAGACTCCCTGTAAGGAGCCGCCGCTCCAATGTGAGTGTTCGAGTCATAACTCCTTTGTCGTTCAGGAACTTTGCATCGGAGTAGACTTGAAACTGCCCGTGGACACACCACCGTTTGGGCTGGTCAGTAGCCGTGGTGAGAGCATGACCTGGTGAACCGGGTGTGGATTCCGAACTGTAAGCCTCATCAGACGAGGCCGACGCTGTAGCGGTGGCGGGTGCGGGAACCTCAGCAGATCCGGAGGCTTCCTCCGACCACGAAACTCCTAAAGAGCCAGACGCTCCTTCTTCATTGGTGGCTGACCCAGAAGGTGTGTCGGTCAGTATGCGCTCCTCATCAGACTGGGAGGCAGTGACAACGCCGGATGCCACCTTTTTGGTTGTGGCTCTTGCAGCACGTGCATCACGGGAAGGGGTGGAAGTGCCTGGGGGCACGTACTCGGGGTCACGCTCATCATCAGAGCCAATGACCATGCGGGCAGACGGGGCGACAGACTTCGATCGCCCGCGTGCATAGACTCGATCTTGTTTTGGTGCCATAGTAGATAGTACCTGTAAAGGATCAATATTAGTACTAGAAGTAGCAAACAAGACAAGCAAAACCACACAAAATAAATACAAAAAAAAAATTAAAATAAAATGACATTTCTATAGTAACAGTGAAACACGACGGGCCAGGTGACGGCTCATCATGACTATGACGGACCGTCATGGAGTCCGTCGTGTCTTACTTAGAGTTTGTTTATATGGAGAACCCGGAAAGAGAGTCTCTGACAAGTATAACAGTATGTGCAGGACGGACCGTCACAAGTACGACAGTCCGTCGTAGGTGTCCGTTAGAGGACACTTGAAAAAAAATATATGGAGACCCTTAGGAAAGGGGTCTCTGACCATCATAACGGTCACGCAGGACGGACCGTCGTGGGTATAACGGTCCGTCGTACTTGTCCGTTTGAGGACACTTGGGAAAATAGAGAGAGACCGTTAGGAACAGGGTCTCTGACAACCAGAACGGTTGTGCAGGACGGACCGTCGTGGGTATGACGGCCCGTCGCATGTATCCGTTGAAGGACACTTGGAAAAAAATTTAGAAAACCATAGGAATAGGGTCTCTGACAACCAGAACGGTTGTGCAGGACGGACCGTCGTGGGGATGACGCTCCGTCGCATGTGTCCGTTGGAGGACACTTGCATAAAATTGGACAGGGGGTGTTAGGGATTTTTGAACGGACCCAACTACGGTCCGTCGTGGGTACGACGGTCCGTCATCGGGGTCTCGTTCTGTATATCAGTGACAGAACTGGGGGTGCCCCATTCATCCCCAATGACCCAAATCGAATTAATAGTGTTGGGACCTACAGTTTTCTAACCCAAATACCTAGTAAACTATCAATGCTAAAGCACCTATTTATAGGGTTTTAAACACGGCAATTTCAAAGATTTTTAACCTAGGTTAGAAAGAATTTTATTTTTAAAAAAATAAACATATCAAGAAGAAATAGGCTAATACTAATTGATAAACAAAAATGCAATATAAATGAGTAGAGATTAGAGACACATACCTAATAATTTGTGAAAAACAAGAGGAAAAGGTACTTGATGATCAAGTAGACACCCACAGCAGCAGCTCTCCGACTAGTAGATGATGTCTTTTAGGATTTTGGAAAATAAGAGGAAAATGATCGGTTGAAGAGAGAGATTGTTTTGGAAGTTGAAAAGGGAGGGAAATAGGAGGAAGTGTGAAGGAATGGGTGATATGAAGGGTTGGATATTTGAAATGGTGAGATTTTTTTTTTAAAAAACCTCTAGCCGGGTCAGGTCGGGTACGCCTCATTAATGACGCGACGATTCCCCGACGACGGTCCATCTCAGTTGTGACGATCCGTCGCTGGTTCCACCGTGTGTGACCTAATTTGAAAATAACAGAAAGACATACCTGGCACGACGGATTCATGCGACGGTCCGTCGCAGGCGCAACGGTCCGTCGCTGTATCCGTCAGTGACTGCTGCAGAGTAATTTTCTGCAGAAATTCCTAGTGATGTGCCTGCAAATTTAAACCCATTAGTAGAAAATGCTACCATTACTAGAAAAAAAAACTATAAGTATTGGGTTGCCTCCCAACAAGCGCCTGATTTAACGTCGCGGCACGACTGAGGACACTTGATTACTCANCACTTCATTCACCGATGCAGTATGCCTAAAATAGAGTTTTATTCGTTCTCTATTCACCTTAAACCGCACTCCCTCCTTTGTTTTTAACTCAACTGCTCCATGAGGGAATACTTGGGTGATCAAGTAAGGGCCAGTCCCTTTGGACTTGAGCTTGCCCGGAAAACAAGGCAACCCAGATCTATCTAAAAGTACCAAATCCCCAACCATAAACTCTTGTTTTGCATTTTTTCTTCATTCTCCTTCTTTATCTTTTCATTGTGGGATATGGCGGATACTGATTGGAGCTCACCACTCAGCCTCATGGTCCTACAAGTGTTGAAGGTCACTTCTTCATTGTTCAACCGAAATTTCATCTGCCCCTTTTCCATATCAACTACGGCTCTACCTGTAGCAAGGAATGGCCTCCCAAGAACAATAGGCACTTCTAAATCGACTTCACAATCAAGAATAACAAAATCTGCCGGAAATATGAATGACTCCACTTTTACTAGCACATCATGCAGTATCCCTATAGTCCTTTTCACTGTTCGATCAGCCATCAGTAGCCGCATCGCAGTGGGTTTTGGGTCACCCAAACCCAACTTCTTGTAAATCGAGAGGGGCGTGAGATTTATGCTTGCCTCCAGATCACATAATGCTTTCGCAAAATGTAATGACCCGACTGTACAAGGAATAGTGAACGCACCCGGATCTTCTTTCTTTTGTACGAGAGATATTGTAGCAATAGCACTACAATGCTGCAGTCTATCATCCTCCTCGAAAGTGACCGGTCTTTTCTTTGTAACCAGGTCTTTCATAAACTTGGCATAACAGGGCATTTGTTCTAGAGCTTCTACCAAAGGGACATTGATAGATAGCTGCTTCAGCATTGTTATAAAACGCCGATATTTACCCTCCTCGGTCTTTTTCACTAATCTCTGAGGGAAGGGTGGTGGTGGTCTATGCATGGGAGTTACCTTCATAGGGACTTCTGCATCGTTTCCATTGCTCTCTTCTGCTTCAGCACTACCCTTCACCACCTTATAATCATCCTTTCTCACCTTGTCCTCATTAGACGGCATAGGTGGGTCAATGGTTTGCTTACCACCCCGAGTAGTGATTGCCATACAGTGCGCATCATTTTTTGGATTTTGGAGCAGTGTTGCTAGGAAGAGTGCCCGGTTGCCGTGTGTTTACTGTCGCAGATAATTGGGCCATTTGCAACTCGATCTGCTTAATCGATATTGCTTGTGTATCAACTTTTTGCCCAATACTTGCTAAATCACACCTTAACTCTTTAATGTGCTCATCACTAGCATCGAACCTCCTAATCATTTTGTGCAACATATCCTCAACTCGCGCCATACTATCTCCACCATCCCTAGGAGTAACTTCACGATTTTGAGGAGGGACATAGGGCCCATTCCTATCATTTCTGTTACCGTAGTAACCCCTGTTGAAGTTGTTGTCGCGGTTGTAGTTTCCATCTCAGACATAATGACCCTCACAGTTGTAGTTACCATAGTTCCGACCGTGGTTCCCTTGACCTTGGTGCCAATTCTCCTTATAAGAGCCTTGGGCACTTGGTCGGAAACCCCCTGTGTGCTCATTTACCGCATAGGAATCCTCCTCATAATAACACTCATCATTTTGTGGCGGTGGTTTCAACAAGTAGTTGACTGCATTTGTCTTTTCTGCACCCCAGTGACATGTTTTAGTACCAACCCAAGCTCAGTTCTCATTTGAGCCATTTCTTCACTGAATCTCATCTGTGGTTGGGTTGTGAGTGGACTGTACTGCGAAGGTATTTCTCCCGGTATCTGACTTCCTAGTACTCTATGCTTTATTATTCCGGGAGATTTTCTCTAATTTTTCAGCAATCTCAGCATAAGGGCACTCCCCATAAGATTCTCCTGCTAGAGTGTCCAACACCGCTTTATTATTATCATCCTGTCCTCGATAGAAGTATTCCTTCAGTGACTCATCATCTATGCGGTGAATTGGGACACTTGTCAAGAACGAGGTTAATCTATCCCAAGAACTACTAACTGACTCTCCTGGTAGTGCAAAAAACTTGTTCACTCTGTCTTTGTGGTTTACTTTCTTGGAGACCGGATAGTAGCGTGCTAACAAGACATCCCTTAGTTGGTTCCAAGTGAAAATATAGTTATAAGGGAGCTCAGTGAACCATATAGAAGCCTCTCCCGTCAGTGAGAGAGGAAACACTCTAAGCCCTATTACATCCAAGTCCAAGTCAGGCCTCCCTACACAACTTTTACACACTGCCCTTACCTTAGCTATATGGGCATGTGGATCCTCAGAAGGTAGCCCTGAAAACAAACCTCTGGCAGTGAGCATTTGCATCAGGCTACTAGTTACCACAAAAGTATGGCCTGGTGGTAAAGGAGGCAAGACAAGTGGCCCATCAGAGTCTGCTTTGTTGTCATAGCCTCTGTAGTATGCTTGGGGCCGTGGAACGGGATTTTGTCCACTCTGTTGGTGTTCACCCGGAGCATCGGGTAACAACTGACCATGAACATCAACCGGAGCTGGGATGTTCTGGTTTGGATCATCATCATTAATTCCCAAGTTTCTATTCATGTTGCATAGTGTACGCTCTAATTCGTGATCATAGGGAAACAGGGGTTCTCTTCCTCTCCGTGTATTTGGCATACAAGGAGGATGGTTCTGCAAGAATAAAAAACAATAAAACAAAGTAAAATTAATAAGTTTAAGTTAATCTAACAGCTACTTTCCCCGGCAGCGGCGCCAAAATTTGATACGCTCAAACTTACTTCTCAAAAAAGAAGTAAAGTGGTCGTGTCAAGTAAATAACCCAACTAGTGAGGTTGGGATCGTTCCCACGAGGAAAATAGATTAGACTTAACTTCAATCTATTATTACTATTATTCGGTCAATTACTTTTTTTGAAAGCAAAAACAATAAAAGGGGGGTTTTCTATTTCTAAATAAATGAAACTAACTAGCGAAATTGAAAGAGATACTTAACAGCTTCGAATGTTGGAGTTTAATCAATTAATCAAAGTAACTAGGGTTTACGTGTTCCCCGCAGGTTCATAACTTGATAATTCTAACTATAACAATTCTTTCCTAGTATCTTGCATGCAAAGTGATAAGTTATGTATTTCTAAATCCTGGGTCCGGCATCTAGAAAATTTCACTCCGCACCTTGGTCCGGCTAAGTGTGTTGCTATCCTAACCCTTATCTTTACCTCATATTAAGCATCGTACTCGATATTTGACTAAGTTATTACCTCGTACCAATCAATACTATCTTATTAGATAGTGTACACTAAATCTATGTTGATAATTCTTTTCCTATTATCTACCTCCTTGGTCCGGGAAGTAGCATTAAGGCGAGTTCTAACGTTGGCCATCCGTTAAAAAGACTTCTAAGCGAAAGAATTATTAATACATGGAAGACACTATTCTAGAATTGTTATGTTAGTTAGGTTTTACCTCATTATCTGTCTATGGTTCCCACAACCCTAGTTATGGAGTTTAGTTACCCATAGTCATAATCACAATATTCAAATATATGATATAAGAATTCATGTACTTACTTCAATGAGAAAGAGTAAAATCCGAAAGTTCGCTTGATTAGTCAACAAAAATCACCAACAATCACTTACAAGAATCTCAAAGTTATCAAGAATCTCACAAAAAGTCTAATGATAATCAAAGGCCTAACCAAATAATCTAGACTCTAACCTAATAATACAGAGTCTAACCTAATAATACTGAGTGTACCCTCAAAAATGAGGTTTTTCAAACTATTTATAGAAAATAAAAACCTAAGTAAACAAGTATTCTATTTGCTGGAAATCTGTCAAAACGCGGTTGGGTCGACGGACCTCGCGACGGATCGTCGTGCTCACGACGGACCGTCACGGACTCCGTCGTCCCATACTTGTGCAATTTCTTCTGCTGCTCTCTTTATTACCCTCGACGGCAAGTATGACGGATCGTCACAGGCATAACGGTCCGTCGAGTGTCTTCATTCCAAAACACTTAAACTCTTGGAATATGGGTACTAGGACTACTTCTCTAAACTTCATGATGAACCTGCAGGATGGACAGTCATAGACACGACGGACCGTCATGTACTCCGTAACCCCACACTTGGTCATACTCCCCCCATATTCCTTCAGCAGCTGCACTACGCTGCCACCTACGGACCGTCACAAGAATGACGGACCGTCACAAGCTCTGTAGGTGGTCTCTTCTGCATTTTTTCGCTCAAAAACATCTGCATTTATCTTTAGACAGATTTCCTGCAAATAAGGAGAAACTTTTATAAAATTTAGCACAAAAAGGCTTTTGGACACACTAAACTTAAGGAAAAAGTATTAATAATACCGTGAAACCACGGTATATCATGGCCCTAGGTGTGCCAAATCAGGATAAGAAATTCTTTTTCAAGAACACTGTGACACTCTTTCCTTCATTTTTAGGAAGTGCTATTGCTTCCACCCATTTTGACATATAGTCGATAACAACAATTATATACTTCATCCAATGAGAACTCAAAAATGGGACCATATATTCAGTGCCCCATATATCAAAAAACTAAATCACAAGAATAGGATTTAAGGGGAGTTCATGTCTCCTCGAAATTCTTCCATCTAATTTGCACCAATCAGATGACTTGACGAAATCATGAGAATCTTGGTGAATGTTTGGCCAATAGTACCCACACTGCAAGATCTTATGCGCAGTCCGGATACCATTATGGTGTCCACCCACAATAAAGGAATGACATGCCCCCAAAACACTCAACATCTCAACCTCCGGTACACAACAACCAATAATCCCATCGGCACAATTCCGGTATAAGTAAGGATCATCCCAAAAGAAAATTTTCACATTATGGATGAAATTTTTTCTCTAGTGGATGGATAAATCCGACGGAAGTACATCACTTGCCAGATAGTTTACAAAGTCTGCGAACCATGGGAACAAATCCTAAGAAGTAGCCAATACATGTTCATTTGGGAATGCATCATCAATTTAATCCTTTTCAACCAATATGTGTACAACTTCATCCTCCAATCAAGACAAATGATCTTCAACTTGATTCTTAGTTCCTTTCAATCTTTCACCTCGAAATTGAACTTTTGCAGAAATATATCCATCTAATAAACCTTGACTTGGCATCCTTTTTTCCCATCAAGTAAACCAAAAAGGAGTGGTCTGTGTTCACTATAACCTTTCTACCAAGCCAATAGGAGCGAATTTTTTTGAATGCAAACACCACCACAAGAAGCTCTTATTCAGTTAACGTCAAGTGCTTCTGAGCCTAATTTAGGACCTTACTCTCATTGTAAATGGGGTAAAGCATTTTATCCCTTCTCTAACCTAACACAATGGCAAGTGAAACCCCATTACCATCACACATCACCTCAAATGGCTCACTCCAATTTGGTGAAATAATAATGGGCGCAAACAACAACTTTTCCTTCTACTCTCCAAATTTCATTAGACAAGATTCGTTGAAATAGAACTTACATTCCTTTTGGAGTAATTTGCTCAAGCAAGTGCAATTTTTGAAAAATCCTTAAAAACCTCCAGCAAAAACAAAAATGTCAAAGAAAACTTCTCACACCTTTTACAGAGATTGGTGGAGGAAGCTTGTCTATCACGTCCACATTAGCTCGATAAACCTCTATGCCCTTCTCCGAGATGAGATGGCCAAACATTATACCTTATTTCACCATTAAGTGACTTTTTTCCCGATTAAGCACTAGATTAAAATCGTCGCACCTTTTGAGTATCTCAGCAAAATTGTTCAAACAACGATCAAAAGAGTCTCCAACCACAGAGAAGTCATCCACGAACACCTCAATAGTGTCCTCCACCATATGTGAGAATAAAGATATCATACATTGCTAGAAAGTTGCCGGTGCATGACATAACCCAAATGACATCTTTTTGAATGCAAATGTCCCATAAGGACAAGTGAAAGTGGTATTTTCTTGATCCTCAGGGGAAATAGAGATTTGATTGTTGCCCGAAGAGCCATAAAGAAAACAATACCCTCCCTTGTCTGCGAGTTTGTCTGACATATGATCTATAAAGGGCATGGAGAAACGGTCTTTTTCAGTCCAAGCATTCAACTTATGGTAGTCAATGTAAACTCTCCATGCGGTCAATAGCTGAATTGGAACAAATTGGTTTCTCTAATTACGAATCACTGTCATCCCACCCTCTTTGGACACGCACTGAAAAGGGAACACCTAAATACTATCGACATTGGGATAAATGACTCTGGCATCCAACCACTTGATGATATACTTTTTCACTACATCTATCATAGGTGCATTAAACATTCTTTGGTGCTCAAAACATGGTTTGTGATCGGGCATGAGTTGAATTTTGTGTGAATAAATACCAGGAGGAATTCCAACAATGTCCGCAATAGTCAAACTAATGGCTCGTTTGAACCTCTTCAAAACATGCACTAAACACTCTACTTGTTGCCCATTCAAATCTTCTACAATTATTACCGGTAAAGTTTCATCTGTACCCAAGAACACGTACCTCATATGTGGTGGTAGAACCTTAATCTATAATTTTGGAGCCTCCTAAATAGATGGTTTTGCGGGTGGATACTCGCGATGATTCATATCTAACTCCAATTTCTTTTTATTTGAAAGATATTCATTCCGTTCAAGTTCACCCACTAAAGACCCATAATCTTCAATACTATCACTCTAAAAATTAATGATCACTGAAGCTTGTGCCACAATACCTAGTCGCTCTTTGATTTGTACCTCAGATATACTCTCAACCTTGAAGGATATAGAAGATACCGTTTGTATCTCAGCACTTTTCTTCATGGACCAACATATGTTGAAAGTTGCTTCTTCATTATGCAACCTAAACTTTATCTGCCCCTTTTGAATATCAACCATTGCACGCCCGGTGGAAATGAATGTCCTCCCTAGAATAATCTGAACCTCAAAATCAACCTCGCAGATAATAATCACAAAATCATCTAGATATATAAATGATTCAACTTTCACAAGCAACTCAAGGACTATACAATTGTGCCTCTTTACTGTTTGATCGGCCATAAGTAAATGCATTGTAGTAGGCTTTGGGTCAACAAAGCCTAACTTCTAAGAAATGGAAAGAGGCATGAGGTTTATGCGTGCACCAAGATCACATAGTGCTTTAGCAAAGTGTAGTAACCTGATTGTACATGGAATGGTTAAAGGCTCCAGGGTCTTTCTTTTTTGACACAAGAGACCTTGTAGTAATAAAACTACAATGCAGCAATCTGTCATCATCCTCAAAACATCACAAATCTCTTCTTTGTCACCATATCCTTCATAAGCATAGCATAGCCGGGAATTTTTTCCGAAGCTTTTATCAAAAGAACTTTCATGGTAAACTATTTCAACATAATGATAAATAGCTGGAATTTAATATCCTCAGTCTTCTTCACTAATCCCTTAGGGAATGGTGTTGGTGGTGTAGGAATAGCGACAATTTTCTAAGACACCTTTACTTCTATCATCCTGTGTTCCACCAAATCTCCACAAGTTTCTAAAACCTCTTTGTATTTTCTCATATTATCTTCTACCATAGATGACATAAGATGATCAATGGTTTCCTTACCCCCTCGAGTAGTAACTGCCATGAAATTCCCATCATTTATAGGATTCTGGATGGAGTTGCTAAGAAAATTGTCAATTCATAGTAGTAGACAATTGAGCCATTTGTAACTCAATCTTCTTAATCAAAACCGATTGTGCATCCACCTTTTGCGAAATTTTATCTAAGTCACCTCTCATCTAACTGGCATGATCATCAATAATTTTAAATATCCTCATCATCGTTTGTAGCATATCCTCAACTCGCACCATACTACCTCCACCGTCCCTAGGAGCAACTTTGCAATTTTGTGGAGGAATATAGGACCCACTCCGATAATTCCTATTGCCATAGTCACGCCGGTTGAAGTTTTTGTCTTGGTTATAGTTTCCATCACGAACATATTGAACCTCTAGATTATAGTTACCATAGTGTCGACCTTGATTTCCTTGACCTTCGCGCCAATGTTCTTGATTAGATCCTTGGGCGTTTGGTCGAAAACCCCCCATCTATTCATTAACTGCATAAGTGTCCTCTTCATAATAGTACTCAGCTGTTGGTGGAGGTAATTTGGTAAAATTATTCAAGGCATTTACTTTCTTTGCACCTCCACTGACATGTTGCAAACCAACCCTAGATCAGTTCTCATATGTGCCAACTCGTCATGCATTTCATTTCCTAATGGGTTGTTTGTAGCTTGTACTGCGAAGGTGTTTCTCCAAATGTCTGACTTTCTAGTTCTCCAAGACATGCCATTACGAGATATCTTCTCCAACTTCTCTGGTATCTTTGCGTATGTGCATTCTCCATAGGAACCACCCGTAATAATATCGAGCACCGCTTTATTGTATCATCTTGGACTTTGTAGAAGTACTCTTTCAATGACTTATCATCAATATAGTAGTTTACGAAGCCTATCACAAATGAAATAAATCTGTCCCTATAGCTACTTACTTACACTCAAGGTAATGCAAACAAATCATTAACCTTATATTTTTGGTTGAGCTTCTTAGACACTATAAATTGCCTTGCCAAGAACACATCTCTTAACTGATCCCAAGTGTGAATATAATTGTATGGAAGCTTAGTAAATCATTTGGTGGAATCTTCTGTCAGTGATTGAGGAAATACTCACAACCCGATGACATTCATATCCTTGTCTGACCTACCTACACAGGTCTTACACACAGACCCATTTTGGCTATGTGAGCATGAGGGTCCTCTGATGGCAGTACCAAGAATAAATCGCTCTTGGTGAGCATCTACATCAAACTACTAATCACCACGAATGTGTGCCCAGGTGGCAAAGGGGATATGACAAGAGGTCATTCGAGTCAGTAATGTTAATGTTGCCCCTATAGTAATATTGAGGTTGTGGTGCTAGAGGGTGCATCCTCAAAGCATTTTCCAATTGATTTTAACCTGAAGTTTATTCTGTACCTGCACTTGTAATAAAGGTTGATGGATTGCCGCATCTCCTAGATTGGTTGAGTTCTATTGATTTTCCACCCATTGCAATGTACACTTCAGTTCAGGATCCAATGGAATGAGTGGTTCTCCTCGTCTTCGTGTACCTGAAATACACTAGAGAAACACCTGAAAGAGACTTACAAAAAATAAAAAAGTAAAATCAGGTAAACTGTTGAATAAACTTTGTTAATGTATTTAAGGTAATCTAAAGTCATATTCCCCAGCAGCGGTGCAAAATTTGTATACGCTCAAATTATACCTCCCTAAAGAAGTATAAGTGGTCGTAATCAAGTAGAGAACCCAATAAGTAAGTTGGGGTCGATCCCACGAGAAAAATGTTTTAAAAATTAACTTCAATGGACGATTATGTCTATTAAGCCAAGGTTTTTCCGAAAAAAAGTATTTAAAGGGGGGGGGGTTGTGAAACAAGTTTCTTTAACACTTGTAAGTTAGCAAAAGTAAAAAGTGAGGTTTTATAAAAATGCGATAAAAACTAGGGTATATGTTTTGTCCATAGGTTCATAACATCTTGTTCCTAGCAATAGTAATTCTTCCCTAGTGATTTGCATGTAAAGTGGAAAAGTACATATTTCTAAGTCCTTGGTCCGACATCTAGAAAATTTCACCCCATATCTTGGTCCATCTATGTGTGTATCAACTACTAATCCTTACATTTACCTCATATGAGAAATCATAATCAATGTATAGATTAGTTATTACATCGCACCAATCGACACTAGCCTATTATATAGTATCCAACTAAATCTTTGTTGATAATTCTTTTGCTATTATTACCTCCTTGGTATGGAAAGTAGAAACAAGGCTAGGTCTAACGCTTGCACTAGTTAAAAATACTTCTAAACGCCAGAATTATCAACACATGCAAGAACCTATTTTAGAATTGCATATTTGCTACGTCTACTTTGATAATTACACATGGTTCCAACAACCCTATTAGTCTATTTAGTTACCCTTGCAAGCAAGATAACAATTCATAATTTTTTTAAAACAATCAAGAACTTACTTCAACAATAAGAATAAACAAGGAAAATCAACTTGAAATTGCAAGATAAATCTTCAAACCAAATCTGGAAATTAAATTATTGCCAAAGTTTGCAAAAACCATTCTCCAAACAAAACTAGAACAATACCAAAAATTTCATACCCCAAGAAAAATATTTTAATCCCTATTTATAGAAAACATTCTCTTAAATTAAAAGGAATTTAAATAGGAAAGTTTGACGAAAAATGCGGCATTGATAGACGACTACTAGTGATCGACGGTCTATCGAATGCCTTCATCAGTCTAGACTTAGAATATTTTTTCTCTCTCCAGATGGTACCTTCTATGAATCAATGAACGGACCAATAGCACGGTTTGTTGATGCACCTACGATCCCTCCATGCACTCCATTGCTCCTTCTTTAGAATTTTTCTCAACTTCGAATACTGGAACTATCTCTAATAAAAAAACAATCTACCAGTAAGGTCCGTCGATTAATCAAAGGACCATAATTTCCTTTCGTAGTTCCCACTTAGTCATATTTCCAAAATTTTCTCCTTTAGCCTGAATTGCACATCGACGATTACCACCTACAAACCGTCGATAGATCGATGGGCCATCGATGCCCTTTGTAGGTCTTCTTTCTACACTCTTTTCAAGCTGTGTTCTGTGTTTTTTTTTTTGATTTGGACATCTTTCTTGCAAAAAAATTCATAAAAACATATTAAAATCATTACAAAGAGGTTATATACACACAAAATTCTCAAGCTAAATGCATTGAAAGCACCGTGAAACCACGGTATATTATATTACGTATAGTGACCTTATTCAATTGCCAGTTACCTATGCACATCCTAAGACTACCATCCTTATTCTTAACAACCAAAACAGAAGCACCCCATGGGGAAGTACTTGAACGAATAAAACACTTATCAAGAAGATCATTTATTTGAGCCTTAAGCACTCTCAACTCCACTCGAGTCATAAGATATTGTGGGATAGAAATGAGGTGCAAACCAGGCTCTAAGTCAATACAAAAATCCATGTCTTTATCCGGAGGCATGTGGGGAAAATCATTTGGAAGAAGCTCACTAAATTCGGACACCACTAGAATAAAACCAAAGGATGGAGGTTTCAATATTAACATCCCTAACATGAGAGAAAAAAGATAAATGACCCTGCTCTACTAATTTACTAGGCCTGTGGAGGATATAATCTTAACTTTGTTAGTCTTGTACACTCATTCACACTCTAATATTTGCCTTCCTTGAATTTCTAGAGTCACAAACATAGCATTATAATTAAAGACAACATAACAGGGAGACAACCAAGTCGTTACAAAGAATATGTCGAATTTAGACATATACCAAGTAACCAAATAGACCTATGTATGAAATCCCATTAAAACGACGGCAAAAATGATTGAAGATGGATGAGTATAACTGACTCACCAACCAGTGTAGAAACGCTATAGCATAATCGAGAATATCACAAAACATAGAAATCAGAGGCAAATCTGTCAAACACATAAGAATAGGTAGAACCACGATCATAATACACTAGACGTTCGGTCTCAAACAAGAATAGTACATGTGATCACTGCATCAGACGCCTCTGCCTCATTCTTGTCCGGGAAGGCATAACATTTATCGCTATCATATACTCAACTACCAACCAGCCTAGTCGTGCGTAACCTCTACCTCTATTACCATTTCCTTTACCTTCTCGACCTCTATGATTTCCTCCTCGTCCTACTTGTGGACATCCCCTAAAATTATTACCATTCTCCGCGTGTAGAATTACTCGAGAAGGTTTCAATCCTGACTCAAGTGGACGCGGTTGTGGGCAGTTCCTTCTCATGTGTCCAAGTTCACCACAACTAAAGAAAGTGTGGCCTCCAGATTTTCTGCTGCCCCTACATGCCTAATACTCTGATCAGCTAAAGAATTATTAGAAGGAGTTCTCGATTAGTTATCGGTAGAGGGAGCATGGAGGACTAAATTGCCTTTTCCACGAGTTTAGGTCGAACGGATCCTGTAGCATAGGATCCCTAAAAATTTCCAAAATTCTTAGCCCTCTTATGTGAAACCTTAGCTTGACCATCTCGCTTCACCCCCTCCACTTTCTTGATATAATCGATCACATTATTAAAAAACCTCCTTCCTATACAAGTCAAGTGAAAAGATAACACTAGAAGCTCATAATCAGAACTTCTAATGAATAACCAGATCCTTTCCTCTTCTGTGTAACCAACTGTGTAGTATATCTAGATTAAGCGTGGAACTTGACTTCATAAGCAACTACGAAAATACTACCCTGCTCTAGTCCCATGAACTCATTCTTTTGCGATCTCTAAAAGTCCGAAGCACATATTTTTCTAAGAATAAGTCATGAAATTGGGTCCAACTAAGTGGAGGTAATGTAAAAGATCTGCAATCCATGTAGTCTCTCTACCATTGCTTGGCCTCACCTTGAAGTCGAAAGGACACAAACTTAACCCTATGTTATTGAACAATATATGAACTCATAAGCGTCCTTTGTCTCTGAATTAAGAAATATCGGGGCCTTGAGACTCAAGAAACTGGTCAACATATCATGCTCATAACCAGTCATCACAGAACCCAACAAAGGATGGAAAAAGTCATAGTTACTTACCTCCTCTACCGAACCGTCTTCGGCATATTATTGATTACAGGGTGATTTGCGGAAGCTTGAGTAGGTGGAATCATCGTGTGAGCAGCCAACCCTTTTAAAAAGGACATGATCTATTGAGCTAAAACAAGATCAATGGGGGGATTCCTATGGATTAATCTTGTACTCCTTCTTCTTGTTCAATCTCTTCATCATTCTTAACGTCCGTATATCCTTATATCACCTACTCATATGCAGGAGGTTGCTTATTCAAATGAACATGGTAATCTGTTACCTCATTCAAGTAGGCACCACTCTCCCACGACCACTAACCTTAGATCTTCCTCTATCTATGCCTTGACCAGTACCTCTCACTGCGGTTCCTCAACTTGAGCATTAGCAATAGTTATGGTCCTAACGTTGTTATACTTTAGTATTAAGCATCTACGGATAGAAGAGTGAAAGAAGTTATATACCAATTTAAATCACCAAATACCAATTTGAATCAAGTAATAGCACAAAGTAGACAAGAGAAAATGGAGATTTCCTAAAGTACTTCTATAACCTCTATAAGAAAAGTAAAGGCTTCCCCTTACCGTTCCACGAGATTCTATTAGACTTATTTTGAGTACATTGACATCAACAAAACCTAGGCTTTGATACAAAATTTTTTAGGATCCGGACCTTCATGATTGGCATCAACACTAAAACTTAATATGAGAACAACTACTAGCAACCAACGAAATCCATAAACCCACAAAAATAAAGCATTTAAGTTATACATGCAAGTTAAATAACTCAAGAGAATGTTCCATCACTCAATAGAGATCTAAAATGTAACTAAAAATGTTGAATCGAAACCTTGAATTTGAAAGTAAATGTACCAAAACTAGAAATGACAACCAAGTCTAACAAGAACTCTCTACTGAACTATCTATAAATCTAAAACAAGGACTAGTTCAAAAAATGGTTGACTTAGACTAAAGAAAATTCCATAAAACCCGAACGATCAATATGGCTTACCCTTGAACTCGAAATGATCAACAATATTCCAAGTGAGGTCTGTCAACAGTCGTGATCAAATGCCCTTTACTTCACAAAAATAAGAGCAACTGCAGAATCAGTACACAACCATCATGTTCTGGTAGGATCACACAGGTATAATGTAACATAAGCCAACAATTAGAACATTTTAATACAAGCATAAATATCAGCATATTCAATCTTATCATAAGAATCAATATCACAATTCACATGCTTCAACACATAGTTGGTCCTCTCATAGAACCCAAAGTAAAATCGTTACCATGCCTGAATGCAGCAATCTAATCCCATTTTATGTTGGAATGTGGCAACCAATCCCAGTTAGCATGCCAAAACGTGGCAATATGATCCAAGTTATACTGCAAAAATGTGAAAGTGGATCCCAATTACATATTGATAACACATCAAGATCACACATTCAAGTCATGACTTCATGGTATCAACATTCATATATTCCCTTTGAATCATATTCCCGCTTCACACTTTTACTAGACAACCCTTAACTATTCTAGATAAGTACTTATTCATTTAGCAAACTTCTGCAACTTAATTCATTACATTCATTCGTTCATTTAAGACTCATTCTTCACATAAAAACATTCAAATAATGGTGTTGGACAAGACCTAGGGACACCAACTAACACCTTCAAAGCCTATTGTGCAATGTCTAGATAGCATCACATACAACCACCTAAACTCCATAGAACATCTGTAGTGCTAGAAGGTATCTCACAGGATGAGAATGGACAATAACTGCCATACACCATGGCACCAAAGTATGGAATCCGGAGTTCTAACCTACTTCAATGAGGGTGTTCTTCTTGCAAATGGTAAAACTTGGAAACATCCCATTTAGGCACATGATTAAGGAATACGAAAGGTGTTATATGTATTCTAATCACATCATTTAACTAGAACTATTTCCTTTACCATACTTACTCGGTGCTAGCCTTTGTTCTCATAGAGTAATTTACATCAAAGGTTCATATAAAGGGGTTCAATATATTAAGCTTATATCCTAATGACATTTACCCTACCAAAGAAAGGTCTAATAGGGCTATCTTACACTAGAGTCAAGAACCTCATAATGAGTTTCCTAAGGATTGATATGATGTCGTTCCAGTCAATCAACCTTAAGTCTATCATTCCTTTCCTTGAAGGATACCAATACGACTTTTAACTTCAACTTTCATATACTTAACACTAGGTTCAAGGTTCCACATATGGGCTTTCTAATGATGTAAGAATTGTTTTCAATTGATATCTAGGTTTTATTAGATTGATGAATTGTTATTGAATTGACCTAGTTTCATTTATTATCATAATTTCTATAATGAATTATTGTTCATGGACATTGGTAAGGCCCATATGGTATTGAATTGGCTGATTTAGCATCGAATTGAGGTATTGAGATTGTTGTGGTGGTAAGATGACCTATTTCCTTTATTTTTATGTTAATTAGACTTCAATTATGTTGTGGTTTGTATGCGATCCAGTTATGGTGGCGGTGTTATGTGCTTTACATGCAATAGATGTGGCCTTGTCGCACTACTTTATGCAGCATGATGATCATGGACTTGACGACAAACTACTTGAAGTAATGTGATTATTTGTGTTGTTGATTATGTGAAGTATGGTTATATCTATCTACATGATAAGCAATGTGAAAGTACATGTGTTCTATTAATGTTATGTAGGTGATCATGTTAGACTATGACTTTGACCTTATTTGTATAGTCTTAGGATTGAGTCTTGGTTATTCCTACTTGACTATATGAGTCTATGATGGTCATATTGATAATTTTATGATAATATATAGGATAAGTTAAAGATGATTATAGTTACTTCTAAGTGCTTATAGAATGACATATATTGTAAGTTGAGGTGAAGTTTGTTGTTTCTTGTCTTGGTGGACTTGTGTCCCTTGCTTGATTTATATATGAATGTTTGTGATGTTTTGACTTAGGATGTTAAAACTCTTAGTCATGAATGTATGAGTGACATGTGACCTTAAATGATGTTAAGAGGGGCGTTTATGTGAAACCTTGAACCTAGTGGTAAGGTTATGAATAATGAAGTCATAAGCCGTAATGGTATCATTCAAAGTAAAGGAATAATAGACTCATGGTTAATTGGATGGAATCGTATCATATTAATCTTTTGGAATATCATCATGAGCTTCTTCTTGCCATTGGAAGGAAGCCTTAAGTGGACCTCTTTGGTAGGGTAAATGTAATAGGGTTATGAATTTGTTATGGAACCCTTTTATGTGAAACTTAAGTGTGAATTACTCTATGAGAACAAAGTCTAGCACCGAGTGAATATGGTAAGGCAAGTAGTTCTAGTTAAGAATGAGACTAGATTACAAAGCATTCCCTTCATATTCCTTAACCATGTGCCTACATGGGTTGTGTCTAAGTTCTACCATTGGAAAGTAGAACACCCTCATTGGAGTAGCTTAGAACTACGGATTCCATGTCTAGCTATCATGGTCCATGTCGGTTATTGAATATTCTCATGGTATGGGATTCTATGTAGACATTGCACAACAGGTTTTGAAGGTGTTAGTTAGAGTCCCTAGGTCTTGTCCAAGACCATTACTTGAATGTCCTTTATGTGTTGATTATCTCCTAAATGAACTAATGAATGTAATTACTTAGGTTAAGTAGAAGGTATGTTAATGGAGTACGTACTCTAGAGTAGTTAAGAGTTTTCTAGTTAAGGTGTTACGCGGGTATAGGAATAGTCACTTCATATCTTACTTAATTAGTCTGAAGAACGACTTTAGTTATGAAAGATATTGATTATAAGGATATGATCCAAACATAGGATGTCTTAAGGATTATTTAGGTAGTCTTGAAGAGGTCAATCATGGACATTATCTTCTTGACCTACTCAAGTATCTCTTTTGACAGAATTTGATGAGAAATGTCATATTATCTATGTGTTTATATATTTGATGTCTTGAAGTGTGTATTTGACTCATTATAAGTAGTCTTCAGTATCATTAAGGAATCCTTAGGGAGGTTGTATGGGCAGTCTCTCTTTGTGTTGCTTAAGTGAGTGTTAGGATAGCTTTAAGTCGGATGATTACATACAAAGAGATTTCTAAGGTGAAGATAATCAACTTATTGTACGGTGAAGGTATTTCACTATAATAGTGAATGAGGTTACTGTGAAGTGATCTCTAAAATTATGATATTTGATTTAAATGTTATCTTATGTGTTTCTAAGTTGTTAAATGTTGTTCTTTTAATTATCATATGATTTTTGATTTAAAAGATGCATATTTCTACTAATTGTCCATTTTCATGATTTTTATTCATTGTCATACTTAGTACATGTGGTTGCACTAATCCATGTTTTTATCTATCTCTATATTTGTTTGTATGTGAGGAGCTTTTGGAAAGTGAAGACTTGGACCGTCGCATCGTTCAAGAAAAGTTGATGTATGTCCTCATTTGACTCGAGGTAATATATGTCTTTTATGTTTTCATTTGATGTTTGTAATAGACTAAGTATTTCTATATTTTGAAGTATGGGCCTTATCCCAAGTATTCTCGTGTCTTAGGTTTGATGAGATTAAGATTTAGTATTTCCTATGACTTTATATGAAAGAGATTTTCATAGACTATGATATGTTTTGTGAAAAGTTTTAATTGCACACTATTTTTCACTATGTTTATGCGATGAATGATATGTAAGGGCTTGTACAAGACCTCTGAGAGGTCAAGTATGCGTGTTTGATGTACCGTGGTTTCACGGTATTATTAATACTTTTTCCTTAAGTTTAGTGTGTCCAAAAGCCTTTTTGTGCTAATTTTTATATAAGGTTCTCTTTATTTGCAGCAAATCTGTCCAAAGATGAATGCGGAGATTTTGAGCGAAGAAATGCAGAAGAGACCACCTACGGAGCTTGTGACGGTCCGTCGTTCTTGTGACGGTCCGTAGGTGGCAGCGTAGTGCAGCTGCTGAAGGAAGATGGGGAAGTCTGACCAAGTGTGGGGTTACGGAGTCCATGACGGTCCGTCCTGCAGGTTCGTCATGAAGTTCAGAGAAGTAGTCCCAGTACCCATATTCCAAGAGTTTAAGTGTTTTGAAACGAAGACCCTCGACGGACCGTTGTGCCTATGACGGTCCGTCATACTTGCCGTCGAGGGTAATGAAGAGAGAAGCATAAGAAATTGCACATGTATGGGACAACGGAGTCCATGACGGTCCGTCGTGACCACGACGATCCGTCGCGAGGTCCGTCGACCCAGCCGCGTTTTGACATATTTCCAGCAAATAGAGTCCTTGTTTAATTAGGTTTTTATTTTTTATAAATAGTTCGAAAAACCATGTTTTTGCGGTTAGACTCCGTATTGTTAGACACCGTATTGTTAGACACTGTATTATTAGTTAGACTCTGGATTATTTGGTTAGGCTTTTGATTATCATTAGACTTTTTGTGAGATTCTTGATTACTTTGAGATTCATGCAGGTGATTATTGGTGATTAATCAAGCAAACTTTCGGACTTTACTCTTTCTCATTGAAGTAAGTACATGAATTCTTATAAAATATATTTGAATATTGTGATTATGACTATGGGTAACTAAACTCCATAACTAGGGTTGTGGGAACCATAGGCAAATAATGAGATAAAACCTAACTAAAATAACAATTCTAGAATATTGTCTTGCTGTATTAATAATTCTTTCGCTTAGAAGTCTTTTTAACGGATGGCCAACGTTAAAACTCTCCTTAATGCTACTTGCCGGACCAAGGAGGTAGATAATAGGAAAAGAATTATCAACATAGATTTATTGTATACTATCTAATAGGCTAGTATTGATTGGTACGAGGTAATAACTTAGTCAAACATCCAATACGATGCTTCATATGAGGTAAAGATAAGGGTTAGGATAGAAACACACGTAGCCGGACCAATGTGCGGAGTGAAATTCTCTAGATGCCGGACCAAGGATTTAGAAATACATAACTTATCACTTTGCATGCAAGATACTAGGAAAGAATTGTTATAGTAAGAATTATCACGTTATGAACATGTGGGGAACACGTAAACCCTAGTTACTTTGATTAATTGATTAAAATCCAACATTCGAAGCTGTTAAGTGTCTCTTTCAATTTCGTTAGTTATTTTCATTCATTTAGAAATAGAAACCCCCATTTTTATTGTTTTTACTTTCCAAGGAAGTAATTGACTGAACAATAGTAATAATAGATTGAATTTAAGTTTAAACTATTTTCCTCGTGGGAACGATCCCAACCTCACTAGTTGGGTTATTTACTTGACACGACCGCTTTACTTCTTATTTGAGAAGTAAGTTTGAGCGTATCAGTGTTGCAATCCGAGATTGCCCCTAACATATAGGATGTGATTTTGGGATATCAAAAACTTAGTATCAAAGCATAGGTCATGAAAGTAGTATTAGGAATCAACATGTCTAATCAAGTCACGTCTAGTAGAGTCTTAACAATCATTTTAAGTCACGAAACATCTATGAGTCAGCTGCTATAAGACTCTATAGTTTCCCTTGTTTTCTACTCTTATGTCGTGTCATAGGGTAAAAGTTATGAAGACTCTTTTGTTATGGTTTCCTTATGTTTCTAGGAAGATGAATATGAGGAGGACAACGGCTAGGAGAGTTGAGGAGAATGAGGTGCAAGTGGAGATTCCTCCTCAGGTTGAGAAAGTTGAGCAAGATCCTCAAGGTGATCAAGTCCCTATTATGGGAGGAGGTGATGATCCCCCGAAGTTGAGTAATAGGGATATTAGAGAGGCTTTGCTTGCTTTATCTCGATCTGTAACTACTCAAGTAAATTTGAGTATGGTGCCTAGGGTGAATGTTTTGGAGTGCACTATGAGTTAAGAGATTTTGTAAGGATGAATCCTACTACCTTTCTTGTCTCTAAGGTGGGAGAGGATCCCCTAGAGTTTTTTGATGGAGTTTACAAGGTGTTGAGTGCTATGGGAGTTACATCTAGGGAGAAGGAGGAGTAGGCTTCATACCAATTTAGGGATGTTTCTCAATTATGGTACACTCAATAAAAGTACAATAGACCGGAGGAATCGGGTCTTATTGAATGCGAAGAATTTATGGAAGCTTTTCTTGGTAAGTACTTTCCCCGTGAGAAGAGGGAAGTTAAGGTGGACGAGTTCATCAATCTCAAGCAAGGCAATATGAGTGTTGAGGAATACTCTTTGAAGTTATCAATATTATCTAGATATACCCCTTCTCTTGTGTCTAATCCAAGGGATGAAATGAGTCATTTTGTGATGAGTGTGGCCGACTTATTGAGGGAGGAATGTCATACCGCTATGTAACATGATGATATGACGCTAGCTAGACTCATATTGTATGCACAATCAATTGAAAAGTCTAAACTTAGAAGGATGGCTAAAAGCTTGAAAAGGAGTGGGGCTAGTGATCAAGGGCAACCTAGGTTTAAGAAGAGGGCCTAAGGTCAATAAGAACCTAAGAGTGTTAAGGTTAAATTGGAGAGAGGAGGTGGTTCTCAAAATGTCAAACCTATACGTGTCAGTTGTGGAATGAAACATTATGGTGAGTGCTTATTGGGTATCAGAAGTTGTTATGGTTGTGATAAGGAAGGACATAAGGTGAGAGATTGTCCTATGATTGCTTCTAGAGGAAGACAGGGTATGCAAGTTGCTCCTAGTGCTCCAATCAATGATTCTCCTACAAAGAGGTGTTTATATGCACTCTGGACTAGACGGTCAAGGCTGGATGAGAATGGTGATGATGATGAGGGTAATTCCTTGCTTTTATTTTTAGAGATGTGAGTTCGTTATAAGTGGGGGAGTATGGTTAGAATATGGAATAAAATAATATAGAAGCATGTTGTATGTGCATGATGTTTAGGAGTTTTGTTTAAATTGAATTTCATTAACTTCTTGCGTTGTGTGTTTTGTAATGAAATGATTGTGTTGTAAGATGTGTTTACATGATGTTACTTTACATACTAGCATTTTATATAATGAATTGACTAAAAGATGAATTTTCAGAAAAATGAACTAAATCAGTGTAATGTTTTTCCCTGCTCACTGTAAATTTGTAAAAAATTGAATAATTGATTCTTTTGTCAAATTTTTTTTAAATTGTTTGGAAATGATGCATATAGGCATGATATTGAATATAAAATGAGTTTTTGTTATTTGGAATGAAGCATGTGAGTTTTGAAGTATAATGAGTTATAGAATTATCTTCTAGTTTCTTATTGTGTTGTGAATCTCGTGACTATGTGAAATTGATGTTTTCTTCTTGGTTATGTGTTCTATGGTAAAGTCATGAGTATCTACTTAAATCTTTATTCTTGGAAGTGTTCGGAGAGTGGCAAGTGTCATTCGAGGACGAATGTTGTCCAAGTGGGGGAGAATATAAGACCACGAAAATGACTTAGGTGAACTAGAGCCTAACATGTTGGTCATGATGGTATGAGGTCCAAAATAGGTCTATTATATGATAATGAGGCAATGTCTAAGAGTTTAGGTGCATTAAAAGTCAAACGTCAGGGGATGACTAAGACATTCGACGATTAAGTCACCTATGTACCTCATATGTAATTTTATGTGTTTACATGTGATTCAAGAGGTTTTAAGGTATTTAAATGATTTATTATAGCATATATAGGCATTGTGTCATGTTTCGTGGAGTTTGGAGGTCAAACGTCCAAGAATGTCCATGATGTTAGAAAGTGTTGCCTTCAAATGACGTTGTGTGTCTAAACATGTTTTGTCGAGTTTTACGTGTTCATTTTGGATGAAATTCATGTGAGACGTTATAAACTCATACTCAATAATTTTTTGGGTTCGAAATATCCATACAAACTTCCCCAAGGTCCGACCAAGGGTCCTTGATGGAGGACCCAAACTTGGTGTCAAGGATGCCCAAGATAGCCCAAACAACAGAGGTAGTCGACGCCCAGTGTGTCAATAGACGCCCCATTGGCTGGTTCTCGTATATTGGGACTTATACTGGGTAGTAGTAGGACCAAGGTAAAACCTCAACCCCAGACCACGGACAATCAGGAAGGTCTGTAGGTCAAGGGACAGACCGTTGGTTGATGTCCGTCGATGCCTCTGTGTCGTACACTCAGCTTCACTGTAAGCTGAGGGGTGAACTTGTAATTTCACCCCACTTACAAATAGAATGTTTGGAGGTTCTTAAGTGGTATTTTGGGTTTATAAACATATATATAAGTGTTTAACACTTAGATTATTTCATTATTCAAAATCAAAACCCCAAATCCGTTAGAACTTCCTTAAGACTCCATTGAAGTCCAAAGTCAAAGAAGTGCTTGGTGTGACGAATGGATTAGATATTCTTCACCAAAGTTAAGAATTAGATGAGAAAGTTATTGATTTTGATCCTTGAAACTCTTTTCATCACGGAGCCCCAATTCTTAAGATGTTTTCTAATGTTTTCAAGTTGAATTGTCAAAAGTTCATTATTCTACCATGGGTTCTTGCATTAATGATTTCTAAACATTGAATAATGATTTAATTGATATTTTGTTGATAATTTTAACCTATATTACCTATGAAACCATTAATTGGGTGACCTATTGTATATGATATATGGTGTAGATTCCTATAGTCTTTCTAATTATGTAAGAATTATGTTCAATTGATATCTAGGTTGTATTAGATTTATGAATCGTTATTTAATTGACCTATTTTTTTTTATATCATAAATTCTATATTGAATTAATGTTCATGGACATAGGTAACGGCCTTATGGTATTGAATCGAATGATTTATCATCGAATTGAGGTGTTGAGGATTTTGTGGTGGTAAGATGCGCTATTTTCATTATTTTGATGGTAATTAGACTTCAATTATGTTGTGATTTGTATGGTCGACTTATGGTGGCAGTGTTATGTGCTTTACTTGCAATTGACGTGGCCTTGTTGGCGTTACTTTATGCAATATGATGATCATGTCCTTGTAAGCAAACTACTTGAAGTAAGGTGATTATTTGTGTAGTTGATAATGTGAAGTATGGTAATATCTATCTACATGTTAATAAATGTGAAAGTATAGGTGATCATGTTAAACTATGTCTTTGACATTGTTTGTATAGTCTTAGGGTTGAGTCTGTGGTATCCCTACTTGACTAATGAGTATATAATTGTCATATTGATGATGTTATGATAGTATATAGTATAACTTAAAGTTGATAATAGTTACTTCTATGTACTTATAGAATGACATGTATTGTAAGTTAAGGTGAAGTATGTGGTGTCTTGTTTAGGTTGACTTGTGTCCCTTGCTTGATTTATATATGAATTTGAATATTTGATTTCTTGACTTAGGATTTTAAAACTCTTTGTTTGGAATGTATGAATGACATGTGACCTTACATAAAGTTAAAAGGGTCTTTTATGTGAAACCTTGAACCTAGCAATAAGGTTATGAATGTTGAAGTCATAAGCCGCAATGATATCCTTCAAAGTAATGGAATGATTGATTTAAGGTTAATTGTCTGGAACGACTTCATATTAATACTTAGGAAAGTCATCGTGAGCTTCTTGTCACCATAGGAATATAGACATAATAGGACCTCTTTGGTACGGTAAATGTAATAGGGTTATGAACTTGTTAATGAACCCTTTTACATGAACCGTAAGTGTGAATTACTCAATGAGAACGAAGACTAGCGCCAAGTTAGTATGGTGAGGAAGTATTTCTAGTTAATAATGAGACTAAATTAGAAAACATGCCCTTCATATTCCTTAATTATGTGCTTACATGGGATGGTTCTAAGTTCTACAATTGGCACTTAGAACTCCCTTATCGGAGTAGGTTAGAATTTCGTATTCCATGTCTATCTATCATTGTCTATGTCGGTTATGGTGTATTCTTATCATGTGGGATACTTATTAATATTAGAGAAGTTCTATATGGGACGCTATCTAGACATTGTACAATAGGCTCTGAAGGTGTTAGTTAGAGTCCCTAGGTCTTGTCAAAGACCTTTACTCGAATGTCCTTTAAGTGTTGAATGTATACTAAATTTACTAATGAATGTAATGAATTAGGTTAATTAATAAGGTATGTTAATGGATTAAGTACTTATCTATAGTAGTTAAGGGTTTTCTAGTTAAGGTGTGAAGCGGGCATAGGAATGGTCACGCTGTATCTTACCTCGATGAGTCTTAAGAATGACTCTAGTTGGGGAAGATGTTTATTATGTAGACATGATCCTAACTTAGGAAGTCTTAAGGATTATTTAGGTAGTCTTGATGATTTCAATCATGGAAGTTATCTTCTTGATCTACTTAAGTAAGTCTTTTGATAGACTTTTATGAGGAAATGTCATATTAACTATGTTTTGATATAGTTGATGTCTTGAACTGTGTATGTTACTCATTATAAGTATTCTTGACTATCATTTAGGCATTCATAGGGAGGTTTACGGGCGGTATCTCTTTGTGTATCTTAAACGAGTCATAGGATAGATTTAAATGGGATGATTACATACTAAGAAATGTCTAAGTTAAATATAATCAATTTTACTGTACAGTGAAGGGATTTCACTATAAAAGTTAATGTGGATACTATGAAGTGATCTATAAAATTATTATATTTGGTTTAAATGTTATGTTTTGTGTTTCTATGTTTTTAAATGTTGTTCTTATAATTATAATATGATTTTTAAATAATGATGCATATTTCTACCTAATGTCTGTTTTCATGATTTTTCTACATTATGTCATACTTAGTACATGTGGTTGTACTAATCCATTTTTTTTATCTATATCTATAGTTATTGGTAGGTGAAGATTTGGACCATTACATCGCTGAAAAGAAGTTGAATTATGTCCTCATTTGACTTAACGGAATATATGCCTTTTATGTTTTCATTTGAAGTATTGTAATAAACTCAGTATTTCTATGAAGTATGGGCAGTGTCCCAAGTATTCTCTTGTCTTAGGTTTGATGAGAATAAAACTTAGTATTTCATATGACATTATATGAAAGAGATTTTTATAGACTATGATATGTTTTGTTAAAAGTTTTAAGTCCGCTCAATTTTTCACTGTATTTATGCGATGAATGATATATATGGGCTTGTACAAGATCTCGAGAGGTCAAGTACGCCGGATGCAATATGACATTGCCCCTAACATCTAGGGTATGGTTTGAGGATGTGACAAATATGATGTCTTTCAAGTCAATCAACTTTAGATCTATCATTCCTTTGCTTGAAGGATACTATTACGACTTTCATCTTCAACATTCATAACCTTACCAGTAAGTTCAAGGTTCCACATAAAGACCCTCTTAACATCATTCAAGGTCACATGTCATTCATAAATACAAGACTAAGAGGCCTTAGTATCCTCAGTAAAGACATCTCATATTGACATTCATACATGCATCATGTAAGGGACACAAGTCAACAAAGACTACACACAACATACTTCACTTAAACACATATTACATCTTATTCAGTGTGTTACTTGGGAATAACCATGATAATCTTTATGTCATCCTATACACTACCACATAATCATCAATCCAACCACCATAGACTCATATAGTCAAATAGGAATAACCAAGCGTCAACATCTAAGACTACACATACAAGCACCCAACAATAGTCTACACGATCTCCTAAGATACATAAAAATAACACATACTTTCACATTACTTCACATGCGGATAGATATGCTTATATTTCACATAAATCAACCACAAAAATCATCATAATACTTCAAGTAGTGACGACAAGCTCATGATCATCATATTGCATAAAGTAACGTCGACAAGGCCACATCAATTCACATAGCATCATTACCATAAGTGGAACATAAAAATCACAACATAATTGAAGTCTAATAAACATAAAATAAATGGAATTAGGGCAGCATTCCACAACTCCATCCTTAACACTTCAATCCAATGCTAAACTATCCAATTGAATACCATAAATCGGTTACCCATGACCGAACATCAATTAAATACATAAACTTTAATACTCAATGAATCTAGGTCAATTAAATATATATTTATTAATCTAAGTCCAATTAGACATTAATTTAATACAACTCTCACATCATTCCATAGCCCATAGAAAATTACACTAGCATTGATAAGCCTTAAGTCAATATCAATTCCATAAGCTTAGTATTCAATAGATCTAACAATATAAAATACTCAATTGATCAAATTTAAACATCCTATAAACCAATAAATCATAATCAATACATGAATCAAAAGCCCATAACAATCTACACTTCAATTCATTAATATAAAAGCATGATCACATAACCAATATTTTACTCAATTTGAGAGATTTGTGAAGGTAAAAGGTTCATGGATAATTTCATTGGAAAATACAAATTATACATCAATAATATCGTATCTTAACATTTGAAAACCTTTCATGCAAGAACCCAAAACTTAGACTAGAAATTGGACTTTCATCTTTTTTACATCTTTGAAAATCGTCTTTGAAATAGGCTCTAAGGTGATAGAAAGCCTTAGATTAAGAAATTCCATTACTAATTAGAATATTACAACAATAATTGATGAATAAACTCCATTTAAGATCCATATGCCTGCTCTATCTTCACCTTGAGCTCTCATCAAGGTTTTTAAAAAAACTTTGGGAGGGAATGGGTTTTGATTTAGGTGCTAGAGTTTAAATTAGAGTTTTAGGAATTATATACTCTTAAAATACCCTTAATAACCCAAAATAGCTGTCCTCCTATTTATTAAGACTTGGGTGAATTTCCCAAAAAACCCAATGCCTTAATAGAAAACTTCCTGATTGCACAACACTATCGACGCCCAAGCATTGACGGTCCGTATGAGAGACCACGCCCCGTCTATGGGGTCGCTGTTACATCTGAAGCTTCTCAACCTGAAGGCCACATGGATCCATGGACTCAACTGATCGACGCGCCATTTCCTGGTCTACAGGCCCTCGTTTGGGGCAGTCGATTGCCACTGCCTGGTAGTGTTGAGCTCTAACTTGTGTCCTCCTTCTAGAGACCCTTATGGGTACTACACGGAATTGTACCCAGATGTTTATTACCCAAATATGTTCGTATACTCTTTTACGACCAACCACATCAATTTCATCCAAAAATAACATGTAAAACTCAACAAAAAACGAATAGACACCTAATCTACTGGTCGTAGGTAAGTCCACAGAAAGAGTGTCCTCCATGCTGAATGTCCATCATTTTTTTCACAGACTTGTCAAAATGAACCCGTAACATAATTGACTAAGGGATTATCAACAAATGCCAACGACGCCCCATCGATTCGCATACGCCTCATTTGTTGTCAATCGTTGATGACACTATCTATTGAAAACTTTAGCCAGACAAGATGGGTCCTCCACAAGGACACTTTGGTTTGTCCTTTAATACTAGTCCCAGACGTTTCAACTATAAAACAACTATACTATGTGTTAGAAACATTTTCAGCAAATTTCATCCTATTCAGAACGTCATGGACGTTCCTTGACTTTTTGAGTCTAAAACTTCTTAAATGACTTATATGCATTATATTTTACTTTATAACAGTGTTACAACTCTTAGAATCTAATGTTAGGCTTTAGAATTTTGAAGTATTATATCATGTTTGGTGATTTTGTTCTTCTATTCCACTCTAGGCTACGCTTGTTTCTGGAAAAACTCAAGTCCAAGTGGACAAGCCCATTCCTCATCACTAATGTGTTATCACATGGAGCAATTGAGTAGGACGATATGGAGGGCGCAAAGTTCACATTCAACGGGCAAAGGATTACAATCTAGCTGGGCATGAATAGAGTGTCCATGAAGTTGTTGAGGCCTATCATCTTGATGAAGTCTGAGTAATCAAAGAGCCTCCGTCATGCAGTGACGTTAAATCAAGCGCTTATTGTGAGACAATCCAAGGTGTATCCTCTAGACAACGATAGGTTCTATTTTCTTTGAAGGAATAGTCATATTTTCGTGTTTTATTTTGTTTTTAGTCTTATTGCATTCCTGCTTGTGCGCTAGTTTTGGCTAGAGATTAGTGTAGGGTCCGTCTCTCAAAAGTGTCCAGAAAAACACAAAAATAATGTCCTAATGAGTGTTACATGTGCAGGGACCAAAGAAAAATCTGTAGAAAATGGTTTTGTGCAAAGTTCTACAGACCCCATCGACGGGCCATCTTTCAATCATGAACCATCCATTGTGTCTGTTGATCCCAGGTATATCTCTTATAATTTCTATGTTTATTTCCAAATAATGGTCCTAGTCGATGGTCCGTCGTCACACGTACGGACCGTTGACGGGGTTTCATAGGTCCTAACTACCAGTGACCCGACCTGACCAGGTTGGTAATGTTAAAGGACATAAGGTTCATATTCATTCCCACCTTCAAATTCATTCAGAATTCCCTTCCAAAACCATTTATCGCCCTTTATTTCTTTCCTTTATCACTAACCATTATCCTACCATACTCAGTTTCACTCCCAAATAAAAATTCCTGAATTCCCCGAAATTTCTCTTCCCAAATTCTCTTGTCTCTTAGCTGTTCTTAGTATGGTGATCATGTTTGGGAAAGTAGGCTACTGTTTGAAAGTTTATCTCACAACCACACCACTCTGAACTTAAGGTACCTTGATTTCCTTTACACTTTAAATTATCGTTCATAATTGTTTAGAGAAATTTGGATATGGGGACTAAATTAATTAAAATAGCATGCTAATAACTCGTGTATTAAGTCCCATAGAATGAAGAATATTGTTGTGTTGCCTTATAATCTGTTTAAATTATGGGTTGTGTTTAGTTTTTGCCAAATTATGACTTAGGGTTTTGTATTGTGGCTGAATCTTTTTGAAATCGAAACCCTAGGAATGACGAAATGGTCGTTTGGGTGTTAAAATGTTATGTCTAAACTTGATTGGGTCTAAATTGTCCAAAACATGAACCATGCACAAAGGCCTGAAATGTCTCAGGCTAATAGTACGAGCCCCCGTGTACGGACCTGTAACAACCTGTTTAGTCGGTTCGAACAGTAGAATTATTTTTGATAAAAACTGACTGGGTCGACGGACCACGTGACGGACCGTCATGGTCGTTACGTACCGTGATGGACTCCGTCGTCCCATACTTGTGTAATTTCTTCTGCTACTCTTCTCATTACCCTCGACGACAAGTAGGACGAACCGTCATAGGCAAGACGGACCGTCGAGGACCTTCGTTCCAAAACACTTCAACTCTGGGAATCGGGGCACTGGAGTTACTTCTCTGAACTTCAGGACGGACCTGCAGGACGGACCGTCATGGATACGACGGACCGTCACAAGGTCTTCGTTCCAAAACACTTCAATTTTTGGAGTCTGGGTACCGGAATCGACTCTCTGAACTTCACGACGGACATGCAGCACGGACCGTCGTGGATACGACGGACCGTCACAAACTGCGTAACCCCGACTTGGTCAGACTTCCGCTAAATTTTTTTAAGGGGTGTTTTGGACTATTCATAATTATTATTAGGAAATTAGTGGGGTAATTTTTATAATTGATTTAGTTGGGGTTAAAGGAGATAACTTTAAAATAAATAGTGGGTTACTTTTACCATCTTTTAAAATTGATTATATGATAATTAGGGTAAAAAGAATCTGAAAAAGGGAAAAAGTAAAAAGAGGAGGAAGACGTGAAACGAACGGGGGAGCGAAGTATTTAGGAAAACAAAGGCATTGGAGAGGTAGCTTGCTTGATTTCGATTATCCGGTGGAGGTAGGTTATGGTTTAATTCTACCTAATAGATAAACTCTAAATAGCGATTGATATGTATTGAATGATATTGTAAAGTCTCCTATGTACTTGATTGTGTGGTTGCATGTTTTTGATTGTGTGGTTTGTGGTTGGCTATAAAATTATGAGAATGTTGAAATTCTAATCTTGAACCATCTATACCGAAGTAATGCCTTGAATAAAGGAGGCTCGATGAGATATTACTAAATAATGAAAAAGTGGTGGTATTAAATGATAATTAATGGTAATTTTGGATCTGAGTGTCACGTTCCGACACGGATTATTGGATCGGAGTGTCACGTTCAGACACGGATTATTGGATCGGAGTGTCACGTTCTGACACGGATTATTGGATCGGAGTGTCACGTTCCGACACAGTATTAGGGGATCGGAGTGTCACGTTCCGACACACTAACATTAAAGGCAAGAAATCTTGAATTAACTTAATATACTCGAACTCAAAGAACCTAGTTCCCAAACGAGTATGGTGTAGAGGCATGCGTCCTCATAGGTGTGCTTAATGTTGTGATTGAGGGTGTAACCATTACGGTGTTGTTGTGTCTATGGTTCACGTGCTTGTTGTTTGCTAACTGTTCAGTATTGTAGTTGGTTTTATACTTTTGTTTAATATATACTGGTTTCTATTTTGAGTTGGCCGATGATACCTACTCAGTACGTGTTCCTTGTACTGACCCCTACTTTTATCTTCTTTTTGTTGTTTTGTGGAGTGTAGCAAGTGCACCATTGACTTCGACTCGTCCTCAACTCTAGCCAGTGTTCAGCACATCAGATTTCAGGGTGAGCTATTACTCCTAGCTCGGGCTGGATTCTCTTCTTCACGTCTTGATGTCTTTGAAGTTCAGACATGGACCATCTTTTTACTTATTTTAGTTTCTTAAATACTCTTAGACTTAGTAATTGGAGGATAGATGTTGTTGATGTGATGACTTCCAGATTTTGGGGATGATAAGTATTATACTTTAGAAGTTTATTTAATTGATTATGTTAATAAGTTTGGATCTTCCGCATTATATTTTACTATTCAAAAATGATATACTGGTAAATGTTGGGGTTTTAGACTGTTGGTTCGCTCACCTAGTAGGATAAGTGTGGGTGCCACTCGCGGCTCGTTGTGGGTCGTGACAAACTTGGTATCAGAGCTTTAGGTTCGTTGGTGTCATCACACAAGAACGAGTCTAGTAGAGTCTTGAGGAACGGTAGGGGGACGCCCTTACTTTTCTTTGAGAGGCTATAAGACTTTAGGAAAACTCCATTCTTTCTTTCTTTCGTGCTATTACTTGGGTCCAATTGGTATCTAGGTGATAGAAATTGGTATCTGACATCCTCACTCTATCTCGCAGATGGTTAGAATTAGAGCACCAACTGTGTCAACACCAACACCGGCAGGACAGGGTGCGTCTGAGCGAACCATTGGGACCGTAGCTCGAGGAGGAGCAGTGGCAAGAGGCCGTGGTAGAGGTCGCAGGAGGACGCCTTCTAGAGGTAGAGGACAAACACCTTGTCCAGCTAGTAATAGGGCAGTGACTCCTCCACCGACTGATGAGGCAGTGAGAGAGGGGGAAGAAGGGGAAAATGAGCAGGTTCAAGATGAGGAATTAGCACCCCAGCCCACCCCAGAGATGATTAACCAGGTTCTTACCTATCTTAGCGGGTTATCTGATCAGGGCCAGACACCTCCAGTGTTTTCCGCACCAGCACCTCAGGTTCAGGGAGTACAACATGCAGCTGTTGTGGCTCCCCCCATGGATGCCTCATTGGAAGTAGGCATGTTTCCTCGATTGACTACAGGGTCCATAATGACAAGTGATCAGCATGAACTTTTCACTAAATTATTAAAGTTGAAACCTCCAGTATTCAAGGGTGCTGAATCTGAAGATGCCTATGATTTTCTGGTTGCTTGTCATGAGCTGCTACATAAGATGGACATAGTAGAATGATTCGGTGTGGAGTTTGTGACCTATCAGTTTAAGGGGGATGCCAAAATGTGGTGGCGGTCGTATGTTGAGTGTCAACCAGCACAGGCACCACCTATGACTTGGGCACCATTCTCTAGCTTATTTATGGAGAAGTATATACCCCGGACTTCTAGGGATAGGAGGAGAGATGAATTCCTGAGCCTAGAGCAAGGAAGGATGTCTGTTGCTTCATATGAGGCTAATTTTTGTACACTATCCATGTATGCCACTCAGATTTGCTTCAGTCCACAAGAGCGGATTCGCCATTTTGTGAAGGGATTGAGGTCAGATTTGCGGATTCCAGCCTTACAGGTAGCTGCTGCAGCAAAATCCTTTTAGGAAGTGGTTGATTTTGTGATAGAAGTTGAGGGGGTGAAGCCAGACAACATCACCCTGGCGTCGACATCTAAGATGTTCCGTAAGGGAGGTGAGTTTAGCGGTTCTTACTCCAGAGGGCAGAGTTCAGGAGGTTACCAAAACCGCCCTATTCAGTCTTCCCTGCAGGCTTTAGCTGGGGGTCCATCGCAGCCCAGTCAGCCTTTTTCTGAGTTTGGAGGTTATCCCCAGACTTCGTCACTTTCACAAAGACCTATGCTTGACTCCAGGAATTGTTATGGATGTGGGGAGACTGGACATATTAGGAAGTATTGTCCAAAACAGAGTTACAGACCCCCAATAGTTAGAGGTAGAGGTGGTCATGGGAGAGGCCGCCATTCTGGAGGAAGTGGTGGCCAAGGTAATGGTGGTCACCCAATCAGTCGGGGTGGCGGGCAAGCTGGAACTGCTGCAGCGCAACATGATAGGGGCAATGGACAGACAGGTGATTGGGCCCATTGTTATGCTTTCCCCGGGAGGTCTGAAGAAGAGACATCTGATGCTGTTATCACAGGTAATCTTTTGGCCTGTGATTGCATGGCTTCTGTATTATTTGATCCTGGATCCACATTTTCATATGTATCTTCCTCATTTGCTACTGGTCTTGATTTACATTGTGATTTACTTGACATGCCTATTAGTGTCTCTACTCCTGTAGGTGAGTTTGTGATAGTTGAGAAGGTTTATAGGTCGTGGATTGTGACTTTTGTGGGGAGCAATACTCATGTAGATTTGATTATTCTAGAGATGGTTGATTTTGATGTAATTCTGGGTATGACTTGGGTTTCTCCAAATTTTGAAATCTTAGATTGTAATGCTAAAACTGTGACATTGGCCAAGCCTGGGACAGATCCACTAGTGTTGGAGGGTAACTACATTTCCACCCCAGTCCGTATTATCTCTTTTCTTCGCGCTAAGATAATGGTTAGTAAAGGTTGTTTATCCTTCTTGGCACATCTCAGGGATGATACTTCCCAATTACCTTCGCTTGAGTCTGTTTCGATAGTCTGTGAGTTTCTGGATGTGTTTCCTGCAGACCTTCCTGGTATGCCACCGGATAGGGATATTGATTTTTGTATTGACCTGGAGCCGGGTACTCGCCCCATTTCCATTCCCCCTTATTGAATGGCTCCAGCTGAGTTAAGGGAGTTAAAGGCCCAACTTCAGGAGTTGTTAGGTAAAGGTTTTATTAGACCAAGTGCATCCCCTTGGGGTGCTCCTGTTTTATTTGTGAAGAAGATGGATGGAAGTTTTCGTATGTGCATAGACTACAGGCAGCTGAATAAGGTAACTGTTAAGAGCAAGTATCCTATTCCTCGCATTGATGATTTGTTCGATCAGTTACAAGGTGCTTGTGTCTTCTCTAAAATTGATCTGAGATCCTGTTATCATCAATTGAAAATACAGGCAGCAGATGTACCAAAGACTGCTTTTCGAACCAGGTACGGGCATTATGAATTCTTAGTAATGTCTTTTGGGCTTACGAATGCCCCTGCTGCTTTCATGAGCCTGATGAACGGGATTTTTAAGCCATATCTGGATCTCTTTGTTATTGTATTTATTGATGATATACTGATATACTCAAAGAGCAGGAAAGAACATGAGGAGCATTTGAGAATTGTATTGGAGTTGTTGAGGGAGAAAAGGCTTTATGCCAAATTCTCCAAGTGTGAGTTTTGGTTAGATTCAGTGTCCTTCTTGGGGCACGTGGTTTCTAAGGATGGCGTGATGGTGGATCCTTCTAAGATTGAAGCAGTGAAGGGTTGGGGAAGACCTACCAATGTTACAGAGGTAAGGAGCTTTGTTGGTTTAGCTAGCTACTACCGTCGATTTGTCAAGGGATTTTCTTCTATTGCTTCGCAGCTAACATATTTGACTAAGCAGAATGTTCCCTTTGTATGGTCGGATGAATGTGAAGAAAGTTTTCAGAAACTCAAGACCTTGTTGACTACTGCACCAATTCTTACCTTGCCAGTGGAAGGTAAGAATTTTATTGTCTATTGTGATGCATCCTATTCTGGTTTGGGTGCAGTGCTAATGCAGGAGAGGAATGTAATTGCTTATGCCTCCAGGCAATTAAAAGTGCATGAACGTAACTATCCGACCCATGATTTGGAGTTGGCTGCAGTTGTATTTGCATTAAAGCAATGGAGACATTATCTATATTGGGGTCAAGTGTAAAGTTTATACAGATCATCGTAGTTTACAGTATGTCTTTACTCAGAAAGATTTGAATTTGAGGCAGAGAAGGTGGTTGGAACTATTGAAGGACTATGATATTACTATTTTGTATAACCCAGGAAAAGCTAATGTTGTGGCAGATGCTTTAAGTAGAAAAGCAGGGAGCATGGGTAGTTTAGCCTACTTGCAGGTTTCTAGACGCCCATTGGCTAGAGAGGTTCAGACTTTGGCTAATGACCTTATGAGGCTGGAAGTACTAGAGAAAGGAGGATTTTTGTCCTGTGTGGAGGCAAGATCCTCTTTTCTTGCCAAGATTAAGGGAAAGCAGTTTGCTGATGAGAAGCTGAGCCGAATTCGAGATATGGTATTACAAGGGGAAGCTAAAGAGGCAACAATTGATGAGGAAGGCGTTTTGAGGATTAAGGGAAGGGTATGTGTGCCCCGTGTTGATGATTTTATTCACACTATTCTTATAGAGGCTCATAGTTCAAGGTACCCTATACATCCTGGTGCAACCAAAATGTATCGCGACCTAAAGCAACATTTTTGGTGGAGTAGAATGAAGCGTGAAATTGTTGATTTTGTTGCCCAATGCCCAAATTGTCAGCAGGTGAAGTATGAACACCAGAGGCCTGGAGGGACACTTCAGAGAATGCCCATTCCTGAATGGAAGTGGGAAAGAATTGCAATGGATTTCGTGGTTGGTCTTCCAAAGACATTAGGTATGTTTGATTCTATTTGGGTAATTGTTGACAGGTTAACTAAGTCTGCTCACTTCATTCCGGTCAAGATGACTTACAATGCAGAGAAGTTAGCCAAACTCTATATCTCAGAAATTGTTCGATTGCATGGAGTTCCACTTTCCACATATCAGATAGAGGTATGCAATTTACTTCTAAGTTTTGGAGAACATTACATACTGAATTTGGTACTAGGCTAGATCTTAGTACTGCATTTCACCCTTAGACCGATGGTCAGTCTGAGCAAACGATTCAGGTGTTGGAGGATATGCTTCGTGCATGTGTGATAGAATTTGGTGGTCATTGGGATAAATTCGTACCCTTAGCAGAGTTTTCATACAACAATAGCTATCACTCAAGTATTGATATGGCCCCATTTGAGGCACTGTATGGGAGGAGATGTAGGTCTCCCATTGGTTGGTTTGATGCATTTGAGGTAAGACCTTGGGGTACCGATCTTTTGAGGGAATCTTTAGATAAAGTAAAATTCATTCAGGAGAAACTTTTAGCAGCTCAGAGCAGGCAGAAAGAATATGCAGATCGAAAGGTTAGGGACTTGGATTTTATGGAGGGTGAACAAGTTTTGCTAAAGGTTTCACCAATGAAAGGGGTGATGCGGTTTGGTAAGCGAGGTAAGCTTAGTCCGAGGTATATTGGTCCATTTGAAGTTTTGAAGCGCGTGGGGGAGGTGGCTTATGAATTGGCATTGCCTCCAGGACTCTCAGGAGTGCACCCGGTATTTCATGTGTCTATGCTGAAAAAATACCATGGGGATGGAAACTACATTATTCGTTGGGATTCAGTTCTTCTTGATGAGAACTTGTCTTATGAGGAGGAGCCTGTTGCCATTTTAGATAGAGAGGTCCGCAAGTTGAGATCAAAGTAGATTGCATCTATCGAGGTTCAGTGGAAGAATCGGCTAGTTGAAGAGTCTACTTGGGAGAATGAGGCGGATATGCAAGAAAGATATCCACATCTTTTTACAGATTCAGGTACTCTTTCTCGCCCTTGCTTTTCTTCCTGTGATCGTTCGAGGATGAACGATGCGTAAATTGGTATCTATTGTAACAACCTGTTTAGTCGGTTCGAACACTAGAATTATTTTTGATAGAAACTGACTGGGTCGACGGACCACGTGACGGACCGTCATGGTCGTTACGGACCGTGATGGACTCCGTCGTCCCATACTTGTGTAATTTCTTCTGCTACTCTTCTCATTACCCTCGACGACAAGTAGGACGAACCGTCATAGGCACGACGGACCGTCGAGGGCCTTCGTTCCAAAACACTTCAACTCTGGGAATCGGGGCACTGGAGTTACTTCTCTGAACTTCAGGACGGACCGTCACAGGGTCTTCGTTCCAAAACACTTCAATTTTTGGAGTCTGGGTACCGGATTCGACTCTCTGAACTTCACGACGGACTTGCAGCACGGACCGTCGTGGATACGACGGACCGTCACAAGCTGCGTAACCCCGACTTAGTCAGACTTCCGCTAAATTTTTTTAAGGGGTGTTTTGGACTATTCATAATTATTATTAGGAAATTAGTGGGGTAATTTTTATAATTGAGTTAGTTGGGGGTTAAAGGAGATAACTTTAAAATAAATAGTGGGTTACTTTTACCATCTTTTAAAATTGATTATATGATAATTAGGGTAAAAAGAATCTGAAAAAGGGAAAAAGTAAAAAGAGGAGGAAAACGTGAAACGAACGGGGGAGCGAAGTATTGAGGAAAACAAAGTCATTGGAGAGGTAGCTTGCTTGATTTCGATTCTCCGGTGGAGGTAGGTTATGGTTCAATTCTATCTAATAGATAAACTCTAAATAGCGATTGATATGTATTGAATGATATTGTAAAGTCTCCTATGTACTTGATTGTGTGGTTTCATGTTTTTGATTGTGTGGTTTGTGGTTGGCTATAAAATTATGAGAATGTTGAAATTCTAATCTTGAACCATCTATACCGAAGTAATGCCTTGAATAAAGGAGGCTCGATGAGATATTACTAAATAATGAAAAAAGTGGTGGTATTAAATGATAATTAATTGTAATTTTGGATCGGAGTGTCACATTCCGACACGGATTATTTGATCGGAGTGTCACGTTCCGACACGGATTATTGGATCAGAGTGTCACGTTCCGACACGGATTATTGGATCGGAGTGTCACGTTCCGACACAGTATTAGGGGATCGGAGTGTCACGTTCCGACACACTAACATTAAAGGCAAGAAATCTTGAATTAACTTAATATACTCGAACTCAAAGAACCTAGTTCCCAAACGAGTATGGTGTAGAGGCATGCGTCCTCATAGGTGTGCTTAATGTTATGATTGAGGGTGTAACTATTATGGTGTTGTTGTGTCTATGATTCACGTGCTTGTGGTGTGCTAACTGTTAAGTATTGTAGTTGGTTTTATACTATTGTATAATATAATACTGGTTTCTATTTTGAGTTGGCCGATGATACTTACTAAGTACGTGTTCCTTGTACTGACCCCTACTTTTATTTTCTTTTTGTTGTTCTGTGGAGTGCAGCAAGTGCACCATTGACTTCGACTCGTCCTCAACTCTAGCCAGTCTTCAGCACATCAGATTTCAGGGTGAGCAATATTCCTAGCTCGGGCTGGATTCTCTTCTTCACGTCTTGATGTCTTTGAAGTTCGGACATGGACCATCTTTTTACTTATTTTAGTTTATTAAATACTCTTAGACTTAGTAATTTGAGGATAGATGTTCTTGATGTGATGACTTCCAGATTTTGGGGATGATAAGTATTATACTTTAGAAGTTTATTTAATTGATTACGTTAATAAGTTTGGATCTTCCGCATTATATTTTACTAATCAAAAATGATATACTGGTAAATGTTAGGGTTATTGACTGTTGGTTCGTTCACCTATTAGGATAAGTGTGGGTGCCACTCGCGGCTCGTTTTGGGTCGTGACAGGACCGTCGATGGGGTCCGTCAATTGGATCACGTCAAGATTGTTGAACTTTGAAATGACTCAAGTGGACTAATTTCTATCGATTGATGAACGGACCGTTCTACACATCCATATTTTCCTTCAAAGAACCTATTTTCACAAATTTATAAAAATATTCTATGTATTAGATAATGGAAGTGGACTACAGTATGTCGATTGATCGATGGTCCATTTTGCACGTCCGTTGTTTAGATCTTAGATATTTGAAATCTTTGATTAGTTTTAAAAAATTCTTTGTGTGACACAAAATACTGTCGATTTATCACTCGACATTTGATAGTACCCATCGACCTAAATTTGCAAAACTCAATTGTGTTGTCTTTTCTATTCCTTTCTACGCTTCTTAGGTGGCTACTCATAGAGGCTCTATTGATAGATAAACCTGTAAAACAGGACCCGCTCACCTCTGTACTAGTTCGGGGCTACAGGGTTGACATCTTGAAGTCCACTTCCGCCGGTTCTAATATACCCCTACAACAGAGACAAAATGGGCCCTCATTACTCCATAATTTTACTATAATTGAGGACAGTCAAAAGTGATGTGTTTCAAAAGATCGTCGAGCAGAGAGAGACAACGAAGAAATGGCTAGCTCAACATCTAGAGACTTATGGTGAGAGGGTCGACTGGTGTTAGACCCCCGAGGATTGATTAAAAGGCCACCCTCATATTCATGGCCATGTTCTTGTGATTGGTAGTCCGACACTGTCTATCACCGAAAAATGCCGATAATGTTCTTACTTGGGACACAACGTTGTTGGTAGCATCCTTGGTGGCGGTGTTGGAGATAGATTTTGCTAAGGAGTTGATCATGGTGATCCACGAGAGGGATTTCAAGAACTCACTACTTACCCTATTGTTTGTCTCATCATTCAATTGTCTAGGGATGTTGGAGTGACAATTTGGCACTGTGATATAATCAATAGTCCGGTGGAGACTTTTGATATAGGTCTCATAAAGGATGACGCCAATGTAGCGGCATCACAGAAAGGGCCCAAAGTTTAGACACATTCATTGAGTGAGAACTTGGCGGACACTGTGGAGTTTGCCCAAAGGGCTGACCTGCTACTTCAGAGATTGTTCATACCACTACGACTGATCTTGGTCATGCCACAAGTCGAGCCCCCAGCACATCCTGGTCCACATCGCCATCTGCAGTACTTGTCCCCCTAGCATGGGTCCAGAGATTAGAGACCCAAATGGTCACTTTGCAGTACTTGTCCCCCATTTCTGAGGCTGAGGATCAAATAGAGAAGAGGGTGGCCAAAAAGACAAAGTATAAAATTCAAGCGGTTTATCATCGCCTTAATACCTTTTAATTGTTGGTGTTAGCCCGAACAACCCCTATCATAGACCTCACAGCTCTTCAGGATGCGGTGGCTAGTTTTGAAGCGGATATGGACACCATTCAATAGATTAGGAGGACTGAGCAAGAGAGTTTGACTATCGATCTAGCAGAAGACACAATGCTTGATGCTTTGCTCAAGCCTTCTGCTGAGTCATAGCCTGAGCCAGATGGTTGTGCATAGACGCATCATTATAACTTAACTACTTATGTAGGAGATGATGCCCTTGCGAGGAAAAAAGAGAGAACGGACCTCGAGGCTTCTAGGAGGGCTTTTTTTGTAGATTAGTAGGTCCCTCAAATTAAGGCACGAGAGATAGATGTTGGGGCATATAGTTCAATACCAGTTATCATTGAGATTGATGTGGGTACCACTGAAGGTTACGCAAGTACTATTATTGAGGGTTGCAGGAAACCGAACCCCCAACTTTTTGAGAGATCATTGGCGCTATACGCCTTAGGTTTGATTAACCTACGACCCTATACTTATGTTTTTATGCATTGGGGACAATGTAACTCTCTTTTTATTAAGGTTAGGGCAAATGGAAAGTTAGTGTTAGGGTGAAGTATTAGTATCCCAACTCACAATCCTCTCTTGGGGTTTTCTTACTTGTGTTCTTTTTCCCCAAAGGACTGGTTAATTTTCTATTGAACCAACATGTCGTTATTTGTACGAAGTACTAAAACGTTAAAGATGAAGCATAATTGCTAAAATTAAATGATATCCCATCCTATAATTTTCTTGCATGAATATGTCAAAAATGAGTTAAATGTGTTGGCTCTAAGCATGACATAGATAGACACCCGCTACATGGACCTCAACAAAAACCTAAACTAGGAAATCTAACAATATAATAGTGTAATGAGGTGTCAACAGTGTATGGGAAGTTTGGACTTTTCTAGAGTTGGTACCTAGCTAGAACTTTCCCAGTTAGTCATGCAAAGAGAATTTGTGTTAGAAGAGTAGGAAAAGACCATAGGCCCTTGTTCGAATTAGAAAAAACCTAGCCTAAAATGAAGTTAAGCAAATGGAAGCTTTATCCCTTTTGATCAAAATCTTTTGATTCTATAATCTGCCTATTTTTTTCTCACCAACTCACCTTCCAAAAGTTTAATGTTTTGGCCCATGTCCCTCCTTGGACATGTGCACCTCAATTAAGGACAAAAGCCTAAGTTGAGGGTGGCTAATGCAGAAAATTACATCGTCTTGTCTGTGATCCGTCCTAGATCATTGTTTACCTCAACTCATGGAAAAGTATTGAGTAGAGGGAACCTATTATGAGTGAGAACCCAAAAATGGGTATGAAAATATTTGAAATTTGAAAAGAAAAGAGGAAGTGAGTGAAAGATGTGACTAAGTGAAACTATCAATGCCAATTAAATAGAAGAGAAAAGAAAAAGAAAAAAAAAGAAAAGAATTTAAAAAAGTTTAACTAAAAGAAGTAATAGTCATATCAAAAAAGGGGAGCAAGACAAAGACAAAAAGAGGTAGGATGCTTAGCAGTATTGTCAAGTAGGGCAAAAAGTCATTGAAATGTACCCATATGTACCATACATGACACTGAATCTATGTTGCAAGCCAAGAAAGTCCTAAGATGATCCTAAAATCTAATGTGGAGAATCTATGCAGTGAAAATAAGGGCAAGCCTATGGCGACGAGTACTAGCTATGTTTGATGTTTTTCCTAAGTGTGATTGTTGAACAAAGATCTTTGTACCGTAACTTTAACTCATTGTGAAAAAAATGAGAATTTCTTTTGAAGTAAGGGCACTAGTTGCGGTGTCGGAATGTTGGTACCTTGATGAGAGGCAAAACGGTAGAAGTGTCAGTGCATGGTGAGTTTTTGTCATGATGTGATCTACATGAGTTAGCTTGTAGAAACTAATAGAGTAAGCAATGAATAAAACAAAGAAAGAGTCAAGATTGATAGCCATGTTTTTGTAAAACCTTAAAAGAGTATAATTTTGTACAAGTGTTGTTTTGAGTCATAGTCGTTCATACAAGGACGAATAACAAATTTATATTGAGGGTGTTAATGTACCGTGGTTTCACTGTGCTTTCAGTAAATTTAGCTTAAGTATTGTGTATGTCTAGAGCTCTTTTGTAGTAGTTTTAACATGTTTTTATGTTTGTTTTGCAGGAAATATTTTCAAATAAAAAAACGCAGAAGGTAGCTAGAAAAGAGTGCAGAAATATGACTTATGAATGCCATCAATATCCAATAGTACCATCAACGATTCGTAGGTGACCGTTAATTTGCATTTCAAGATGTAGGAGAAACTTGAGGAAATTTGACAAAGTGTGGAACTATGAAAGGGAATAACGGTCTGTCGATTGATCGATGGACTATACTTGTAGACCATTGTTTTGATTAGAGATTTTTCCAGTACTCGAACTTGAGAAAAATTCCAAGGAAAGAGCGACGGAGGGCATCGACGGATCGTAGGTTCATCGATGAATCGTTCTGTTGATTCTCCATTGATTCAGAGAAGGTTCCATATGAAAGAGAGAAAAATATTCTAAGTAATGACTAACATAGTCAGTCGATGTAACGATGGTTCATTAGTAGTGGTCATCGATCAATGCGTGTTTTTTGACAAACATTCCTTATTTCAATTCCTTTTAATTTAGGACATTGTTTTATATAAATAGGTATTAAAACCTTTTTTTTTTGTTTTTAGACATTATTGGTTTTTTTTCTAGTTTTGTTTGGAGATTGCTTTTTGCAAACTTTGGCAATAATTCAATTCCCGGATTTTCTTTGAACATTAATCTTGCAATTTCAAGTTGATTTTATGGGTTTATTCATATTGTTTGAGTAAGTTCATGATTTGTTCTATACAAATTATGAATTGTAATTTTGCTTGCATGGGTAACTAAATCCACAACTATGGTTGTGGGAATCATGGGTCATTAACAAAGTAGACATAGCAAATACACAATTCATTAATAGGTTCTTGCATGTATTTGATAATTCATTCATTTAGAAGTCTTTTTAACAAGTGCACGCGTTAGAACAAGCTTTTTTGCTACTTGCTGGACTAAGGATGTAGTAATAAAAAAAATTATCAACATATATTTAGTGGAATACTATCTAATAGGCTATTGTCGTGGTGCAAAGTAATAACTAAGTCATACATCGTGTATGATGTCTAATATGAAGTAATGGTACGGATTAGTAGTTGATACACACGTAGCCGGACGAAGGTACAGGGTGATATTCTCTATATGCCAGACCAAGGATTTAGAGATACATAACTTACATCTGTACATGCAAAACAATAGGGAAGAATTGCTATTGCTAAGAATACGGCATTATGAACCAATGGGGAACACATATACCATAGTTAGTCTCACAACTTCATAAAAACTCACTATTAACATTTGTTTACTTGTTAACTTAGAAGTGATAAAGAATCTTTTTTCACAAACCTCCCCCCCCCCCCTTTCAATTACTTTTTTTTTTAAAAAAAACATTGGTTAAGTAGGCATAATCATTCATTTTGAAGTTAAGTTTAAACCAATTTCCTCGTGGGATTAACCCCAAACTACTAGCTGGGTTCTTTACTTGATTATGATCACTTATACTTCTTTAGGGAGGTGTAATTTGAGCCTATAAATAGGTAACCCTTGTCACATCCTGAAACCACACCCTAGAAGTTAGGCTCAATCACAGAATGCAACCGGCGTACTTGACCTGTTGGAGGTCTTGCACAAGCCCTTTCCGTATAATTCATCGCATATACATAATGATAAGTAGTGCGGAATTAAAACTTTTCACAATACATTAGAAATATCTTTTATAAAATCTTTCATTAGAAATTATATGAAATACTAAGTTTCAATCTCATTAAACTTAAGATACAAGAATACTTTTGGGACACAGCCCATACTTCAAAATATAGAAATACTTAGTCTATTACAATAATACGAAATAAAAGACATATTTGTATGTATGCCTCGAGTCAATTGAGGACATATTTCACTTTGCTTGACCGCTCTAGAATCCAAGCTTTCCTTCATGATCCTTCTCACCTTTCACCTACACCTTTAGAGATAACAAAATATATGGAATTAGCACAAACAATTGTACTAAGTATGTCATTATGCATAAAATTATGAAATGTACATTTATTAGAAATATGCATCGTTTAAAAAACATATTATAATCATAAGAATAACATTTAACACCATATAATCACATCAGATAACATTGAAAAAATTTAGGACATTTTAAAGATAACATTACAGTGACTTATATTCACTGTATAGTGAATTGCTTCACTATAACAGTGAAGTCCCTTCACTTCACTTGAGACACCTTATAGAATGTAATTATCCCACTTGAAGCTATCCTAAGACTCACTTAAGAAACACAAAGAGAGACCGCCCGTACACTCTCTCTAAGTATGCCTAAATGATCATCAAGACTACTCGTAATGAGACACATACACACTTACAAGCAACCATATACATGAACATGAGATCCTTCTACCAAAGGTGATTCTAAGTCTCACTTGTGTGTGTAGTGAAGCGACCGCCACAATCCCTTACACACACATTTAAGAGAATCTATAACTTCCTATGATAGAATCAATTCTTACATAACACATCAATATATAGATAATATGACATTCTCTTACTACATACTATCAAAAGACTTATGTAAATGAAGAACATAACGTCCATGATTGACCTATTCAAGACTACCTAAATAATCCTTAAAACTACCCAATTTTAGATATTTTCCACAAAATCAACATCTTCCCTAACTAGAGTCATTCTTAAGAACTATCTAGGTAAATACGAGTGACAATTCCTATACCGCCTTCACACCTTAACTAGACAACCATTAACTACTCTAGGTAAGTACTTATACATTTATAATAATTTAATAACTTAATTAATTACATTTATTAGTTCATTTAAGACTCATTCATCACAAAAGGACATTCAAGTAATGGTGTGGGACAAGACCTAGGAATTCCAACAAACACCGTCAAAGCCTATTGTGCAATGTCTACATAGTGTCCCATACCACCACCTAAGCATCATAGAACTCCTCTAATGCTAGTAGGTATACAATATGATGAGAATAGGCAATAACCGACATAGACAATCATAGCGATACATGGAATCCGGAGTTCTATCCTACTCCTATAAGGGTGTTCTACATGCCAATGGCAAAACTTTGACACAACCATTGTAGGCACATGGTTAAGGAATATAAAGGGTATACTTTGTAGTCTAGTCACATTCTTTAACTATAACTACCTCCCTTACAATAATCACTCCGTTGTAGACTTTGTTCTCATAGAGTAATTAACACTTAAGGTTTATATAAAGGGGTTCCATATCAAGTTCATAACCCAATCACATTTACCCTACCAACGAAAAGTCCACTAGGGCTACCTCAAAATGGCGACAAGAAGCTCATCATGACCTTCCTAAGGTTTTATATGATGTTTTTTCCAGCGAACCAACCTTAAGTCTATCATTCCTTTGCTTGAAGGATACCATTAGGACTTTTGACTTCAATATTCATAACCTTACCACTAGTTTCAAGGTTTCACATAAAACACTCTCTTAACATTATTTAAGGTCTCATGTCATTCATACATACAAGACTAAGAGGCTTTAACATCTTAAGTCAAGACATCTCATATTCAAATTCATACATGCATCATGTAAATGATACAAGTCAACCAAGACAAGACACAACACACTTTACTTTAACACATATTACATGTCATTCTAGAAGCACATAAAAATAACCCTTATCATCTTTAAGTCTTTCTATATACTACCATATCATCATCAATATGACCATCATTGACTCTTATAGTCAAGTAGGAATAACCATGCATCAACCCTAAGACTAAACACATAACGCCATATTCATAGTCTAACATGATCATCCTAAATAACATCAATAGAATAACACATATACCTTCTCATTACATATCATCTATATAGATATTATCAAAATTCACATAATCAACTACACAAATCATCATAATATTTCAAGTAGTTGTGGACAATGACATAATCATCATTTTACATAAAATAACACTGACAAGGCCATCATAAGTGGACCATACCAATCACAACTCCATCCTCAACACACAATTCAATGCTAAATCATCCAATTCAATACCAATAAGACCCTTACCCATGGCCATGACCAATAATTCAATACAATTAAAGCAATACTCAATGAAACTAGGTCAATTCACTATATATTCATCAATCTAAGACAACGTAGATATCAATTTAATACAATTATTACATCAATCAATAGCCCATAGAAAATTATGCTAGAATTCATAAGCATTAAGTCCAAATCAAGTAACCCATAAAGTAGTCTGTCACATCCTAGTTTACCCCCTAAACGTAACCAATGTCATCGTCCTTTATTAGGACAAAGACTAGCCTTTTAGTCTCATGTCATCACATTCATAGGTAGAAAAATGCAAAAAAATTAAAAACTTTGATTATAACTACTTGGAGGTTTGCATAGAACACTATATACACGTATTATATAGTCGTATCGAGTATACATAGACCCTTCGTATGGGAAATTTACATACCCTTGTACTTTTATTGCATATACACGTATATAATATAGAATAATAGTCTCAAAGATTGTGTCATCTCATACCATTTAAACGATTATCAAAATATGGGCATAGCCCTTACATCAATCCAACAAGACCACATATAGGTCACACAAAAGTATAGTACTTAATTGAAAAGGAAAGAAATGAAAGAGTATTTAATCTCACAATAATTCAATGTGCTAGATAGTGTCATTGCCCTTGGAAGTGGAGGACCTACCCTACTTGGATGAAATGAAGAATCCAAGCCTTTAACAATGTCGCCTTCCAAATTCTTCAACTACCGGAACCTAAATTTTTTTTTAAACAGGGTAGAAAATGGGGTTAGTACTCCACTTGTACCAAGTATGAGACATTATGCACATATACAAGCAAAACATTCTAAAAAGGGACTTTTAGTCAAAACATGAAATTTTAACCTTTTAAGAACCTAATGCAAAGCCAAGCAAGTAAAATCAATCAACCAAACATGCATATTAACTCAACAAGTAATATGTATTTCACCATAATTGCAAAAATTTTTACTACAACCCTATCATTAACGAATAACATCACAAGAATGAATAAGACTCAATCGTATCATAATAAGAAAGACCACTACTCATGAATCCTTATAAAGTTAACAGGTGCAATGACCAAGCAAAGCCCCATAACTTTTCTCAACAAAGTATACTTAACATAAAAACATAACCAATGTCCAACTTTAACAATATAATCCGACTACATATATCAAGAGGATAATCATCACCATATATAGTAATTTGCATTTTGGCATCAACATATTATCATCATATACATCATTATCATATGTATACATAATATAAACTTCCTAAAGCTCCCCTCAAGGCCATCTAGTGAAAGGAATTGGTAAAGTCCCATACCCCTACCTAGTCTAAGTTAAACCTCTCAAGTCACCTTAGTTAGTTTATACATCATTACTTTATTTTACTTTGGGTAAGACTTGACTTAACCGACATAGACCACATGAGCTAAGTGCGGAATCCGGTGTTGTAAAACCTTACAGCAATGGAAGGTTGTCTACCTGCCAAAGTAAAGCCAAACATAAACGTAGTTTTCTAGGTGGATCCACTAGCTAGTCTTCCTATGGGGGCAACATAGTTCAAGAACTAAGAGATAGTATATTCCCTCTTGATACAACATCGTAGTTGGGGCCTTCTCACATGGGAATTTATTGGATGAGTATTCCTCTTTGGGAAGTCAACATCTCATATAGAACTATAGGGCGAATATTCCTCTTAGGGAAGTCATCACCTGCCATTGTCAAGTTCACTCGGTGCTAAGCTAAGTCCCTTCATTGAAATGTCTTGAAGCCTTTAATTATAAATCATATATTAGTTTATATAATCGGGTCTACCCCTTGTATAATAACCATCATCAATAGCTCAATAAGAATTTTATAAGTATAAGTCCTTTCATCACAATTCATATAAGTTAGGTTAACACATTAGCATTTCATAGCATATCAAGGCACAATGATAGTTTTCACCATTCTTATATCACATACACCTTAATCAACCTCACAACATAGTCATGACATTTCAATTCAACATCATACTACCCTATCATCCAAGTATAAGGCATACTCTAATGTAACATCATGACTTAACCACAATTAACCACAATTGGAATTAAAGATAGAGATTCTAAGACTTACCAAGTCTTCCTCATAGTTCATCATCAAGGCCTTACCATCAACCCTTAACTCAACCCAACTAGAGGAGTAACATCACCACACAATGATACCCAATAAGATAGCAAGGCAAATTGCATTTCTAGAACACAATTCAACACTAGATCATAACTTAAGATAAGATACACAGGCTAGTTTCATAATATACTTCATAACCTAAATCACATCTCAAGAACTAACATGATAGGACTTTAATTATTCTTAATTTACTCATAATTATACCATAGGATTGTAATCTAATCAGTTACCAAGTCAATTGAATGATCATAAAACAATATAGATTTAGATCACAACCTATGGTTAGCGATTAACTATTGTGTTCTTCAATTTAGACCAAGCAATCAGAAATTACCACAATCAAGTTAAGATTCATGTTAATCTATGCAATATAACCTAAAGAAATCATCAACAACTCTATCCATAACTTCAATTTCGTAATTAGAAGAAACCCATAAGAAAACTAAACTTTTGAAATCTATTCTGAAAGAACCATTTAAGGAAAGAGTCTCTTAGGTGAATTAGATCCCATACCTTTAAGTTTGATGACAATTTGATGGTGGATTAGCCCCTTTCCATCCCCAAACCTCTATACTTGATAGACATCAATAGTGAGTTCACAAGTAGAGAGAGAATGAAGAGAGAAGGAAGAGAGTTTAGTTTGTGAGATATAATTAAGCGAACTGGGGTTGGGGATTTTTTATGGGAGTTAAGTTAGTTAATTAGTCTCCCCTTGATCCCTAACTAACCCCTATACCACTTGATTGATTAAATGACTTAACACAAAAACCTGCTGGAAAATCACCCCCTCACAGACAGAACCCCACTGATGGGCCGTCTTTGAGTCTACGGACCTACCCCCCTCTCGTCCTGCACTCCGTCGATGAGTTCAGAGATTTTGCAGGCGAGGGGTTTCAATCAATTGTCTATGTGTGAGACGATGATGGCAGCGACGCTCCATCGATCTACACATGGACCGTAGCCTGTACTTCGTTGGTAAGATTAGAGACTGTGTGGTTGAGTTGATTTCACCAACCAGCATAAGTTTGGGACTACGGTTCCACCGACGCCCCATCAGTATACACACGGGATGTCTATTGTCCCGTTGATGCACACTGCCAGGCAGTCTTGCCTCAAATTGCAAGGGTCCTCTTCAAGGTCCCTTTATCTGTCTTTGGGGAGTCGTACCAGTACGTTTCAACCATGAAACAATTTAAACACCTATTTTGTACCCTTCCACAAATTTTCGTACATTTCTTACTTCTAAAAGTTAGTCAAATAGGCTAAGGCACGCTAGCACCCCTTTCAACCAATTTCCTGGAAGTCATAAATGTTCTTGGATGTTTTTGCTCTTAAACTTCCTAAATGACCTATATTCATAACGATGGACTTAAAAAAGTATTTAGACCTTATGACACCTATGTTAGGCTTTACGACACGTCTTGGATTTTCAAGGTATTACATAGTCAAAAACTAGGGTTCATCAATTACATGGATTTATAGGTTAATTGAGTCGAAATCATCTAATTAATAACAATTCAATCAATATTAAATGCTTAAAAACATTTAATGCAAGAACCTATGGATATATCATGAAATTGGACAATTCATCGTTAAAAACATTAGAAAACATCTATGAAAGTAGCGTTCCATGATGAATAGAGTTTCAAGGATAAAAAACCATAACTCAATGAAGCTAATTCTTAAATCCGGTGAAGAATATCCACTCAATTATCCAATCCAAGACCTTCCTTGAGTTTTGGCTCCAATGAAGTTCTAGGGAATTTTAAAGGAATTTGTGTTTTTATTTTTGAAGAACAAAATTTTTTATGTGTTTTAGCTTATGAATATAATTTAAATACCCAAAAGACTATTTAGTAGACTCCCTTTCTATTATTTGGACTTGGGGTGAATTTACAATTTCACCCCTCACCTAACAGTGAACCTACGTAGGAAACAGGCTCACAAACAGAGGGACCATCGACGGCCCGTCCCTTGACAAATAAACCATCCTTTTGGTCCGTTGTTAGTGACTAAGGCTTTCCTTTGGACTCTACTCTCCCACGACTATGTTTTCATTTATAATACCTCACCTACTTAGTGTCGATTGACCCAATAGGAATCAATTGCCTTCCGTAGGTCGGCTGTCTTGGATAGTGTTGGGTACCATGAAGGGTCCTTCCTCAAGGAACCTTGGATGGTCCTTGGGGATGTTTTCCTAGATTCTTACAACCCAAATGACATTATATGAGTTTAGGACATCTCTAATGAATTTCCTCCAAAACGAAAAGGTAAAGCTCGATGAAACATTCATAGACACACAAGGTCGTTTTAAGGCAAATGTTTCCAACGTCATAGACATTCTTGTACGTTTGACCTCTAAAGTTCATGAAACTTGACACACTAAATATATACATAATAAATATATCATTTAAGGACCTTATGACCTTATTAATAACAAATAAACACATAAAACAACATATGAGACACATAGATGACTTAGTCGTCGAATGTCTTAGTAGTCCCTTGACGTTTGATTTGCAATGCACCTAAACTCTATGACACAGCCTTGATACCACATTATCAACCATTTATGACCTTATACAATCATGACAACCATGTTAGTCTGAAGTTCACCTAAGTCATATTCGAGATCTTACACGTCTTGCCTAGGATAGATGATAGTTTTGACCAATTACAAGGTGCAACAATCTTGTTTACGATTAATTTAAGATCATGGTACCATGAATTGAATATTAGTCATGAACATATACCTAAGAAAACATTTTGCACTTTTTATGGGCACAATGACTTTTTTTGTTATTTGGGTTTACTAATGCACTCACAGCCTTCATAGGCTTGATTAATGGAGTATTCAAGCCCTTTCTTGACACTTTTATATTTGTGTGTATCTATGACATTTTAGTGTATTCAAAAAGCGAAAAAGATCATGCTAACATTTTTTTGGATATCCTAGGAAGGCAAAAGTTATATGCAAAATTTTCCAAGCGTGAATTCTGGATGAAGTCAGTTGCATTTGTTGGGCATGTGGTGTCAAAACAAGGGGCGAGGATAGATCTCCAATAGTTTGAAGCGGTTTAGAATTTGGTATGACCAAGATCAGTGACAGAAGTTAGTGGTTTTGATGGACTTGATTATTACAATAGTCGTTTTGTTATGAATTTTTCTTCAATTACTGCTTTCTTGACCAACCTGACAAATAATGAGGTACCGTTTGAATAAACTGAAACATGTGAAGACAAATTCCAAAAGATTAACACTCTCTTGACCACCATGCCTATTCTAGAATTACAAATAAAGGGTAAGGAGATATTGTTTATTGTAATGCTTCACATTGTGGATTGGGTGTTGTGTTGAAGCAGGATAAGAATGTTATAGCTTATACCTCACATCAATTCAAGGTGTAAGGAAATCTTGTAGCAATTGGGTCGAGTAAATGTGGATTTGTTCAGATAATCGGTTAGGTAACATTCTAAGGAATCCGTAGGTATTTATGGAATTGAATTTGGATAAGTAGATCATCGAGAAATCAATCTTTGCATTAAGGGTACTTTCTGAGCGTAGTGGGTTAAGAATATGTTGTAAAAAGGGAGAAGTCAGATTCCCTTAAGGAGCTCACTACCTCAATTAGTGATGCTGCAGCAACACCACTAAAGCGGGATGCGTACCACTATAGCGGGCAAGGAAGACATGGAACTAGAGGATTTTGAGTTTTTTCGAGGGAAGCTCACTGGGTTCGCTTTGTGCCGCTGCAAAAAAAATAAGAATTACCTTATATAATAGAGTCGATCCACTGAAGTCTTGAGCAGCAGTGTAGGATCAGATCCCAAAGATAGTAAGTATTTTCTTTTTTATGAAAGGAAGTTTTTTTCAAATATTCTATATAAATTTATCTATGAAACCAAGACAGTTCCCTTTATGAAAATTCTAACACTAGTTGAAATGCCTATGGTTTACTCTTATAAAAATGGAAAAAAAGATAAAACTAGATAAACAAATTATTCATCAAAAATTCAGTTTGAAACTAATGTAATTAACCTATTTTTCTTTTGGTTAACCCAAACACTTCGATAAATCCATGACAAATCTGGTACAGCGGAATGGGTGCCGCTCTAGCCGGATGATGTACTTTTAAAGTCGTAGATAAAACCCTTAGATGACCTTATTTTGTATTTTGTGAGTTTTTTAGTTAAGAGGCGAACCCTGGGCTATTCCACCACATTTCCACCATTTTTTAAGCTAGAAGTAAGCTTTTCACTTCCCGAACTCGTTATGCAATCTATAAAATGTTTCAGAATGGGTAATTATTTGTCAGGACCTGCAAGTACCCCCTAGAAGTTAGGCAGAACCCTCGGTTTGTAACCACACGTACTTGACCCTTTGGGGTCTTGTACAAGTCCTTTAACTACCGTTCAATATATAAGACATGAAAAGTAGTGCGGAATTTAAACATTTCAAGACATTTAGGTAAACTAGTCTTTCATAAATATTTATAGAATCTCATCGTCACAAGCCAACTAAAGACACGACATAATATCTTAGGGACACGACCCTTTATATTTAAATGAAATACATAATAAGTCTTTAAAAAGAAAACTAAGAAAATGACTATGACCTCGAATATATGAGGACATACTTTGTCTTGAGAGCAACTTTTCCAAGCTTTGCCTTCAAACCTTCAAAAGCCTCCAACCTATAATTATAGAATACACAAGTATAGAGTAAGTATAAATAATGTACTAAGTATGGCATATGCAAAAAACATACGAAAAGGGACATTTTTGTAAAATAAAATTTCATGGAAATTAAGTAAAACATTAAAGAACGTAAAAGTAAACACCATAAAAATCATCATTTAACAATTAGAGAAGAATTTCCATTATTTCAAAACCAAAGAAAACTTTATAGTAAACTTCCTAAACATTATAGTAAGCTCAAATTGAACATTACAGTGAATTACAAGACTCGAAAGTATTGAAATTCCAAATTATTTCCAATGAGGAACAAGCATCATTTCCGTCGAAGTTTCCCTTCTAAGGTCATCCAAAGAATCACTAAGGTAAGACATGAAGAAACTAGACATCTAACTCCTTCAATACACACCAAAGCGACCCTTGAAGACTTCCTTCCTTTCGGAATTCTCACCTTGAGATAACAATCACCCACACAATGTAAATACAATAGAAGAACACCCAACAACACACAAGGAATTTTCTTTAGGAATGCATACATAGTTCAAAGAGTAGATGGCGTCCCATACCACCACCTACACTAAGTAGTACACTCTTTAAGAAGACATGATACCTAGACTCCCCTTTTGGAAGTCCCTACCTAGTGCAGTGGATAGATAGCATCCTATACCACCACCTACCCTAAGTAGTACGTTATTTTAGGAGACTTGGTCCATTCAGTTCAAATAAGACTCATCAAAACTCCCCTTTTGGATTGCCTACCTAGTGTATTGGATAAATAACGTATCATACCACTACCTACCCTAGGTAGAACACTCATTTAGAAGACTTAGCACATTCATTTCTTTGTGGGAGTTTGCTTAACGGACATAGACCATTTGAGCTACACATGGAATCCGGACATTTACCCCTATCGGATGAGGGATCCTCACTTTCCTAGAGTAAGGTCATTCTTTTTAGCTTTTACATGGCTTTCCCAAAAGCTAAACCTATGCGGGAGCATAGTTATGGGATAAGGATATTACTATTAAGTAACTCATTCTCTAGTAAAGAGGAGTACTTATCTCAAGAGGTATATTGGAATACAACATCTCAACTCACAAAGTGTAATCACTTCTTCTTCATATCCTTTTGGTGCTAGATATAACCTCCACGGATTCTAAACAATTCAAACTATAGGTTAAGGATAGCTAGTGAACACCACATCTCAACCCACGAAGGGCATTCATCCTTTGACCTTTCTAAGAAAAATCTTACGATGTACTAAACACATCGTCTCAACTCACGAAGAGTGTTCACCCCAAAACTCCTCTACTTACTCAACTTAGCTTCATACATCCATTTAAGTGTGTATGTTTGTACTTGTCAACACGTCTTGCATATCATCATCATTTCATTCACATTAGCTTCTCTACATGGTTTAGACCTACATTCATTGATTCACACACCTCACACGCTTCACAAAATCATATACTTCACTTAGGCATAATCTAAGCCAAAAATATAATTCATCTTCAAAACACAAGACAAAACTTATCTTCAATATCACTTCATTTCACATATTAGGACTTCAAATCCACACTGACAAAACATACTAAGTAATATCAAGTTCATCAAATAAACACCGCTACCAAGAAGGTGAACCATACCACTTAAGAGCAATTTACCGTAAAAATTACACAATATGAGCAACTCACCATATAATCAAAACATAACAACCTATAACTAATTTCTCAATATTCCGACATACTAATGCCCTTAGGGAAGTAGCTAAAAAATAACAGCAACACAAGAAGACCAAAGTTCATACCCTACACAAGCATGTTCATTTAACTCATTTCTTACCAAAAGTTTTAAATATGCATATACATGAATTAATTAGGGTTTTAACATTAAAATCACAAATTCATAGTAGAATAAAAAAATTTAAATCATTACAAAACTTATACAAGAAGACTTACGCATAAAATAAAAGATTAAAGGAAATAGAGTTTGAAAACCCTCTTTGAAATCTATTGGAAATGACTCCTTGAATTTAAGAGGGTTAAAGGATGGATACCATAACTCAAATGAAAATTAACCCACTGATTTTTTTTGAAGAACACGTCCCAACTAGCCCTCCAAGTTCTTCTTGACTTCTATCTTCCAAAGAGACATGAGAGAGAATTCTAAGGGAGGGGGCTTTAAGTTTTAGGAAATAAATTCTTAAATTAGGTCTTGGGATTTGAAATATTTCAATATATCTAAATAACCCTAAAATAAATATCCAAGGTACTTAAAAAATTTGGGGTGAATTTACCAAACACCCCAAGCCAAGGCGGCCACTTAACAGCTTTTGCAGCCAGCCTCCACGACCCACAAATGATGGGTCGTTTGTCAACCAACGCCCCGTAGATGGGGTGTCGTTGGTTGGGACTGCAACTCCCAATATTTCATTCTTTCATTCCCCAAACGACGGAAAAGGTTGACGGGCCTTCGCCTTGACAACTGGCCGTCGATTGGCTTGTCGATGGGCACTGTTTTGGGCAGTTTTGTCTTAAATGTTGGGGCCTTTTCTATGGACCCTTGTGGGTCCTAGATGGAGTCTCACCAGGAATTTAAACCCCTAAACTAATTATTATAGGTCATAAGGACACCTCACATTAATTTCGATTAAAATGAACACGTAAAACTCAGTCAAACACATCAAGACACACAACTACTTTCTAAGGCATATCTTTCGAACGTCATTGACGTTTGACCTCGAAACATAAACAAACTTTACACACTGACTAAGAACACTAATATAAGTCATTTTAAAACAAAATTAACTCAAGAAATACTCATGAGGCTCTTGTTCAACTTTGTTCGTTTTGGAGCGTTACATTCTCCCCCACTTAAAATAACATTCATCCTCGAATGACACTAAAACTTAAAGAACTAAAAGGACACACTTAGCATCACATAAAACATTAAAATGAAGGTTCAAACACTCAAAATAAAAGCATCAACTACCAAGGAGAATCATTTCACACTTTCAAACACTAGCAACATAAGCACTTTTAAAAAAACTTCACAAACATCAAAACTCACCGTTAGTCTTCTTTTATAGAGGAACTACCTTCTTTAACATTAAACATGCTCATATACAACATTTTTACACACATTTAAACTTCAATTTAATGCAAAGCAATTTTTTTCTAAATGAGAATTCCTATAGTGAGCATTAACTGTATTCACTGCTAACATGCTTAAAATTTTCAAAATTTCATTCTTTCAGCAATTCATCAAGATAACATGATCATATGAACTAAAAAAAAACATATAAACTCTCTTCATATCATAGACTTACCGGAAATATCAACTCCATATTAGTTATCCTTCCTAGATCCCATCCCATAGGGAGGGTTCTTCTTTGGAGCATTAGGATATAGGGAATCTTGATTCACCTCTTTCCCTCTTGCTTTGATGTTAGGAAGGTGACTCATCTTGTGGATCATATTACCATATGAAAAACAACCATCCATTCCGGTAAGACACCTACACAAATGTTGCTTCCCAAAAGTAGGGCACCTAGTCCTCTCAAAATTATGGCCACCACCTTGGGAATTTTCTTTTGGAGCCCTATCCTTGTTTCCCATGGAAGAATCTTGGTGATAGAACCTTTTCTTAGGCTATTGGTGACTAGAATCATCCAACCTAGGCCTCTTACCCTCTTGCCTTATCTCCCTAATTTGGGACTACTCAATTTGTTATGCATAGTCCATGAGCGTAGAGATATCCATGTCATTAAGAAGCACTGTGGTACGACACTCTTTCTCCACCAAGCTAGACACTTCCATCACAAACTTGTTCATCCTAGCTCTAGGATTGGCTACCATGGTTGGGGCATACTTAAAGAGTTAGGTGAATTTGAGAGAGAACTCTTGCACACTCATTACCCGTTGACGAAGGTTCATGAATTCAACCATCTTCTTCTACCTCAATTCTAGGCGAAAGAACCTATCTAGGAAAGACTCTTTGAATTCCTCTCAATCAACCGGACCTCTCTATAAGGGTCTCTAAGTCTTCTATTGCTCAACCCACACTTGAGCCACATCTTTGAGTTGGTAAGTGGCTAACTCCGCTTTCTCCTTACGGGTCACACCCATAGAAAATCTACAACCTTGATAACTTCATGTATGAAAACTTGTGGATCTTCATCCACATTAGTGCCATGGAAAGTGGGAGGGTTCATACTCATGAATTCACAAATTCTAGAAGCGGGAGTACTAGCATTTGGTTGGGGTCCAACTCCTTGATTAGCTTGGGCAACAAAGTGATTGTTGACGACATGAGCTTGAGCCGTTATGAGTTGTGTTAACTTCATTAGCGCATCCCTCAACTCCGCATTACTCATATCACCTTAAACAAAAGGAGCTTGAGGCATAGGAGGCACTTGAGGATATTGGGTTTCCGGAGGCAATTGACGTTCTTGAAGAGGAACCTCCTTATTCTCTTCCCCTAAGACAACAATATAAACTTGGTCAACACGGGGAAGGACCCTCTTATTTTGTACTCCTCCCACCTCCATTCTAGCGGTCGATCTCCTTGTATTCATGTCCTATAAACACAAAGAGAAGATGTTAAGAGAAGACACCTTATAGAACTCAACTCTAAGACACGACATAGAATAGAAAAGAAGTGAAACTTCAATCATCCTATAACCTCTTGTCCATGTATGTGTCGCGACTCACACCAATGACCAAGATACTACTAGATGTGGCTTGTGATACCTTTAGAACCTAAACTATTTCCCATTACCTTATGCGCTGGATCTAAGTTTGTCACGACCAGCAAGTACCCCTTAAAAGTTATGGAGAACCCTATGTTCGTGGCCGAAAGTACTTCAACCTTTGTGGTCTTTACAAGCCCTTTAAGAAAAGTAGTGCGGAATTAAAACTTTTCAAGACATTTAATAAAGCTAGTCTTTTATAAATTTTAAGAGAATCTCATAGTCACAAGAAAGCTTAGGACACGACATAATATCTTAGAAACACGACCCTTTACATTATAATAAAATAGATAATAATCATTTATAATGAAAACTAAGAAAAGGTCTACGCCATATAATATATGAGGATATACTTTGTCTTGAGAGGAACTTTCCGAAACTTCGCCTTCAAACCTTTAAAATCATCCAACCTATACTTATAGTATAGAAAAATATGGGTCTAGTACAAATATTTGATTAGTGGCTTATAAGTGTAACCACTTCTTCTTCATATCCTTTTGGTGCTAGATATAACCTCCACGGATTCTAAATAATTCAAACGATAGGTTAAGGATAACTAGTGAACACCACATCTCAACTCACGAAGGGAATTCATCCTTCGACCTTTCTTAAAAAAATCTTAGGATGTAGTGAGGTTGCTACTAAACACATCATCTCAACTCACGAAGAGTGTTCACCCAAAACTCCTCTACTTACTCAACTTAGCTTCATACATCCATTTAGGTGTGTATGTCTGTACTTGTGAACACGTCTTGCATATCAGCATTATTTCATTCACATTAGCTTCTCTACATGGTTTAGACCTACATTCATTAATTCACACACCTCACACGCTTCACAAAATCATATACATCACATAGGCATAATCTAAGCCAAAAATGTAATTCATCTTCAAAAACAAGACAAAACTTATCTTCAATATCACTTCATTTCACATAATAGGACTTCAAATCCACACTCACAAAACATACTAAGTAATATCAAGTTCATCAAATAAACATACTAAGTGATGTTAGGAAAGTGACTCATCTTGTGGATCATATTACCACATGAAAAACAACCATCCATTCCGGTAAGACACCTACCCAAATGTTGCTTCCCAAAAGTAGGGCACCTAGTCCTCTCAAAATTATGGCCACCACCTTGGGAAATTTTTTTTGGAGCCCTATCCTTGTTTCCCATGGAAGAATCTTGGTGATAGAACCTCTTCTTAGGCTATTGGTGACTAGAATCATCCAACCTAGGCCTCTTACCCTCTTGCCTTATCTCCCTAATTTGGGACTACTCAATTTGTTGTATATAGACCATGAGCGTAGCGATATCCATGTCATTAAGAAGCATTGTCGTACGATACTCTTTCTCCACCAAGCTAGACACTTCCATTACAAACTTGTTCATCCTAGCTCTAGGATTGGCTACCATGGTTGGGGCATACTTAATGGTTTGGGTGAATTTGAGAGAGAACTCTTGCACACTCATTACCCATTGACGAAGGTTCATGAATTCGACCATCTTCTTCTCCCTCAATTCTAGGGGAAAGAACCTATCTAGGAAAGACTCTTTGAATTCCTCTCAATCAACCGGACCTCTCTATAAGAGTCTCTAAGTCCTCTATTGCTCAAACCACACTTGAGCCACATCTTTGAGTTTGTAAGTGGCTAACTCCGCTTTCTCCTTAGGGGTCACACCCATTGAAAATCTACAACCTTGAAAACTTCATGTATGAAACCTTGTGGATCTTCATCCACTTTAGTGCCATGGAAAGTGGGAGGGTTCATACTCATGAATTCCCAAATTCTAGAAGCGGGAGTACTATCATTTGGTTGGGGTCCAACTCCATGATTAGCTTGGGCAACAAAGTGATTGTTGACGACATGAGCTTAAGCCGTTATGAGTTGTGTTAAGTTCATTAGCGCAGCCCTCAACTCCGCATTACTCATATCTCCTTAAACAAAAGAAGCTTGAGGCATAGGAGGCACTTGAGGATATTGGGGTTTCGGAGGCAATTGAGGTTCTTGAAGAGGAACCTCCTTATTCTCTTCCCCTAAGCCAACACTATAAACTTGGTCAACACGGGGAAGGACCCTCTTATTTTCTACTCCTTCCACCTCCATTCTAGCGGCCGATCTCCGTGTATTCAAGTCATATAAACACAAAGAGAAGATGTTAAGAGAAGACACCTTATAGAACTCAACTCTAACACACGACATATAATAGAAAAGATGTGAAACTTCTATCATCCTATAACCTCTTGTCCATGTATGTGTCACGACTCACACCAATAACCAAGATACTACTAGATGTGGCTTGTGATATTTAGAACCTAAACTATTTCCCATTACCTTATGCGCTGGATCTAAGTTTGTCATGACCAGCAAGTACCCCTTAAAAGTTATAATGAACCCTCGGTTCGTGGCCGAACGTACTTGACCCTTTGTGGTCTTTACAAGCCCTTTAACTATTGTTCATTATGTAAGACAAGAAAAGTAGTGCGGAATTAAAACTTTTCAAGACATTTAATAAAGCTAGTCTTTTATAAATATTTATAGAATCTCATAGTCACAAGAAAGCTTAGGACACGACATAATATCTTTGAAACACGACCCTTTACATTATAATAAAATAGATAATAATTCTTTATAAAGAAAACTAAGAAAAGGTCTATGCCATATAATATATGAGGATATACTTTTTCTTGAGAGGAACTTTCCCAAGCTTCGCCTTCAAACCTTTAAAATCATTCAACCTATACTTATAGTATAGAAAAGAATGGGTCTAGTACAAATATTTGATTAGTGGCTTATAAGTGTAACCACTTCTTCTTCATATACTTTCGTTGCTAGATATAACCTCCACGGATTCTAAACAATTCAAATTATAGGTTAAGGATAACTAGTGAACACCACATCTCAACTCACGAAGGGAATTCATCCTCCGACCTATCTTAGAAAGCTCTTAGGATGTAGTGAGGTTGCTACTAAACACTTAATCTCAACTCATAAAGAGTTTTCACCCCAAAACTCCTCTACTTACTCAACTTAGCTTCATACGTCCATTTAAGTGTGTGTGTGTGTGTGTGTATACTTGTGAGCACATTTTGCATATAAGCATTATTTAATTTAAATTAGCTTTTGTACATGCTTTAGACCTACATTCATCAATTCACACACTTTATAGGCTTCACAAAATCATATTCATAGCTTAGGCATAATCTAAGCCAAACATGCAATTTATCTTCACAAAACACAAAACACAAGACAAAACTTATCTCCAATATCACTTCATTTCACATATAAGGACTTCAAATCCACACTCACAAAACATAGTAACTAATATCAATCAAATCAAATAAATATCGCCACCAAGAAGGTGGACCATATCACTCAAGAACAAATTACCTTAAGAATTACACAATTTGAGCAACTCATCATATAATCAAGACATCACCACCTATAACAAATTTCTCAATATTCCAACATAATAAGGCCCTGAGGGCAGTAGCTAAAACATAATAGCAATACAAGAAGACCAAAGTTCATACCCTACACAAACATGCACATTTAACCCATTTCTTACAAAAAGTTTGAAATATGCATATACATGAATTCATTAGGTTTTTAACATTAAAATAATAAATTAATAGTAGAATAAACACATTTAAATCATGTGAACACTTTTACAAGAAGACCCATGCTTAAAATCTAAGATAGAAGGAAATAGACTTTGAAAACCCTTTTTGAAATCTTTTGGAAATGACTCCTTGAATGGCAGAGGGTTAAAGGATGGATACCATACCTCAGATGAAAAGCAACCCACTGATTTTTGATGAATAACAATTACCAACTAGCCCTCCAAGTTCTTCTTGACTTCTATCGTCCAAAGAGACATCAGTGAGAATTCTATGGGATAGGGATTTTGGGTTTTAGGAAAGGAAGTCTAAAATTAGGTCTTGGGGTTTGTAATATTTTAATATATATGAATAAACCTAAAATAAATTTCTGAGGTCCTTAAAAGTCTTGGGGGGAATTTACAAAAAACCCCAAGACAAGGCAGTCACTTAATAACTTTTGCACGCAGCCTCCACGATCCACAAACGATGGGTTGTTTGACAACCAGAGCCCCGTCGATGGGGTGTCGTTGGTTGGGACTGGAACTCCAAGAAATTCAGGTTTCAATTCCTCAAACGACGAACAAGGTCGACAATGCGTTGCCTGGTCGAATGGCCATCGATTGGATTGTTGGGATCCTCTTCTAGGGCCCCTTGTGGGTCCGAGATGGAGTGGTACCCAGACGTTTAACCCCTAAAATAAGTCTTCTATGTATTAGGAACACCTCACATCAATTTTGATTAAAACAAACACGTAAAACTCAATCAAAAACCTCAAGACACACAAGTACTTTCTAAGGCATATCTTTCGAACGTCATGGACGTTCATGGACATTTGACAACCAAACTGACCCAAACTTGACACACTGCCTAAGAAAACTAAAGTAACTCATTTAAAAACAAATTATGTCATGAAACACTCACGAGACTCAAGTTCACCTTTTTCATTTTGGGGCGTAACAACATTAATAAGGAAGAATATGTTGAAGAATCCAATGGTGGAATTTACCCTAAATTGATTGGTTAAGAATCCTATGGTGGAATTAACCCAAAATTTATTGGTTTGGGGCATGGTTTTGAACTAGGGTTCATATTTTGTTAGTATTCCGATATTAGTGTTTCTTTATTTATTCCCGTGTAAATTTTTATTTGTAGACTACAAACAATCCGAGAAAATCTAGAAAGGGGAGGATGATATTGACTAAGGTTTCATGCGTGTTTCAAGGTAGATGATTATTGTAAGTTTATGATTGTGTGATATACACTTTCTTTTCTTCGTTGTGATACTTGTATCGGCATGTGTGTTTAATTATTGATCATAAATATTGAAATGGGATATATAAATGTTGATACCACGAAATCATCACTCCAATGTGTGATCTTGATGTGTTATTGATGTGTGATTGTGATAAGCCACCATTCCGACACTCTAACATTCACATCGGCGGAGCACTGCCTAGAAGTAACCGGTGTCGTCGTCCTCGAATAGGACTAAGACTAACCTCTTAGAATTTTTAATTACATTTCATAGGTTAAATTGCGCGAAATTTAAAACTTTTCATCTACATTTACATTGAGGTTCACGTAGACATATTCCTTACACATAGTATAATCATAAGGAGTTCACATAAACTCCTCGTCTAGGAAGTACTACATAGGCTCCAACTTTTATTTCACATACATAATATTAAAATACAATATCATAGGAAGTCTAGGATAAGTCTCACATTTAAACCATCTATGTTGAATACAATATTAGGCCATAACCCTTACTTCATTACAACAAAGGCCACATATAAGCATATAAAACAATCATCTTTAAATGAAAAGGAAGAACTAAATAACGCTAAACTAGAACAATATAAATAGATAAGGAGTGGTATCTTCCTTGGAAGGTGAGGACCTACCGAACTTGGGGAATGAGAATCCAAGTTATGTTCAAATGGCCCTTCTAGAAGCTCAACGGTCAGAACCTACATAATTTAGAAACATAAAGATATGGGTGAGTACACACTTGTACTAAGTATGGAAATATGCACATGATATATTTGAAATCATGCTAAAGGGGAAATTTGTTCAAAACCATGCTAAGTTACTTTGAAAAGCCTTATGCACAATCAAGAACACTTATAATCTAATATTCACATATTTCGTAAGACAAGTCCATATACAACACATGACCAACGTCATCAAGTATAACCAAGTCAACAAATGCTATAGCATAATTGAGCACATAACAAAACCAACTCCAACATCATATAATAACATTAAAGCATGTGTATTAGTTCATACATTACAACATATTCAAAACCATTACTTATAACCAAACATCATGTTGACAAGTGCAATGACCAAGTAAAGTCTCATAACATTAGTCAACCATGTAAATCCAACAAAGGACCATAAGCAATTTTTAGGCTCACATATTATAGCATTAAGAGTAATCATCATCTTATCTATCAATATAGCAGAATCGCATATTCATAAATGAAACTAACGTATCTAGTGTAGGATCATCAACATGTCAACTCAACATATGCATACAATTTACTTAATTAAACATAAGAACAATCTTCCAAGACTTCCCTCAAGGCAAACTATGTATAGGTAGAGTCCCATACCCCTACCTAGACTAAACCACTTAGGTCACCCTAGTTAGTGTTTACATATTATTTTCATGAATACTTCCCCTAACCGACATATACCATATGAGCTGAATGTGGAATCTGATGTCATGAAACCCTACAACAAAAGAACGTGGACTACTTGCAAAGGTAGTAGCAAAACATGGACATATCATCTAGGTGGATCCACTAGCTAATATTCCTATGGAGGCTACATAGTTCAAGAACTAGGAGATGTAGTTTGCACACTCTTTATGAAAATTGCAATAACAGTCTCCAATCTCATGAGTATAATAGTGAACCTACCTTCCCGCCTTGGTAAGGGACACATCTCACATCTAGTTTACTAGGTGCTAAGCTAGAGTCCCTTTTTTGAAATTTCTTTAAGTCATCTTTTAACAATCACAACATAGTTTAGGACATAGGAGACTAAACCATTGTATATTCATAGGAATTAGCTCATTAGTAATTGCATGAGAATGCCCTTTCAATACTACCCTTATTTGTGAGATCAACATATTATCATTACATCTTAAATGTAATCTCACATCTTCACATAATCAAAATATTTCAATTGTCTCATCATACCAGTACCTACATAATATAATCATAAGAAATGCTTAAATTGAACTTCATCACCAAGTACAAGCCATCACAATTGAAGTAAAGGTTCAAGATCACAAACTCTAACCAATTCTCCTTCAACAATCCATAATCATTGGAAATACCCTCAACCAATAAAATTTCATACATAAATTGGTGTAATAATATCATTCAATAGTAATTAACGCAATAACTAACTCAATTGCATCAATACTAATCAATTTAACATGACTTCTTAACCTAGGGTTAGGGAATTTGGGTCAATTCATGATCTATTACTCATACTAGGTTAATTCATCAAGAACCATAATAATTGAACAAAAATAATACATCATAGTATAATCATAATTACCAAAAGTAACCATAAACAATACAATTTAGAATATAAATTTCATATAAGGAAGAAACACATATAGAATTCATCTTTTTGAAATAAAATTTTGAAGAACCCTTTGGGGGAAAGGAATCCCAAAGGTGAGATGTTACCATACCCTATTAATATTGAAGATTTATGGTGAAAATTGACCTCCTTTCTTTCCTAGAAGCTTATACATTGGACTTTTATGGAGTCTCCTTTGAGAGAGAAAGTAGAGAGAAGGAAGAGTAATCTGGGTTTTTGGATTTGTGAGGCGTTTGGTTAGTTTAATTAGGATTAGGTCTTTATATAGGTACTTATTTAATTTAACTACACCTCCCCTTAAACATTAATTAATAAAATAACGAACCAACTAATTAAAACACTCATAATAAAACCAAGCAGCAAATTACAAACTTGACCTACAAGACCTGCACCTACGGTGCGTAGGTCAGTCCATGCCCATGCCCCCGGACCATCATGCAAGTCAGTCGATAATATCAAAGACCATGTTTTGGAAACTTTTAAAAAGATTCTAAGTGTTGGTTGATGGAGGCATCGACTCCCATCAACCCACCTACGTCCCGTCGCCTGTAACTCGTAGGTAGACAGTGCCCTTTGATAACTTTTGGCCGAAATGGTAGGGTTCAAGGAATATTAGGCTGGTCCTTGGGGATTCGCACGCGGACGTTTCAACCATTATCATGTTCAAGTACTAGTTTCACACCTTTCCACCAAATTTTATCCAATTACGACTCTTAAAACCTAGTGAAATAGGCTAAGGCATAGTAACACCTTTTTCACTAGTCTCCGGACGACATGGACATTTCTTAACGTCTTGACTCGACAACATCCTAAATGACTCATAAAAATTTAGTTTTACTTTCAAACGGTCTTACAAACCTTAGACACTCGTGTGAGTTTCTAGATTATGTCTTGGACTTTTGTAGTGTTACATCATCCCCCCTTGGAAAACATTCGTCCCCAATGACACTAACAACTTTTGAAGGGAAAGCATAGACTCAATACTAGAATCCCAACAACAACAAGATATGAAAACATGAGTTCCAAACCAAATCAATATAACTACACGGAATTTACACATAACAACTCAAAGAATCAATTACTTCATATATAAGATGAACATTATAACATGAGGAATTTCCTTCTCAACAACAACATGAGCTCAACAATACTTAATGAGTCACTTATTCCAAAAAATTATTTCAAAACACATCAACATTCTCAATATAACTTTATAAAAGCAACAACATACCAAATACACCAACAAGTGCAATCAAGCAAACAAACATCTTTTCATGAAAATTTCTTTTTTTTAAAAAAAAAAAACTTTTACCATATTCATGCACATCTTAGCAAAACAAGTCAATTTAATTTTACTCATTATTTTAGTTATTAGTAGGAATAACTAAACTTCATTAGAAAAGATACGAGGGAAAAAAGGACTACATTTCAACCTTGGCTTCCCATGTTGCTCCATCAACTAGGTGTTTCTTCCATAACACCTTTACGACAACCACCTCCTTATCCCTCAACTTCTTCACTTGTCGATCAAGGATTTGTATTGAAACATCTTTGTAGGAGATATTCTCATCCAAATCTAGACCTCCAATAGGAAGAATTGACTTGGGGTCACCAATGCACTTCTTAATCATGGATACATGGAATACCGGATGAATCGAATCTAGTTCACTAGGTAATCTCAACTCGTATGCAACCTTGCTAACCCTTTGAAAAATTTCATAGGGACCCACATAACGAGGACATAACTTCCATTTCATGCAAAATCTTGTCACCCCTTTCATAGGTATAAACTTTCAAATATATGTTATCACCATCATAAAATTCAAAGTCTCTGATCCTATTGTCAGTATAAGACTTTTGCCGACTATAGGTTATTTTCAATCAACTCCTTATGATATGAAATTTCAACAATGTTTTATAAAGCAATTCGGGACAAAAGATTGAAAAGTCGCTAACTTCAAACCATCAAATCAGAGATCTACATCTCCTACTGTATGAGGACATAAAAGGAGCAATGGATATAGTTGAGTGGTAACTATTGTTATAAGAGAAATCAAACACAGGCAACTACTCATCCAAACATCCCTTGAAATCAATTACACAAGCCCTAGGCATATCTTCAATGTTTTGGATAATACGCTCTGCTTGACCATCCGTTTGGGGATGAAATGTGTTGCTTAACTTCATCTGTGTACCTAATTCTTTTTGGAACGACCTCCAAAATCGAGATGTAAATTGAGCACCTCTATCCGAAATAATGGATAAAGGGATACCATAAAGATTCACAATCTCTTTGATATAGATCTTTGCATACTTTTCCGCCGAATAAGTAGACATAATGGGGATAAAGTTAGCAGATTTTGTCAACTTATCCACAACCACCCCTATAGAGTCGTTGTGCCTTTGTGTCAAAGGCAAACCCTCTACAAAGTCCATATTAATAACTTCCCATTTCCACGCGAGAACTTGTATTTCTTGAAGTAATCCACCCGGCTTTAAATGTTCGGCTTTCACACATTGACAATTCAGACATTTTGCAAGCCATCCCACAAAAATAATTCTCTAAGGTCATGATACATCTTTTTAGAATATGGATGAATCGAATAATTGGAACTACGAGCTTCCTCCAGGATCCGGTTTCCCAAGTGATCCACCTTGGGCAAACACAACCTCTCTTGATACCTCAAAGCACCATCCCCCCAACGAGAATGATTCATTTAACTTGCCAAGAATCGATTCTTGAACTAGAATGATTCTTTAACTCCATCAATGATGGATCAAGGTGTTTCTTAGACTTCACCTCAACAACCAAAGACGATTCAGAGTTATGATGGACCATAAACCACCATTTGGAGAATCTTTCAATCTAACACCCAAAAGATCCAACCTATGGACATCTTTTACTAGGTCATTCTTGCCTTCTTCTACATGAGACACTCTACCAATATTCAATACTACTTAGATCATCTGGAACCAAATTGGCCTTGCCGGGGTGGTAGAGGACACTCATGTCGATCTTTCAATAATTCCAACCACCTTCATTGTCGGAGGTTTAACTCCTTTTGAGTAAATGCATATTGAATACTATAATGGTCGATATACGCATCAACATGAACACCATATGGATAATGCCTTCATATTTTCAAGGCAAATACCACGGTCGCTAAATTGAGATCATGAGTTGGGTAGTTCTTCTGATGAACCTTGAGTTGCCTAGAATTATATGTTATAACCTTCAAGTGTTGCATAAGCACACAATCCAATCCCACTCGGAATGCATCACAATATACAACAAAACCCTTTGTACCCTCCGGTAAAGTCAACACTGGAGCGGTGGTAAGTCTATCTTTCAAGGACTGAAAGCTTCTTTCTCAAGCCACCGACCACACAAATTTAATATTCTTTTGGGTCAAAGTAGTCAAAGGAGATGCAATGAACGCAAAACCATCAAGAAACCTCCTGTAGTACTCCGCTATACCAAAGAAACTTCTTATGTCAGTAGGAGCAAGGTCTAGGCCAATTTCTAACCTCCTCAGTTTTCTTTGGATCAGCCTCTACATCCTTACTAGAGAGTATATTACAAAGAAACGCCACCGACCTTAACAAAAACTAAGACTTGCTATACATGGCAAATAGTTCGTATTCCTTCAAGACTTGTAACAGTACTCTTAAATGCCCTATATGATCACCTTCATTCTTCAAATACACCAACATATTTCAATGAATACAATGACAAAGGGATCTAGGTAGTTTCGAAACACCATAGGTCCATAAATACAATAGGGGCATTACTCAACCTAAAATACATAACCCTAAACGCATAATGACCATATCTTGTTCGAAAGGTCATTTTGGAAGTATCTTCATCTCTCATCCTAAGTTGCTTATATCCCAACCTTAAGTCAATTTTGGAAAAGTAGCTTGACCTTGGAGTTGGTCAAACAAGTACTCAATCGGAGGGAGAGGATAATTATTATTAATTGTCACTTTATTGAGTTGGCGGGAGGCAATGTACATACTAAGCGACCCATCCTTGTTTTCACAATTAGTAGTGGAGCACCCCATGGGGAAATACTAGGTTTAATGAAACCATATTCTAGTAAATCCTTGAGTTAAGACTTTAACTCTTTCAATTCCCCTGAGCCATCCGATAAGGAGGAATTGGAATGAGATTCCTGACCGGTAGCAAGTCAATACCAAAGTCAATTTCCTATTCAGGAGGAATTCCGAGAAGATCATTAGGAAAGACCTCGGGAAATTCCATCACTACGGGGACTAACTCAATGGGAGGAACTTCAAATTCCTAATAATTGAATCTCACTATGTTGTATAAACACTCTTTAGAGATAATCTTACAAGACTTTAGACAAGAAATTATACGACCTCTAGGAATAGAACTTCCCCGTTCCACTCTAAGATGGGTTCATTAGGAAAATCAAACTTTTACCACTCTTATCCTACAACCAATGGAAGCAAAACAAGAATGCAACCAATACATTCGCATTATATATAAATATACCATATCATGTTCTACTAATTTAAAATGAGTAACTGTATTGGGCAACATTATAGGACAATTTCTGTATAAACTTTTCTCAACCACTGACTCACCTACCGGGGTAGTCACAATAAAAGGTTTATTCAAGATATTGGGATAAATATAAAACTCTCTAGTTAACATGGGAGTAAAAAATGACAAGGTAGCACCCGAATCAAGTAAATCATAAACATTTATCGAGAAGATGCGTGACATACCAGTTACTACATTGGGAAAACTCTCTTGTTAACCCCTGGAGCGTAGAGCATAAAAGTGATTCTTTCTTCTAGCATCAAAATTAGAAACACTCGCTTGAGCTTTCCACTACTCTTGTCTCACCCTTTTATGTTAGGGAAATCTCTCTCCTTCTGACTAGTTTTACCACACCCAAAGAAATTTTCCTTCCTAACTTGGCATTCACCCCAATTCTTCTTGCCATGCTTTATACAAGTAGGCTTCTTTGTTGGTGAACTAGTACCTCTTCCCTTTTGAGACATATGGTTAGACACCCTATAATCACGACACTTGGAAAATTTGGAAGGGACTTGATTGGAGAACATCTTCTTGAATCTTGGCTTATCTTGAATTTCCAACTTTACCTTTGAAGAACCACTTTCAAAAGACTTGGCCCTCTTGTCCTCTCTTTTTTCCTACTTAATCTACTATGTTCGACTTTTTGAGCATGAACAATTAGATGAAAGATATTCATATTACCACGAAGCATAGTCGAATGACATTTTCCCACCATGTCCTTGGACACTCATGTAAGAGAATGAAAAATCACATCCCTTGTGTTAGACACAAAGGATGGAGCATACTTAGACAACTTAGTGAACTTTAAAGAGTAGTCTAGTACACTTATACCTCCTTGATGAAAGTTGATGAATTCTTCCACCTTAGCTTCCCTCAACTCTCTAGGAAAGAACCGATTAAGGACATCTCTCTTGAAGATCTAAAAAATAAATGGACCACCTCTTATCGCCCTATTATCTCTCCATTGGGTGTACCAAGTTTGCGCCACATCTTTGAATGGATAGGCAGCCAACTCGGCCTTTTGACCCATTGTCACACCCATAGCAAATAGGTTCTTCTAGACTTCATTTAGGAAATCTTGAGGGTCTTCATCCTTCCTTGACCCGTAGAACATAGGAGTGTTCATCTTAGTAAAGACTCTCAAACGAGATGCCAAAGTGATAGCATGATGTGTCACACGAGGTCCAACCTCCGATCATTTTGGTTGTCATGGCTTTGAATGAAAAGATACGACATTTATCTTGTGAAGTCATGGCTTGGGACAAATTGAGAAAAGTTCCCTTTATATCTCCATCGTTCATTAGTGGTGGAACAACCAGAACTTGATCACCCATAGCAACTTCTTCCAGTAAAGGGACTTGATTATCTTGCAGAGGAGCTTGGTTGTCATGATCCCATGCATTAGTAATCCCTTACTTGGACTTTCGTGGAGCTTCTCTTCGAGTATTGACACTTATTACCACAATAAAGGTTTAGATGAAAATAATGCATAAAGTGGACTCTAGAGGCACGACATAGGATTACAATAAAATGAGGACTTCTTAAGCATAATATAGTCTCTCATTCATAAGCTTCACAATTACGAATAAGAATCTACATAGATTTGGTTTAGTGATACATCGATCCTAAAGATATTCAACTTGATGCTCTAATACCAAGTTTGTCACATCCGGGGGAGCACTCCCTAAAAGTAACTGGTGTCGTCATCCTCAAAGAGCACTACGACTAACCTCTTTGCATTCGTCATTGCTTTTCATAGGTTTATATGCGGAAAATCAAAAAGAAATTATTTATTTCAACATTAAGGTTTACATAGTCCTCTCGCTTACACATAATAAATACAAATAGAGTTTACATAAACTCCTCGCATAGGAAGCACTAGATAGGCTTTTGCTTTTATGTCACATACATAATATAACAATATAATATCATATTAAGTCTAGGATAAGTCTCACATTTAAACTATATAAGTTGAATACAATACTCGGGCATAGCCCTAACTTCATTACAACAAAGGCTACATATAGGTATATGCAAAAGTTGTCTTCAACGGAAAAATAACAAATAAATATCTTTATAGTAGAACAATCTCAATAGATAGATAGTGCTTAGTTATCTTTAAATGACCCTTCGAGAAGCTCAATGGCCGAAACCTACATAATTGTAGAAACATAGAAATATGGGTTAGTACATACTTGTACTAAGTATGGAAATATGCACATAAAATATTTGAAATCATACTAAAGGGACATTTTTTAAAAACTATTCTAAGTTACTTGAAAAGCCTTATGTCTTATAAAGAACTCTTATAATCCAATAATCACATTTTCCTTAAGACAAAATCATATATAACATAAGACCAACATCACCAACTATAACCAAGTCAACTTGTACTATAGCATAATGGAGCACATAAGCAAACCAGTTCCAACATCATGTTATAACATCAAATCATGTGTAGGAGTTCATCATTACAACATATGCAAGACCATTACACGTAACCCAATATCAAGTCCACAAGTGCAATTACAAAGTAAAGCCCCATAACCTAACATAACCAACTAAACCTAACAAAGGACCATAAGCAATATCTAGACTCACATAACATATTATTAAGAGTAATCATCATCATATCTGGAATATAAACTAATAGCATGTTCATAAATGAAACTAACATATTATAGGATCATAAACATGTCAAGTAAACAAATGCATCATAAAACATAAGAACAACCTTCCAAGACTTCCCTCAAGGCCAACTAGTGCAATGTATAGGTAGAGTCATAAACCCCTACCTAGACTAAGTCAAACCCTTTAGGTCACACTAGTTAGTGTTCACATATTGCTTCATTTTAGTTTCGAGAAGACTTGCCTTAACAAATATAGACCACATGAGCTAAATGTGAAATCCGGTGTCATGAAACCCTACACTGAAAGAAGGTGGACTACTTGACAAGGTAGTACAAAAACATGAACATATCATTTTAGATTGATCCACTAGCTAGTATTCCTGTGGGGGGAACATAGTTCAAGAACTACGAGATATATTTGGGACCCTCTTTATGCTTATTGCATTATATTCTCCAATCTCATGAGCACAATAGTGAACCTTCCTTTCCACTTTAGGAAGGGACACATCCCACATATAGTTCACTCGGTGCTAAGCTTCAGTCACTTTTTGAAATGACTTTAAGTCACCTTTTAATAATCATAACTTAGTTTAGGACATAGGGGACTAACCCCTTGTATATTCAGAGTCATTAGATCATTAGGAATTTCATGAAAATGTTCCTTTAATACAACCCATATATGTGAGATCAATACATTATCATCATCATGTCATAATAAAGAAATAGGTAATTCATAACACACATTATATCATTACATCTTAAACATAATCTCACATATTCATATAATCAAGACATTTCAACTGCATCATCATACCAAGAATTTCTTAATATAATAATAAGACATACTTCAATTGTTTTCATCACCGACTACAAGCCATCACAATTGAATTAAAGGTTCAAGATCACAAAGTCTTACTAATTGTCCTTAAACAATCCATCATGATTGGTAATACCCTGAACAAATTTAGTTTAATCCATCAATAGGTGTAATAACATCATTCAATAGTAAATAACACAACAACTAACTCAATTGCATCAATACTAATAAATTCAACATGAGTTCATAACTTAGGGTAAGGGAATTTGGGTCAATTCATAATCTATTCCTCATACTAGGTTAATTCGTCAAGAACCATCATAATTGAACAATAATACATCAAAATATAATTATAATGATTAAAATAAACCATAAAAAATAAAATTTAGAAGCTCAATTTTTGATTAGGAAGAAACTCATATAGAGATCTTTTTTAAATAAATTTTGGAAGAACCCTTTTGGGGAAAGAAATCCCAAAGGTGAAATTTTCCCATACCTTGTTATTCTCTGAAGATTGATGGTGAAAAGTTACCTCGTTTCTCGACAAGAACCCTTACACCTTGGTCTTTTATGGAGTCTTCTTTGAGAGAGAAAGTAGAGAGATTGAAGAGCAGTTTGGGTTGTGGGAATTGTGAGGTGTTGGATTAGTTTAACTAGGCTTAGGTCTTTCTGTTGGTACTTAATTAAGATAAGTAGATGTCCATTAACCCTTAATTAAAAAACTAACCAACATCCTTCTTAAATGAATCAACTAAAAACCATGCATCAAATTGTAGAATTGACCTACATGACCTTGACCTACGGTCTGTAGGTCAATCGACGCCCATGCCTCCCAACCGTTTTGAAGATTCGTAGATAAGTTAAGAGATCATGTTTTTGGCCACTTTGAAAAAGTGTCTAAGCGTTTGTTGACGGAGTCATAGATGCCCAGTTGATTCACCTACGCCTCGTCGCCTGAAACTCGTAGGTACACACTGCCCTTTGACAGCTTTTGGCTAAAATGGAAGGGCCCTCCTCAAGAACCCCTAGGTTCGTCCTCAGGGAGTCGTACCCATAATTTTCGAACATATATATTTTCTTATTATAGTGTTACACCATTCCACCAAATTTCATCCAATTCAGACTCTTAAAACCATGTAAAATAGTCTAAGGCATACTAGCACATTTTTTCACTAGTTTCTAGCCGTCAAAGATGTTTCTTTACGTCTTGATTCTATGACTTCCTAAATGACTCATAAACATTATTTTTGACCTTAAAACAAAGTTACAAACCTTAGAAACTCATGTGAGGCTCAATATTAAGTCTTGGACTTTAAGAGTGTTAGACTAACTTGGATCGGATTGCCACGTTTCAGCATGCTAACTCGGGTCGGTTGCCACGTTTCGGCATAAAAATGCGAACAGACACTACTACATTTTACCCTAGAAAAGTATGGCCTAAACTATGAAAAAGTGTGGCCTTTGATAAAAGGCCCCACTTTTTGACTTTAATCCACACTTTTTCAGTGGTGGCTGAAAGCCCTGTAACTTTAGAGTGTAGGCAACACTGACAAAGTGTTGCCTTGGCAGCTGCGCTTAAAAGCGTTGCCAAAAGGCAAAACGGCCACACTTTTACATCTACACTTAAATGTGTTGCCTTATTAGCTACACTTTTAAGCGTCGCCTTAAAGGCAAAAATGCCACGCTTCATAGCTACGCTTAAAAGCGTTGCCTTACCGGCTACTCTTTTTAGCATGTCCTTTGCTACCATATTGCAAACAATTATGAAGTCTTGCCTTTAATATTGAATATATGACAACACTTTGAAGTGTAGTCTTTTCCCATATGCTTACACAATTTATATGCCACAATTTCTAATTAAAATACACCACTATTGTTTTGCAATAAATAATATCGATCATTAAATTAGCTAATATGTAATTGTAATTTATAGATTTTCCATAAACTTCAAAACATAATATGTCTTGTGTACATGCACATATAAGGCAATATTCTAAATGTCTACACAATAGTTCAACATATTCCACCAATTAATATATTTCACAAAATCTAATATAATGTATTCAAATTTTTAGAATAGTTAAAAAAAACTTCATCATCCACTTCAAAATTGTTCACATCCATTTCCCTACACGAATAAGATTGCAATGGAGAATAGGCAAGAAGTTCCATATTGGAACATTTATTGAAAAGGCAAGAAGTCCAGATTGCAGTAGATTACATAATCATTCATGCTTTAAATACCTGTTATTCACTACTTGCTCTAGGTTACTAATCTTGTTAGTCTCAATTTACTGTTTAGAGGTAATATTGCTCAATTTGCAAAGTGTAGTTACTACTAAGGAACTTGGAAAACTACCTACTATATTGTTCAAATAAAATCAAACTACTGAGATGTACTTTTTACACTACTTGAATAAAGAATGGATTCATAACCTCATTATTTCTATTTTATTGCTGAATAAATATTTCAAAATTGTGAAGTAACAGCCAGTAGGTGTTCAAAACCCCTGTTTATCAAAATAAGTTCCAAGATATCAAAGTAGTTCTCCATCTACAATTAAATTTATGAGCTTATATCTCTCTCAGAAGAGTCAAACTTTATATAGCTATCTTGCCCACATGATCTCTAGAAAGATAGCTTGTGCCTCAAATAACAGCCTAGAAAAACTAAGTGAAGACTGTGCTAGTTAATCCTCTGGATGGTAAATGACAGAACCAGAGTACTAAGAAATGCAATTATTAAAATTAGGCAAGACAAACCTATGCATTGTGAAGGTGACTATTTCTTAACAAAAAATTTGTCTGCTTCTCATCATCTACTGTGCAGTCTTAGCTGATGTTATCATATCTATGAAACTATGATTCTCCATAGGTGATGGTAGCGTGCATTTTATTTGAAGAGTTAGCAATGGAATTATAAGCAAAAACATCAAGACAAATAAGAAGCATTCTTATAAATGAAAGAAAGTCACTGACAGGGGAGATGAGTGTGAGTTAAAGGTTGCAGTGTTATGATTACTGTTTGAAGACAGTTGTGGTTGTCGTTCTAATTAATTGGAGGGGATGTCTTCAAGATTCACTCTTTGATTAACAACATTATAGTGATGTTGACGGAATCAGACAGGAGATCATTTAAAGTTGTCCTTCGAAAATGATTGATAGTTGTGACTAATCACGAACTAAATCATTATATAGCTTTCTGATTTTGTTGTTCGCCGTTCAAAAACCGCTTAAAATAGTAAATACCAATGATGATAAACTTCTTGTAGTTTTTTTAAAATAAACACACTAATAATCACCTAAATTAACATGAGTGAAGCAAAAAGTACTCGAGTAAGCCAAAGATGCATGCAAATTAGAAAAAAAAGTTAAAAATATGGAGGTTCATACGAGAAATCAGCCAAGAGCATGGTGAGAGACACATCCAAATCCTTGCTATACCTATTAGAGAACAAGAGAGAACAACATATACACCAACATTCTGAATAAAATACGATAACCAACATTAAAAAAATAAAGCAACAACCGATTAGTACGAGAGTTATGGATTGCGGTTGCTTTCTGGGAACAGAAAAACAAGAAGGAAAGAGCAATAGCATAAAAAATACTGAGAGTTTTATTGATTAGCTAAAGAGTAGCAAGCATACGAAATAGAAGATGGGAATATAAAAGGGGCATTTCAAAAACTCGCAAAAATAAGTTGTCTTAATGTGTAATATCAGAAGAATGTTGTATCCGACTCAAATTAGACTCAATTTTCTTCTAGCAGCACTGCCTCAAATACCTCAGTAGACACATCAGTGTATGGAAGAGGATCACATTTAGAATCAACAAACTTCTCTTTTTGACGTCATCATTAGTGAGGAAGAAAACAAAGTTGGAGCAATTCATGTAGACACTAAGGAATCAACAAGAAGAACTAAATAAGAGCAGTGACTAATCACAAACTAAGGGTTCAAGCAAAGACGACAAGATAAAGACAACCAAGAGCTCTGAAACCAAATAGGATTAGTTTCGAAATAAACTTATTCTTGTTTTCATTTATTTACACATAAACAGAGGCAAAGAATAAAACAGAATGAGAAAGTCTAGCAGTAATGTTGTAAAGGAAAACTTTAACTAGTCATGAACAATATATCATGTAGTTTAAGATAACAAAACAACCATAAAGATAAAAGACCAATAAATACATATGGAAAATGAATCTTCACAAGGAAGTTCAAATGGATTTATAAAGAAGTGAATACTGACACATGAATCTATTCAAACTCAAATTCTATGCTATGTTGTTTAAGTTTACGGAATGGAAAGACATGGGAGAAAATATTTAAAAACTACATCCCTAAAGGGAATTTCAGGGTGAAGATAGAAGAGATTAACACTTAACTGAATATATCAACCTATTTCAACTAAATTTTACACATATCTCATTTAAATTAATAGAATAGCAACAAATAAGAAGCAAGAAAAAGGCCACATCCCGAAAGAGATTTCCATTGTGAAGTTTGAAGTGATTTAAACTGCAAAAAATACATTAATCAGCAAATAAAAGGAATCAAATCATAGATATTAAAAAGAAGACAATGTTCAATACTCTACTAAAGACATCCACTTCCAATTGAATTACTACATTAGAACATGAACTCATTCAAGCTCAAATTTTATACTTATGCCATTTAAGCTAACAAAATTGAAAAGAGTAGTAAAATCCAAAAGACCATATCCCAAACTGGATTTTCACACTGAAGTTTAAAGACATTAACATTAAAGTAATGTTTAATACACGAACCTTTTCCTGCTCAAATTCTAGAAGTATGTCGTTTAAGTTATCAGAACATCAAAAATATTAAAAGCAAAAAAGACCTATTCATGCCAAAATTCTAAACCCATGTAATTTAAACTAACAGAAGGAAAAAATAGAATAGAAAAAACCAAATTCGAAAAATGAATTGTCACAATAAACTTTTAAGAGATTAGCACTCAAGTGAATATTGGATACATGAACTCATTCTAGCTCAAACCCTATACCTATGCGACTAAAACTAACAGAACAACAAAGAATTTTATAAAAAAAAACCACATCCCAAAAGAAATTGTAATAATAGTGTTAACATTCTTATACACAAAAATATGATTTCACAATGAGCTTCAAAGAGATTAACATTGAAGTGAATACAACATAGATGAATCTTCTCCAGCTCAAATTCAATAATCATTTCATGTAAGCTATCAGAAAAATAATAATGGTAAAAACAAACAAACTCACATACCAAAAAGGGATTATTCACAATGTAGTTTCAACATATACTTACACCAGCTTCAAAGGAACCTACACCAGCCGCTATATTTTCATTTTCTTATTTACTTTTTCTTTAAGGATGAGCGAAAAATACAGTTTAAACTTACGCATCTTGATCTGTGCTCCCTTTAATTCCAGAAACAATTATGAAATGATACGCCTGTGAATGGAAAAATAGTATAATATTATCACTTTCAAATCTCATAGATGTAATATCTAACGTCAAAGTCATATAACTTGCAGATATATCATTGTCCTTCACTCATTAATAATCAAGAGTTAGTACAATATATTAAGAGAACAAAACAGATAACATATACACATGAAAAAACTAACTTGGCTTTAGAATGAAGGAGTAAGAAAGTAAAACCTGAAGATATCTGATTGAACTGAAGAATATCAAAAAACATTACATTGATCAGATATATAGAGCTATGAAATCATAATCCCTTTTAAATGACTATTAGCTTGAATATATGGAGATAACTAAAGTTAGAGCTACTTTAAAATGTGCATGGAGATCCACAACCTATGATAGAAACATTTAATATTGTAGGGGTAGAGTAACAACCAAACTTCAATACTACTTTTTTTCCCTTTCACAACTTCAATAGCTAGAAAAGTAATGCTATAAGATAGACTTGCATATTGTAGCTTTATTTTGCTTTCAAATAAAAAAAAAGTACTGCTCGTTATATTTCTATACATGCAAAGCTATGAAACATAAAAAGTGAACCAAAAAATCACACTATGATATAAGTACATGAGATACCTATTTGTAAAGGGATATGAAGAAATTTTTATTACTTACAAATTTACTTGGATCCATGTAAAACTGCAAAAAAGAGATTTCTTTATGGGAATCTTCTTCCATATGGCAATGTATAGTCATCGATGAACCTTAAGAATAGCCAAAAGTCTCTTCAACCTAGAAGGAAAACCAGTAATAATGCAGCAGCAACCATTATCCTAAACAGTCGTTGTGGAGGAATTATACGAGCAACAAATAATTGTAAGCAGCATGCACTGATAGTACAAATCAAGACAGTGTAACAACTAAGGAGGAGGAGCACATATTCATTATCTACTCCCTTAGAAAACTCCTTGACAAAGCTTCTATCGACACTCAACTTGTAAGAGTCAAGGTACCTGTCTTGTCACTGCACAACACATCCATTCCAGGCGTTTCTTCAGTAGCACTCATTCTCTTGGTGATGGCACCTTGCTGGGAGAGCCTATGGGATCCAATAGCCATAGTTTATGACAACACATTAGGCATAGCAATGGGATACCACCAATAAGGAGCACCCAGAGATTGTAAATTCCATCCCGGTACTTCCTGTGCTTGATTGGATACATGACAATAATCTCAACCAGCATAACTATAGCAATGGAGAAGATGCAAAAGTTTCGTATGGCTGTTAGCACATTCTTGAAATGATCAACATTATTTGTACTGTCAACAAGGTGTGTTGTCCTGTCAAAGAAAGTGTGAATTCCTGTGGCAATTACTACAACGTAAAGTTTAACTTGTTTGCAGGTTGATGCAGAGAAAACTTCATCTCCAGGGTTCTTTGTTACGGGAAGAAATTCTCATGTAAGGCAGATTGATCAATCTTTAAAGGATCACCTTCAAGAATACGAGCATCAACAGGAACAATATCTCCCAACTTGACACTTATAATATCACCAGGCACTAGAATAGCAACTTGCTGATCACTCCAGCGCCTATCTCTATGAACCTTCATTTTGTGAGCAAGTCCAGCCATAAGAGTTGCAGAGGCATATCCAGCATTGTTTTCTCCAATAAATATGATAGTTGAATTGATCACCAGCAAGCAAACAATACTAACAAAATCTTTCCAATCCGGGGCTTTCCATCTCTATTAGCTAGTGCAATGGCCATGATAGCCGCCATCTCCATAACCCATGACAGATGATTCCACATAAACCAGAGGAACTTCAGTATTTTTCTTTCTTTTTTCTCTTCCAACTTTTACGGTCCAAAGATTAGAAATCTGTTATCTCCATCGTCTGAAGTCAGACCCTCTCGCGAACATCTCAGGTGTTCAAACACTTCTTCAATGGGGATTTTCTCCAGATCAAGAGTATCAAGTCAAAAATTAAGCAAAAAAGGAATGATAATCAATTAACCAGACTAAAACTATCGAAATATTTTTTTAAAAATAATCGTAGAATGTAACTTATTAGCAAAGAAAGGTATGTTCAGAAGTTCTCTTTAATCCTCTCAAAATTTACCCATGTTTACAATAATGTCTTCATTTACTTTTATCTCTAAAGAAAAATTTTTGTTAAGCATAATATTCCTAGGGATAATTTTGACATTCAGATTTTTTTCAATTTCTTACACTAGATTGAATTTTAAGCACTAACAATCCCAAACTAATCATTTAATTCTAAACAAAAAACAAAAATTCAATTAATTGACTATTTTTAGTACTAGATGATTAGAAGAGAGTGAAAAGGCATTTTAGCTTTATGAAATTGGTACTTACGCTTCAGTTCCTCGATCGATCCCCAGTTCATCAGCATTAGCTCAACTCAACTCAGCTATTCCGATTATGGAGAAGAGAATCAACTCATATCTTTTAATTTTCAGCTCAGCTCTTCAGTATTGAGTGTCCTCTCCTCGATCTCTAGCTTCTACTCTTCGATTTGATGTTTTGGAGAAGAGAAATTCTGTTCCTTTTCATATAGGAAAGAACGTGTATTGTGTTCTACTCTTCAGCGTTGTGTTCCAAACCCCAATTTGTTTTCCAATTCCCAAATAAAAAAGTTTTTAATAATGTTTTATTAATTTTTTTTGGGGCCACACTTCTATAGTGTTGTTTTAACAACTATAAAAATAGGACCCTTTAAAAGTGTGACCTTATATATACATAATTGTTGCCATTTATTTCATACTATGACAACGCTTATAAAGTGTAGTTTATATCATTAAATGGTACACTTTATATGTGTTGCCAATATTATCGTTGTGAAAATTTAAAAAATTAGGCTACATTTAAAAAGTGTTCCCAATATTATTTTAGGCAACACTTTTCAAGCATAGCTCAGATTTAGTGTAGTCGTAGGCCTAAAATGGTGTAGTGAGATTTCCACATTTCGGCATGATAATTTTTTTAATATGGGTTCTATGAAAGGAACCACTATGTGATGAAACATGTGAATTGTGATATTGATTCTTCTAATACTATAAAATATGCTGATATTTAGCTTGTATTATGATTTTGTGACAGCTGGTTTATGTACATTAGTGAGATAGCCGTGTGATCCTACCAATACATGATAGTTGTGTACTGATTCTGCACTTGCTCTTATTTTATCTGAGTATAGCGCATTTCATGGGATTGTTCATACACCTCACTTAGGAGATAGGTGATCACTTCATTTTCAAGGGTGAGCCACACGTTCGGACTTCCATGGAATTCTCTTTTGTCTATGTCCACCATTTTTGAACCTAGACATTGTTTTGGTTTGATAGATAGTTCACTAGATCATTCTTGTTAGACTTGGTTATCATTTCTAGATTTGGTACATTGTCTTTCATATTCTAGGTTTATCTTCCGCATTGTTCGAATGTTGTTAGATCTTGATTTAGTATTGGAACCTTGTCCTTAGTTATTTAACTTGCTTCTGTAACTTAAGTGCATTAATTTTTTATTTCTTTACTTGGTTGCTAGCAGTGGTTCTCCCACCAAGTCATAATGTGAACCCCAATCACTACAGTCCGAGTCGTGACACTACGAATACAATTTCTTGCAAAAATATAAAATATAATTAAGTATACAAAATTAATTGTGGTTAATTCATTTCTTAAACAATTAAATAATAGAAAATAAAAAATATACATTTGAGTCACACAAAACAAAAAAAAATCATATTGTAAAAACTTTTCTCATCTGCTTGGAGAATGCTATGTAAAACCTACAAAAGAAAATTAAAAAAATATTAGAAATAAATATTGAACAAAATACTTTTATAAAAAAAAAGGGGTGAGAAGGGGCAGTGTCACGACCCGCACCTATACCCTAGAAGATAGGGTATTCTTTGATCGAGACACGACGTACTTGACCTCTCGGAGGTCATGTACAAGACCTTTAGTATCGTTCATTGCATATACATATATGAAAAGTAGTGCTGAATTAAAACTTTTTACAAATATTTGAATCGTCTTTCAAAAACTCTTTCATACAAAAATCATAGGAAATACTATGTTTCATTTCATCAAATATTAGACACAAAAATACATGGGACATGGCACATGCATAGAAATATAGAAATACTTAGTCTATTATAATAATTCAATAAAAGAAATCAAAACACCATTATGTCCTCGAGTAAAACGAGGACATGCTTCCACTTGAATGAAAGATCCAATAATCCAAGCTCCACTCTAAAGCACCTTCACTGATGAATCACTTTAGAGAGAGATAATAGCTTGGAATTAGTACAGATACATGTACTAAGTATGGCATAATGAATAAAATCATGAAAACGGACATTTATTAGAAATATGCATCTTTTGATTTAAATATCATAATATAAGCATAAGAACAACATTTAACAACTTAGAAACACATAAGATAACACTTAACCATTTAAGCAAATTTTAAAGTAACATTTTACAGTAAACTGTATAACTGTCACAGCAAATTACACTACACCATTTTCGGCCTACAGCAACACCACGTAAGTGTAGCCTAATCTAGCAAAAAGTGTGGCCTTTGATAAAAGGATACACTTTTGGACATTCAGCAACACTTTTTAGGGGCTGCCAAAAAGAAGCGTAACCTTTGACATTAGGCAACACTTTTTAAATGTTGCCATCTTTGGCAACACTTATAAAGCGTAGCCAAATAGGTATAAGGGAACGCTTTGAAGACATGCATTAGCAACACCTATTTTTTGTTAGACTACACTTAAAAGCGTTGCCTTTTCAGATTTATTTGTCACACTTAAAAAGTGTTTCCTTTTATTGGTCATCTATTGCAACACTTTCAAAGTGTAACTTTTTTTCTACCTAGAGCAACACTTACAAAGTGTAACTTCAACATTTATAAGCCTACATGTAGCACAAATATATATAATATATTTACATACATACAAGTGACCTAAAACACAAAATGAACTAATTAATCATTAAATTGAAGCTATATATTTCAAATAAACTTCGAGAAATATTTCATGTACAACCAAAAGATAGTATGTGTTGTGTACATACCCATACTTATACATCAATATTCTAAATGTGTACACAATAAATCAAATATGTATTTAAACTTTTACAATAGTTCAAAAATCTTCATCATCCACTTCAAATTTGATCACCTCCATTTCCCTACACAAATAAGATATTGCATTAAGTTCAAACTTCATAAGAAACAATATAAAATATTTGGTGTCATACAATAACCATGATGCACGCAAACTAATAAAAACAACGTTAACTGCTTGAATATCAATTCCTCTAGTAAACAAATCTGTTCCATCAAGAAAGAACACAAAATTATGAAATTTAACAATTAATCAATTTGAAATTTCAGATGTAACGGAAAGCGTGATGGACCGTCGTAGCCATGACGGTCCGTCTGCATGTTCGTCATGAAGACCAGAGAAGTAGAAGAAGAAACTTGTTCAGCTGTAACGGAAAGCGTGACGGACCGTCGTAGCCATGACGGTCCGTCCTGCATGTTCGTCATGAAGATCAGAGAAGTAGCAGAAGAAACTTGCAAGTATCACAGTTCATGGGTATTACATATAATAACATGATAATTGTTCAAGGAAAGATCAAGTATCACACTTCCACAAACTTTTGGGACATAGAATTCACTAAAGGAAATCACAAAGTATCAAAAAAATGAGTTTACAATTAATAATGATGGAGTGGGATAATAATTCGATTAAATCCCATAACATACAAACACAATATAAAAGATCTAGTCATAGAGAACTCAAGACATAATCTCGGATTCACAGCAAAAACATACATTAGGTCAACTTATCAAGAAAAATACAGATTATGTAGATGTAAAAAGAATCACAAAGTAGTACAAGTCTGCGTAATTCTAATTAAAATACAAATGTAATAACACTTACTGGAACATGATAGCCACATCCAAGTAATCTTCTATCCAAAGTGGCATGAAACAAGTCAATACTAAATGCCGAGAAGGTGATATAAGTAGAACATGCTCTAACTTTACAAGGTACTTTATGTAGAATGGTTCAAATATAAGTAGATTTTCATAGATAAGGTTATTCTCAACGTCAATACAACGGCCCGTCATCACCACGACAGCCTCTCATGACTCTGACGGCCCGTCACGAGGTCCACGGCGGCCCGTCGCGAGGTACATGATGGCTCGTCGTGACCACGACGTCCCGTCGCGAGGTCCGTCGACCCAGCCGCGTTTTGATAGATTTCCTATAAACAAATTTTTGAAGCATTTTCTTTCAATTTTCAAAAGGAAATCTGATGGAATAGTAGTTTACCCAGAAAACTTTGAAGAAAATCGTCTTCTTCAGCTCTCCAATCTTGAACAACGAAGCTGAGAGGAAAATTGTCTTCTTCAGTTCATGTTCAGAGAAATCGCAGTGCTATTCGATTCTTCTTCAGCTCTCTAATTTTCTTCTTCGACCCTTCTTCAGCTTTCCAATTTTCTTACGCTTGATGAAGTTTGTTTTAAGCTTAAGTTCTTCAATCTTCAGCTCTTCTCTTCAGTCTTCAACGTCCTCTTTTCGATCTCCATCTTCTACTCTTCGATTTAAAGTTTTGGAAAAGAAAAATTGTGTGCTTTTTCATATAGGAAAGAACCTGTGTTGTGTTCTACTCTTCAGCTTTGGCCAAATATAATGGGAGGGGGAGTTGAAAATGTTGGAGGGAATCAAATATTTTAGCGAAATATTTGAAAATGTTGGAGGGAAACTATAGGCAACACTTCTATAGTGTTGTTTTTACAATTATAAAAATAGGACCCTTTAAAAGTGTGGCCATATATATATTCATAATTGTTGCCATTTATTTAATACTATGACAACGCTTATAAAGTGTAGTATATCATTAAATGGTACACTTTATTAGTGTTGCCAATATTATCGTTGCGAAAAGTTAAAAAATTAGGCTACATTTAAAAAGTGTTCCCAAAAATATATTAGGCAACACTTTTCAAGCGTTGCTCAGATTTACTGTAGCCGTAGGCCTAAAATGGTGTAGTGTTACTTCACTGTTGAAGTGAAGTCCTTAAACTTCACATTGAGTCATTTCTAACATGTAATTCCCTCACTAAAAATTATCCTAAGACTCACTTATGTATGACAAAGAGATACCGCCCATACACCCTCTCTATTCACACCTAAACGATCCTTAAGATCACCTAAAATGAAACATACACACTTACAATACACCGAGCACATAGACACGAAATCCTCTTACCAAAGGTGATTCTAAGTTTCAATTGAGTGAGTTGTGGAGATACCACCCATACAATCCCTTCACATACACCTAAGAGATCCTTTAGATTACCTAGGATAATATCATTCTCTCTTATTACAATAGCATTCATAAAATATGAAATTCTCCTTTCAAAGGTTATCAAATAACTAACTCAAGTAAATCGATAAGAGAAAGTTCATGCTTGACCTCTTCAAGATTACCCAACTAATCCTAAGGACTACCTATATTTTGATCATGCCTCCTGAATCAACCAACTTCCCTAACTAGAGTCATTATTAATACTTATCTAGGTAAGTTACAAAGTGACTATTCCTATGCCCCTTCACACCTTAACTAGACAATCCTTAAATACTCTATATAAGTACTTATTATTTTAACATGCATTCTAACTTAAGTCATTAAATTCATTAATTTAAGAGACATGAATCACATAAAGGAAGTTCAAGTAATGTTCTTGGAAAAGACCTAGGGACTCTCACTAATATCTTCAAAGCCTACTGTGGAATATCTAAGTAGTGTCCCATACAAGCTAAACTTCGTAGAACTTCTCAAATACTAGTAGGTATCCCATATGATGAGAATAGTCAATAACCGATATAGACCATGGTAGCAAAGTATGGAATCCAGAGTTTAACCTAATCCGGTGGAGGGTGTTCTACTAGCCAATGGTAGAACTTGGACACATCCCATATAGGCACATGGTTAAGGAATATAAAGGTTTTTTGAACTCTATCCATATTATTTAGCTAGATCTACTTCCCTTAACATACTCACTCCGCGGTAGTCTTTGTTCACATAGAGTAACTCACATTAAAGGACCACATGAAGGTATTTCATATCTTGTTCATAACCTAATCACATTCACACTACCAAAGAGGTCCCCTAGCGATGCCTTACAATGGCGAAGAGGATAGCTTAATGACTTTTGTACGGATGATATGATGTTGTTCCAGCCAACCAACCTTAAGTCCTTCATTCATACAAGAAGGATACCATTACGACTTTCGACTTCAAGTTTCATAACCTTACCGTTAGGTTCTAGGTTCCACATAAAGGACCTTCTTAAAATCATTCAAGGTCTCATGTCATTGATATATACAAGAATAAGAGGCTTTAGCATCCTAAGTCAAGACATATCATATTCACACTCATACATGTATCATGTAAGGGAAACAAGTCTACCACACAAGACACAACATATTTTACATATAACATATCATTTTAGAAGAACCTAGACATAACAAACATCTTTTAGGTTATTCTATGCACTACTATAACATCATCAATATAACCATTATATACTCATATAGTCAAGTAGGACTAATAATGCATCAACTCTAAGACTACACACATAAAGATATAGTCATAGTATAACACGATCACCTAATAACATCAATAGAAGAATACATTGCACTTCTATAACATCATCAATATAACCATTATAGACTCATATAGTCAAGTAGGACTAATCATGCTTTATCTCTAAGACTACACACATAAGGATATAGTCATAGTCTAACATGATCACCTAATAACATCAATAGAAGAATACATACTTTTACATTAATAACATGTGGATAGATATGCTCATAATTCACATAAATCACTACACAAATCTTCTTAATATATCAAGTAGTTGCCGACAAGTCCATGATCAACATAATACATAAAGTAACGTCTATGAAGCCATATCATTTATAAATAAAGAACATAGCACCGCCACCATTAGTGGAAAATACCAATTACCACATAATTTAAGAGATACGTTACGTAAAATAAAGAGAATTAGGCCAGCGTACCACTAATCCATTCTCAACACTTTAATTCATAGCTAAATCATCAAATTCAATACAAAAATCCCTTACCCATGGCCATGATCAACAATTCAATACAAATACCATAATACCCAATGAATGTAGGTCAATTAAATATAGATTTATCAATATAAGACAACCTATAATACTTACGTCACTCAATAGTCCATAGAAAACTATATAAAAATTCATAAGCACTAAGACAATATCACTTAACCCATAAAGTAGTCAAAAACTAGGGTTTATGAATTACAAGAGTTCATAGGTTAATGACTTACATGAGTTCATAGGTTAATTACGCAAGAAACCATGGATAGATCATAATATTGGATAAGTTCACATATAGAGAACTTTAGTGGACCAACCATGTGATGAAGCATGTGAAATGTGATGTTGATTAAGATGATGCTATTACATGTGTTGATACTTATGCATGTGTTATAATGTTCTAATTGCTTGTTTATGTTACACTAGTTCTATAGCTGGGTCATCCTACAAGTACAAAGTTGTTGTAAACTAATTTGCACTTGCTCTTCTTTTTTTGAGTACATGGAATATTCACGCGAATGTTGAGAGAACTCGTTTTGGAATGTTGAGAGAACTCGAGTTCAAGGGTGAGACACATCGTTCGGTCTACCAAGGAATTCTCTTTAGTCTATGTCACCTTGTTTTAGTTAGGTAGATAGTTCACTAGATATTTTTGTTAGGTTTGATTTTCGTTTATAGTTTTGGTACATTGACTTTAAGATTCTAGGTTTATATTCCGCATTGTTATTTAGTTATTAGATCTTTAATTAGTAATGGAACTTAGGTTATTTATTTAACTTGTTTTCGTAACTTAAATGCCTTAGTTTTTAGATTTTTTGCTTTGTTTTGTTGCTAGTTGTAACGGCACACAAAATGAACTAAGATGAACTAGAAATTCACATGAGTTTTAAGGGGTGTTAGATTGTTAATTTTATTTTAAAATAATTTTATAGGTCAGTTCTTTTGAGTTTGAGGTCAAACGTCAAGGAACGGCAAAGACGTTTGAAGACTAGTGTGTTTTTATGTGTTTTGGTTGAAGTTAAGTGTGTTGTTTGAGGTTTAAGTAAGTGGTGGTGACCCTAGCACCTAGATGGACATGTTTATGATAAAAAAATCCAGGTATGACTCCCCCAAGGACCGACAAGGGGCCTTTGAGGAGGATCCCACCTTCCAGCCAAGAAGCTTCGTCGGAAGCATGGTTGAAGTCTCCAATTTACTGTCAGTCAATGCATTGACGACTCGTCCATCAGATCTGCAAAGTATTGAGTTGTAAAATAAACGACAGATACGATTGACAGGGCATCAATGTATTGGCGGTCAATCAAATGTTGGAGTTGAATGGGCATGCGATTTCCTACAGCAGTTAGGCCAACTTCGGAGTTAAATAGTAAATTCACCCCAAGTAATTTTAAGTTTATGGACGGTTTTTTATGTTTATTTAGGTACTTTATGTATGTTAATTTAATTAACACGTCAGTTAAAGTCAAGAACCTAAATCAAAACCCTTTACTCCCAAAGTTCTCTCCAAAAACCCCATGGAAGATTGAAGGAAAGATGAAGTTAGGGTTGTGGAATTCTATGGATTTCTTCTTCAATTATCTTGGAGTTATCCTAATAAGGTATTGAAGTTCTTTATCTAGAGATATATATCACCTTAGAGCCAATCTCAAAGTGATTTCAAAGAATTCAATGTTTATGGAAAAGTCCAATGTTCACTCTTACTCAAGGGTTCTTGCATGAAACAATTTCAAATCATTTGATATGATATTATTGACTCTCAATTGATATTTTAATATGACAATCTCAATGAATCCTAGATTTCAAAAAATCTAAAAATTTTTATTATAAAGTGGGTTTATTCCTTATTATCTAATGGTGATGGAATTGTGATTATAGTTTTATATTTGATTTCTATTGTTAGTTATACAATTATATTGTGAATTTTTGGAGATGTTAAGAAATGGTGATCTTGGCTATTTGAAGGGGGTAATTTGACCTAATTCTACTAAGGTAGAATTGAAATTGAAATGCTCATATGGTGGCGTTATTACTTCTTGTTCTCATTCTGATCATGGCATTGTCAGCATTATTATGTGAATTTTTGTAGTATCATGTTATGGTATATGTGGAGGTATAATGTGAAGTTTGTTATATGGAGTGATGTTACTATATCTAAAGGTGCAATGGAATTCATGTAATATACAAGGTGAAGGTATTATATGATATACATGTGATATTGCATAATGTTAATGTGATATGTAATGTGAATGTGTTCGTAGGATCTTGAGGAGATCTTTTATAAAATTATGTGATATTGTATATGAAAGACTATTGCTCTAACTGTTGGTATTTGATTATAATACACTCTGAAGAGTTTTACATGTTTATATGGTGTCTTATTTAGGTAGATCTATTTGTCCCTACTTTATACATAAACACTTATAGATTATGAATTCTTCGACTTTGTAGCTTAGGTGTCTTCTCCTTGATGTATGAAAGTTATGTGAATGTAATCTCTTGACTAGCTAGGCTTAGGCACCCCTGTCATGTTTGTATAGATGAATAAACGTATAGGGTTAGTAAGCCTAAAGTAGTTACCCTTCTATGAATGATTAATGTGAAACGTTGAATTTGTAAAGAAGGTTAAGGATGTGAAACCCTGAATATAAAAAAATGTTAAGGATGTGAAACCTTGAATGTGAAAAGAACCTAAATAATAAAGCCTTCAAGTGGTAGATCGTAATGGTGCTCCATTTTTTAGAGGAATGATGGACTGAGAAGTAGGTTGGTTGGAACGACCACAAACCATCCCTAAGAAAGTCATAAGAGATATCATAAATGAACCTTAATTGGTTGATCGTTGTGATGCCCTTCTTCGAAAATGGTACTGTGGGTCGGTAGGCTGAAGCATGGCACCCTCTCTATTCCATATGAAAGAATTAAATTACTCTATGAGAACACGGCAAAGGAGTGAGGTAGCTCAACTTTAAAGTAAGACTAGAGTATAAAGAAGCCCTTTATATCCAATAAAATTTTGCCTACATGGGATGTGTAATAGTTCTAACCTTTCCAAGTCGATTACCTTCGCGGTGTGGGGTCTTAAGTCACCTGATACCATACCTAGCTACTATGGTCTATGTCGTTTAATGCCTATTCTCATTATGTGGGATGTGCACGCTAGTTAGTGAATAGGTCCTACAACATGTATGTAGTTAATTAGGACACCATCTACCAATGGCAGGAGTAGGCTTTGAAGATGCTAAAGGGATTTCCATAGGTCCTCCAAGACCATTATATGAATATGTGAAGTCCGCCTGATTATATGATTTAATTCTAAATGACATTATTATGTATTTTCCCCTAATAGTAGTATGTTGAATAGGAAGAGGTTGCATCTAGTGTGGCTTTGAAGAACACTTAGGTATGTTGGAAAAGGGTGTATGGGCAGTTTTTTCATGTCACACTTAGGTGAGTCTTAGAGTAACATTAGGTAGAAAGTTTAAATGATGAAAAGACTTAATTGATGAATATAGAATTGAGTATATTTTTATACTAATTGAATATATCTTATATGTGGTTGTTGACTTGTTCTAATATGTCTCTTAAACTCCTATGCTGATGGTTTTTATCAAAATGTTATGAAACCATGTCTCTATACTATATGTCCTTTTTTTGGTTTTTGCATGACTTCCATACTTTTTCTTTAAATGTTCTAACCCCTTGTTTTCCCTTTTTATCTAAAGTTTAGGGATTGGAGGTTTTGGTATGCTACGGATGATGGATAGATTTCTCACGGTTGAAAATGAATTTTTGGTGAGTCCTCATAGATTCGAGGATAAGACCCACATGTTCCTTTTTAGCTTTATTTTATGTCTTATATGGGATTAGCCCCAATGTTGTACTCCAAAAGTTATTATATGGTTTAATGATACCTATTATAAAGTTAGATGTTCTTAAGTCTTCCCCTTGATATTCAATGAAAATATTCTTCTTGTGTGACCAATGTTTTAAATTCATACTTATTTTGAGTATCATATGCGATGAAAGATCCATGTGGCTTGTATGTGAGCGTGAGGCCAAATATGCAGGTTATAGCTAAGGGTACTCTTGGGTCGTGACTTGTATAAGAGTATAATGTTGTTGGATGGTCTTAGGTTTGCTTAAATCCACATCTACTAGAGTCTTTTTCATAATGTGAAGCACTCCACATTATGAATGGAAGGCTATTGGGTGATTAGAAAGTTTTACTTCTTCAATCTTCTAATCATGCCTAATAGTTTTGTTCTATGATTCATTCCCTTGTTCCTAATGTGGTGGTCTTGTTGCTATGTTGATGAAGATAAAAGGTCATGTGTGACTTGATAGATGGGATCTCGAAGGTTGTGATGATGACCTTAGGTTGGATGAGTTACCTTGTAATGGTGAGTAATTGTGGTAGAGCCCAACTTGTATATGTTGTTTTTTAGGTGAATTTAAAGAGAGGATGAAATCTGGTGTTATAAATGTATAGGTTTGGTGAGTGAGAAGGTTTGATGTTGTTTGGTTCCGACCTTAGAATGGGAGGAGGTGATGTTTGAAAGAGCTAGTTTAGTTTCTCCTTGTAGGGGATGTTGTGGCTAGATGATGAGGCCTTGAGAGTCTTTGGTGTCCATAAGTTAGGCTTGATTTATGTTGTTGTTTGAAGAGGTATAGTGAATTGAAGAGTTGGGTGAGAATGGTGTTGGTAAGGTTGATGGTTTGTTGATTGACATTCTTATGTTATGTTCATGTTCACCTTAGATGGGTTTCTCAAAAGTAGGGGAGTATAGTGAATAGTAAGGGTGTTGGGAGTGAGATATCCTTATCTTTTTCTTATGTGCCTATTAAAGCCTTAAAACTAAGAATTCTCAGTAGCTTTGTTCATCTTAGGTTTTTTTTTGTGGAAAATGAGTTTCCAAATATTCTCCTTATTTATATGCATGTTTTGGTTAGATTTTAGTTGAATGACAAAATTATTTTTCTTACATTGTATTCCCTCATGTTCATATGCATTTAGTATAGATTTTCTATTTGCTTCATGAGGTGAAATTGTGAACATTTCTAAATTGTACTTGAGTTGACTTGTTTACCATGCCTAATGTGTTATTGAGTAGTTGCATGTTGATCCTTCATGAGGAAAATTGCTCTAAATGTGCTTCCTTGAAAATGATGCATGATTGTGCTTTGATGAGAAATTGCATGATATTCTTACTGATGTCTAAATGATCATGGTTTGTATGGATAAGGAACTTTATCAAAATATGAAATGAGAAATGTGAAGTCTTAGGCACGTTGAGTTTGTAGATATTACTCGTACCTTCTTGTTTTGTTTTGAGTCGATACGTGTGAAGTTGATGTTTCTCCTAGTTTTATATATTGTATATAATTTTTAATGTATGATGTGTATGTTGTAGGCTTCTAGACTTGAGTCATTACACATGAAAGTGTTGAAAGTCTTTTACTGTCATTCGAGGATGAATGCTCCCAAGTGGGGGAGACTATAAAACCCGTCAAAATTAACTAAGATTAACTAGAGCTTCACATGTGTTTTAGGGGATGCTATCTTGTTTATTAAATGTTAAAATATGTATATAGGCCAGTTTGATTGAGTTTGAGGTAAAACGTCAAGGAACGATCAAGACATTCGGAGACTAGTCGTTTGTGTGCTAGTGTGTTCTTATGTGTTTTGGTTGACGGTAAGTTTGTCTTTTTAGGTTTAAGTCAGCGGTGGTGACCCTATAACATACATGGACATGTTTAGGGTCAAAACATCCAGGTACGACTCCCTCAAGGAACTACAAGGGGCCCTTGAGGAGGACCCCACCTTCAAGCATAAAAGCCGCTTGGGAAACATGGTTAGCGGCTCCAATTGACGGCCACTCTATGCACTGACGGATCGTAATTGCTGGGCATCGATCAGACCTGAAATGCCTGCAAATGTTTGAGTTGCAGACTAAAAAGACGGGCCCTATTGACGAGGCCTCAATCCATTGATGATCTGTCGATTGTGGGAACCGAATGGGCCTGCAATTTCGTGCACTAGTTAGTCTTAATTGGGGGTAAAATGGTAAATTCACCTAAAGTACTATTATGCGTGGGGAAAGTTGTGTTTTGTCTATGTAGGTATTTTAAAAAGGTTAAATTAATTAAGATCTCATTTAGATTCAAGAACATAAATCAAAACACTTCCCTCCCATAGTTATCTCGAATACCCCCATGGAATCTTGAAGTCAAGATGGAGATAGGGTTGTGATTTCTACGGCTTTCTTCTTCAATTCTCTTGGATTTCTTTTAATAATGTATTGGATTTCTTTATCTAAGGCTAGCTATTACCTTAGAGTCAATCTCAAAGTGATTTCAATGATTTCAAAGTTTATGGAAAAGTCCAATTTCCACTCTAAATCAAGGGTTCTTGCATGAAAATTTTTTTAAAAAAAATATGTATGATATCATTGATGTTAAATTGATGTGTTACAATTAATATCACCATGAAAACCTTTATTTCACAAAATCCCTAAATTTGCCGTATGAAGTAGGTTTATTGCTTCCGATCTAATGTTGATGCAATTGTGATTATAATGAGTTGTATTGTAGATTTCTATTGTTAATTGTACAATTATATTGTGAATTGTTGGAGATGTAAAAAAATGGTGATCTTTTCTATTGGAAGGGGTAAGTTGACCTAATTCTCTTACTATTTAAAATTCTAATAGAATTTCTCTTCTGTGGTACGGTGCACTTATGGTGGTGGTGTTTAGTTCTTGTTGTTATTGTGATCATGACCTTGTTTGCATTATTATGTTAATTGTAGTAGAATCATGTTATGGTATATGTGGAGGCATAATATGAAGTTTGTTACATGGGTTAATGTGACTATGTGTAAAGGTTTTATGACTTACATGAATGTACAAGGATAAGATATTATTTGATATATATTTCATGTTGAATAATGTGAATGTGATGTTTATGTTAAGTTGTTCATGTGATCTTGAAGAGATCTTGGATAAAACTATGTGATATTGTGAATAAAAGTATGTTCCTCTAAATGTTGGTATGTGATGATGATAGACAATGAAGAGTCTTTACATGTTGATATGGTGTCTTTTTTAGATAGACCTAGTTGTCCCTACATGATACATAAAGGCTTATATATTATGAAATGTAGGACTTTGTAGAGTTAGGTGCCTTGTCTTTGATATATGAAAGTTATGTGCATGTGATCTCTTGAGTTGGTAGGCCTATGCACCCTTGTCACGTATGTATGAATGAATGAATGTCTAGGATCGATAGACCTAAAGCAGGAATTCTTCTATGAATGGATAATGTGAAAGCTTGAATATGAAAAAAAGGTTAATGATCTGAAACCTTGAATATAAAAAAAAATTTAATAATAAACCCTTGAAGTGGTAGGCCGTAATGGTGCATCCTTCTTGAGTGGAATGATGGACATAGAGGTAGGTTAGCTAGAATGACATGAAACCATCTCTAATGAAGTCATAAGAGCTATGCCAAATGATCATCGAATGGTAGATCCTTGTGATGCCCTTCTTTAAAAAAGGCACTATGGGTCAGTAGGCTTTAGCATGGCACCTCTAGTACATATGAATGAATGAACTGACTGTGAGAACAAAGGCAAAGCACTGAGTGGATATGGTTATGGTAGTAGCTCTACTTTAGCGATAGACTAGAGTACAAAGAAGCCCTTGATATCCCTTAATCCATGTGCCTACATGGGATGTGTCCTAGTTATACCTTTGGCAAGTAGAACACCTTCCACGGTGTGGGTTCATATGTCACCGGATTCCATATCTAACTGGTATGGTCTATTTTTGATAATTGTCTATTTCTATAATGTGGGATGTTCACTAAAGTCATTGGTTAGGTTCTAGAAAGTGTAGGTAGTGGAATGTGATGCTATCTACACATGGCACAAATGAGTTTTGTAAGTCTTCCAAGACTACTATGTTACATTCCGCTAATTATATGATGAATTTCTAAATGACTTATGTTATGTATGTTCTTGTAATGGTAGTATGTTGAATAAAAAGAGGTCTCATCGAGGGTGGCTTAGAGGAACACTTTGGTGTAATTGAAGAGGCTGTATGGGCGGTCTCTTCATGTATTACTTAGGTGGGTATTAGAGTAACATTATGTAGAGAATTTAAATGATGAAAAGGCTCACTTGATGAATATGGATTAAAGTGATATATGTTAACATCAGTTGAATATGTCTTATATGTGGTTGTTGACTTGTATCATGTCTCTTAAGATCTTATGATCAAGGTTTTTTCCAAATGGCATGAAATCATGCTTCTATAATTTATGGGTCCATACTAAGTGTTAAAATGTGCTAACCCCTTCTTTTCCCTTTTTGACTGAAGCCTAGGGATTGGAGGTGTTGGTATGTTATGGATGGTAGATAGGATTCTAAGGGTCGAAGATGAAGTTTTGGTGAGTCCATATATATTAGAGGAAAAGACCCACGTATTCCTTTTTTGTCTTTATTTTATTTCTTGTGTGTGCTTAGTCCCAAAATGTTGTACTCCAAATGTTAATATATGGCTTAATGAGACATATTGTAAAGTTAGATGTTCTAAAGTGTTCCACTTGATATTTAATCAAAGTGTGAAGAAAGTTTAAAATTCTTACCCATTTTGAGTATCGTATACAGTGATAGATCCATGTGGCTTTTATGAGACCTATGAGAGGTCGAATACGTCAGTTACTGCTTGGTGGTACTCCCGGGTCGTGACACAAGTAGTGGTTCACCCACTGAGTTTTAGTATGGGTTCCAATCAATATAGTGCTGGTCGTGACATATGTATTTGTCAATAAAAGGAAGAACATTCTTTAAGAATTGCTTAATTACTAGTCTTGCTTTGTTAATCGCGCATGGGTTCCACAATTCTAGTTGTGGATTTAGTTACACAACTTAGCAAGAACACAATTCATATTTTTGGATGAAAGAATTATGAACATATGTAATAACAAGAATAAAACCAGAATAATTTTCATCTTGAATTATAAAGCCAAAACCTTCTAATGTTCTTTAAAAATCAAGAACTGCAAAAGTTTGCAAAGTTAATCTCCAAAAACAATTACTAAATAAGAATAATAATGTATAACCTGCAAAAACTAGGTTTACATGCCCTATATATATAAAAACAAGTCCTAAATTAAAAAAATCAAATAAGGAAATAAAGTTCCCAGACGTGTTTATGATCTACGAAACTGACCTACAATCGGTAAGTCAAACAACGGTCCATAACTCCATTTCGTCAATCCACACTTAGACTTCTCAGCATCAGGCACTGTAACCCATTATCTGATGGAACTACAATACAGTAAGTCGATCACTCTATTGTTCGTAGTCACCACCGTAATTCCAAATTTATTAAAGACTTCTCTAATCTTCAGCATGCCTTGCCTGCCCATCTATAAGGCATAACTTGACCTATGGTCTGTATGTTGCCACCGTAGATGTCCTATTACGAACTTCTCTTAGTTGAGTCTAATTACTCGCGTCTGAACTTGTCATGACTCGCAAGTACTCGTTAGAAGCTAGGGAAAACCCTTGGATCGTCACAAGGAGTACTTGACCCCTTGGGGTCTTGTACAAGCCTTTTTAATTATCGTTCATTACACAAGACATGAAAAGTAGTGCAGAATTAAAAGGCTCCATCAATAATTTTAAAAAAGAAATATCTTGCTTATAATACCGAAGAAGTTTCATCGTCACAATAAAAAACACAAGGACACGACATAATATCTTTGGAACAAGACCCTTTACATTGAATACAAATTCATAATAAGTCTTAAATAGCGAAACTAAGAAATAGAATTATGCCCTCGAATATACTAGGACATAATTAATCTTGAGAGAGTCTTACCCAATCTTGTCTTCTAACTTCAACCTTGCTTCCCAACCTATGCTTATAGAGTATAGAAAAGTACAGGGTTGGTACAAATAATGTACTAAGTATGACATATGCAAAAAAATGCAAAAAAGGACATTTTAGGATAGATACATTTTGATGCCAATTAAGTAAACATTCAGGAATATATAAGTAAAACAACATAAGGATCATCATTTAACACTTCAAGAAGGACTTCCATAATTTTAGCAAAAAGTATAATTTTACAGTAAACTAGCAAAATGTTATAATGAATGCCTTAGCATTACAGTGAATTCATTTTACTCCTAAAACAGTGAATACCCAAAGTCAAGCCAAGTGGAAGTCAACTCATTCATGTAGGAGTTTGCCTAGATAAGGTTATCCTAAGACTCACAAAGGTAAGACATAAAGGCACCCATACACCTCATTCAATACACACCCAGCTGATTCCCAAGACTACCCATTCTAGGCTTACTCGGCGCGGGAGAACAAGTCCCAACCCAATGGAAAGAGATTAGAAGAACACTCAAACAATACACCATGACTTCCTTTTCTAAATGCCTACTCAATAAAATTAGTAGATGGCGTCCCATTCTACAACCTACCCTAATTAGTACACTCTTTTAGAGGACTTAGCTCATTTAATTTATATAAGACACACCAAGACTTCCCGTTCGGAATGAATACCTAGTGCAATGGATAGATAGCATCCCATTCAACCATATACCCTAAGTAGTACACTCTTTTAGAAGACTTAGTACTTTAAATTCACAACACTAAGACTCCCCCTTTGGAATGCCTACCTAGTGTAATTGGATAGATAGCGTCTCATTCCACCACCTACCCTAAGTAGTACACTCTTTTATGATACTTAGTTCATTCATTGTTTTGTGGGAGTTAGCTTAACCGGCATAGACCATGAGAGCTATACATGGAATCACGATACTTCCCTTATTGGATGAGGGATCCCCACTTGCCTAGGGTAGGGTCATTCTCTTACCTTTTACATGGATTTTCATATAGCTACACCTGTGAGGGCGCTTAGTTAAGGGATAAGGATATTGAAACTAAGTAACTAATTCTCTTCTAACGAGTAGTCCCCATCTCAATAGGTACATTGGTGTCACGACCGAAATCTATACCCTTGCAGAAACCGGCGTTGTTGACCTCTCAGATGTCGCAGATAAGCCTACACACGTTATCGTTACATCATTTAGGTTAATTTTAGAAGAAAAAATTGAACTTTTTATTTACTTAGACTTCATAGTGAGAAACATTGAACTCATATAACACTGTATGCATAAACTCATAAGCATTCACAACAAACCATATAATATCAAAATTATCAAATGAAAGACATATTCAATATCTGTACAAAATACAAAGATGCAAAAATGGCACCACTACAATATCTAAAATAACTGGGAAAGAAACACTAGTGGAACATACTCCACTAGCTAATGTCTACATCCAATGCTAGAATAAAATAGTAAGAATCCTAAAAATCATTAGGGCCTACCAAATCCGCTTGAAAGCTTCATGTCCAGATAACTTCAGCGTCGATTCGTAAGTTCTATCATCCAGTTGCACCTACACCTAAAAGTAGAGAGTTGTATGATATTAGTAGACACTTGGACTAAGTATGGGTATATGCAAGCACACTCCAAGGACATGCATTCTTAATAAGCGCTCTCTCTAACGATATGAATTATGGAAAGTAAAGTCAGTGGAGTAACCAAATTAGAATTACGAAATTAATGATATTAGAGTAACATGCATCATCATACGTAACATATTGCACACAACACATAACATGTTTCTTATTAGCACATAACATATTTCATATCATTTGTCCATATTCCATGAGCCCTTGGAATCATGGACTTCACCTTAGGATTTCCCATAATGAGGGCTCCACATATGGGACCACAACTAGGGAGCCTTCATTAGCAAACACGGAGTCTGCTTCATTCATTCATATGCACTTCATTTCCATTCGTTCATAAGCTAGCGTAAATACCAGTCATACCTATACTGTAGTTTAAGACTTTCATCGAGTTTGTTGTGCAATGAACAAGAATGACCTAGTGTCATTACTTAAGTCTAGCTCACCTCTTGATTATACTATCCTAACACCTTTGATATTGTTCATTTCATTATGTGCATTACTTGAGGCTGGCCTCATTCTTTCTTTGGGATCTTTAACCTTAACCGACATAGATAATGTGAGCATCATAAAATCCTATGTTTCACCCCACACCAAAAAGTGGTGGAATCACCGACCAAAGTAAACCAAAACATGCTAGCGTATATAGATAGGTTAAAAGTCTAGGATATATAAGGAGACCCATACATGTCTGGATGGACAGTCTCATCTCATGAGAATTAGACGAACCTCTTCCTTCCCAAAAGAAGGAATCGCAACTCATAGCTAGCCTATCGGGGCTCAGTGTAGAGTTCCATTACATTCATCTCATACATTATATAAGTTGGCTTCTATAATGATGGCATCATAGCTCATTAGATAATTTCTCATCTCATCTTTAATATTAAGTATGAATAAACTTCAATAATTTCATTAGAGTGCTCATAGAGACTGGTCTCTTCAGTAACATTATACTCTCATAAGTTAGTACGTCTTGGTAACATTTACTTAGTCTCATTTGAGATTCCTCTCACCTTACGCTTTAGCCTCTTATCATGTTGTCATCACATTCTTAAACTTTAGCATATTAACTCTTTCTAATTATTCACCGCTTTACAGGAATGTTCATTTCATCGTATGCCAGTGCACTTTCCCCTTTAATATGTGTTATACTCTTAACCCAACTGGAGTTTCTTTATCTCATCACATATTATCTCAGGTTCAGTTACTTTTGAACGTATGCTAGACTTATGAGTCCACACATACAAGCCATGAGGCTTCTTTCATAGTTTGTCTAAGTGATTAATATTTACCCAAGATTATGTAGTACAAGACTTATGCCTCTTTTAAATGTTCCAAGATATTGATTTCGACCATTGGAGGCAACATTCATATAATATTTTTTTACGCATGACTTATGTATCAATATGGAATTGGACAGGGTAACCGGATTTCAAATCCCTTGAGCAACACTTAATCTTATATTAAACTTGATGATTGCATTTTTCAGATCTGTGGGACCCTAGTTCGATCCCCATAACTCCCATAATATTTCCTTTCTTTTCCTATTCTCTTTTTCGATTGAGGCAAGGAGGTTGTGGGATCAATCCCCCACAAGCTCATTCTTTTTCTCATATTCTATCTCTTAACTTTCTCACCTATTCAAGGGGTTGTGGGTTCAATCCCTACTCTTCACATTTATTTTTATCCTTTATTTTTCTCCTAACTCTCTCATCCATTCAAGATGTCGTGGTTTCAATCCTAACTCTCCACATTTATTTTTCTCCTAACTCTCTCATCTATTCAAGAGGTTGTGGGTTCAATCCCCACTCTCTAATTTATGTTTCCTTTTATTTTTCTCAAGAAATTTTTATGTAGTTTACCTTTAATGAGGTCATGGGTTCTATCCCCGATGACCTCACATTTATTTAAAAAAATTTATAAAGTAGTTCATTTTTCATATCCTTGGTCGAGACCACCAATTTCCAGCAAGCTGGAAATTTGGTCTCTTCCAATCCATTTTTCTCTCATCCTTATATTGATTTTTTGTAGTATTTTGAGTGATATTTAGTCAGCCACATTAACCTTATTTGAACATCACGTTTTTAACATTTTTATAAACGCGAATCATAATATTTTCATATACATATTTCATGCAACAAACATAGTAAATTTACAGAACACACACGCTCAAAACAGGCAACACATGATCACAACCATACCTAAAATTATACCAGAAAACATACCAGCGCATGCTTTGAATTTTTCAAAGGGTCTATTGACAGGGGCATGCAACGGGACAACCTTAGTTTTCCGATTGCGATTAAACTAAACCTTAAGGGCCTCTTGGGAAAGGGACCAAGAAAGAAGAAAACCCATACCTTAATGTCGTTCAAGACTTGTTTCAATGCTTCCAATTCCCACGACACCACTACCACACCATCAAAATCCCAAGCACAATCTGTTGAGAAGAATGTTGTTGTTGGTTTTTTTTTCCTTTTAGCTTATCTTTTCGTTTTAGTTTTTGTGTGTTAACTCTTCATGAGTGAAGAACTATTATTTTCAGTTCTTTTCCTTATAACGACGTGAAAATGAGAGTGAGAGACATGAGAATAAATGGATTAGGATTAGGAGAGTTAGGTGGAGACTTAGATCAACAAATTAAATAATAATTAATTTAAACAATTCACTTAATACAACAAATCAATAATATCATTGCTCAACCAAGTCTCGAACCAAGGTGGAGCGAGTTTTTGCTTAAAGGGTCAATTTCAGCCACCTCTACCCAAATTTCCCCTTAACCATATTAATTAGTTAATTATTTAGGGTAATTACAATACTACCCTTAGTCTGGAAAAAAAGACCATTTTACTCCTAGACCCTCCAAACTTAAGATTACCCCTTTTGAAGTCCGCTTAAGAATCATTCGGGTAAATGTTCATATTCGTGTGCCCTAAAAGGTTGGACCCAACCTTTCCTAACTCAACTAACTCACAAAATTAGTTGGCTTGGCTGTTGCAGAGGTTCAAATGTCTGGTTCTACGCGCATCAATCCTTGTGAACCCGGTTTATTCTTAGGCATTCTAGATACGAAAAACCTTCATCATGTGACCCAATTTTCCACAACTGTAACAAGCATTAGAGCCCATCATACATTCTCCTCCATGTAGTTTGCCACACTTCCTGCAAGGTTGCCTCTCATGTGGTGTATCTACTTCATTGTTTCTCTTAACTCTGGGCTCTCATATTTCTCAAATACAAGAGTTGATATTAGATACGTTCTTAACACCAAGAAATCAAAATTTCACAAGGCACAATATGATTAGAAGAAGGGAAAATTTGCTAAGCATTATGCAGTCTCTAATTCAGGATAGTGGTGCTCTTCACTACCGTGACTTAGAAACTACTCAATAAGTTTGATGTGAACTTATTACCCTCGGAATTAACCTAATGATGTGATACCAACTTTGTCACGACCGGAGTCTAGACCCTGGTAAAAATCGGCGTCGTTGACCTCTCCGAGGTCACAGACAAGCCTACATACGTAAATGTTACATCATCCAGGTTAATTTTAGAAGAAAATTTGAACATTTATTTACATAGACATCATAGTGAGAAACATTGAACTCTCATAACACTATCTACATAAACTCATAAGCGCTCACAACAACCATCTAATGTCAAGATAATCAAATGAAAGACATAGTCAATATCTTTACAAAATATAGAGTTGCCAAAATTGCACTAAGACAATATCTGAAAAAACTGGGAAAGAAACACTAGTGGAACATACTCCACTAGCTAAAGTCTACGTTTAATGTTAGAATAAAATAGTAAGCATCCTCGAAAGCATGAGATCCTACCAAATCCGGATGAAAGGTCCACGTGTGTGTAACTTCATTCGTTCATTCTGTAACTTCATTCATTCATTCAGATTCTGTAACTTCATTAATTCATTCATTCAAAGTGTGTGTATGTGTGTGTCAATGCGAACACACCTTGCACATAAGCATCATTTCATTGACATTAAATTCTATACATGCTTAGACCTCCATTAATTACATTATACACTTTCACATGCTTCACTTAGTCATAATTCATTTAGACATAATCTCTAGCATACTTCTCATAATAAGCTTCATAAGCCACAATAACATGAATAACATCATAATCATCTTGCTTCACACAATATGCCTTCATGGACTCTTTCACAATACATAAGCAACTTCACATTCATAAAATTCAAGTAAACACCCCCCCCCCAAAGGTGGACGATACTATCAAAAGCATTTCATAAATAAAGCTAAACAATATAACCAACTTGCCCTTTATCCAAGATTCGATCACCTATATTTCATCAAAATATAGACATTGGGGCAGCAGCTAACAACAATATCAACACAAGGAGACCAAAGTTTAAAGACTACAAAACCAAGCTCATTTAACCCATTCCTTAAGTAAAAATTTAATAAAAAGTTTTAACATGCTTTCAGTTGAAGTTTCAGAATTAAAATCACCAACTAATATTAGAAACATCAGATTTGAATCGTTTAAAACGTTTTCATGCAAGACCCGTATTTAGAGTTAAAGATAGAAGAAGTTAGGGTTGAAAATTCCTTTTTGAAATCTTTTAGAAAGAAAACCTTGAATTGAAAAGGGTTCAAGGATGACTACCTTACCTCAAATATACGAAACCCCACTTATTTTTTGATCATGAAATCGACCACGAACAACCCTCATAGCTCATTCTTCACTTCTAGCTTCCATGGAGGTTTGAGAGACTTTTCCTGAGGGAAGGGTTTTGGATTTTAGGAAATGATGTCTAAAATTAGGTCTTAGGGGTTGAATCATCTTCAACTACCTAAAATACCTTAAAATAAACATCCATGGTTCATAATAGACTTTGGGTGTATTTAAAAAACTGCATATCTTGGCAGAAAAAAGCAGCTTTTGGTAGTACCATTGATGCCCCCTTCACAGATGGGTCGTTTGTCAATCAACACACCGTTGGTGGGGGTCGATTGTGACTTAAACACCATCATCTGCAGGCTTTTCTATCCTTTCAGGCCAGTCTTACGCCCAAGGTTGATGTACCGTTCGTTGACCAATGGACCATCCCATGTGGCCATCGTTGGTCATAGTTTTGAAGAATCTTGCCAAAGAGATGGGGTCCTCGGTGGGGTCTTAACCGGATGTTAAAACCCTAAACATAGCTTTCTGGGTGTTAGGAAAATCCCACATCAATTTCGATTAAACACAATCATTTAAAACTCACTAAAACACATCAAAACATAAGCACAATCTAAGGCACACCTTTCGAGTGTCATGGAGTTTCTAGGACGTTTGACCTCAAAACAGAAACAAGCATTACACACAGTCTAATGACATCAATGTAACTCATTTTAACACCAAATCAACTCAGCAAACATACACAAAGCTCTAGTTCACCTTAGTTTATTTTAGGGTGTTACAGAACTAATTTCCCGCACACATAAGAGAATCAAATAAAAATAAGGCAAAAGGTGTCTAGATACACACAACTCATAAATGGAATGCATTAAAAATACCATAAAGTCACGGTACATCAATATCGTCATATTTTTTTTTTCTGATTCCACTCCATCTTGAGGAAGTAATTCCTCTCCAGTTTTTCAGCCATTCATTCGTTGCTTTGGTCTTAGTATTATATTCCTTTAGTATGTACTTACATTTTTAGCGTAGTCTCATTTTAACAAATTTCTTGTACTTAATATTGTGGTTTGCAACTTTTTATGTTCATACCCAACGACTTTTGACATCATTTTAGGATGAATGTTCCTATGGGGGAGATAATGTAACGCCTCACATCTCAAAATTAAGAAAAATCCTAGTTTTTAGAAAAAGTTCATGCCTGTACCAACGGAACAACCCACGGTCGTAGGTAGGACCACAAATCGTAAGTGAGGTTTTTTCATTCCCGAGTCTCAATAATCTCTGATCCAACCAACGGTTGAACACTAGTGTCCGTGGTTGGACCTACAGTTCATATATCTGACCATATGTTTGGGTCAACAACCCGTTAGAGATAAATTGTTGATTGGTCAACATTAAACTGTAATAACTCTTTGCACACAAGGACTTAGGTGGCTCATGACCTACAAAATTATTGATAACTGAATCCTTCTTCCAACACAACCAATTTTTTGAACTCCCATATAATATTATACATTATTCTCATTTTTGTGAAGCCATGTCATGCATACTTGCCCGGCGAACCCAAAAAAAGGTTTGTATGTCAAACAATGAACCATCGTTTCCTCTGTTGATGGGCTTCGCCAGAACTAAGTTAGGATCATTTTTGTCTTTTCCATTATGTGTTGGGCATCTAAACCACACTGGTTAACCCCTAAACTACGTCTCTTTACACAGATTAAGTGTAATAACCTCATAAGAACATAACCAAAACCTTTATACACAAAAAGTTCATCAAACTAGAGATAAAATAAGGATACAAAGTCAACCAACCCTCTCGTAGAACGCATCAAGGTTTTCTTCATTTCCAACACAGGAATCGATAGGCAAATTTGTCAATTTTACCATCAGGTAAGTGGAATTTTACTAGTGGCTTCCTTTTACCCATTAGGTCCCTAGAGTTCAATCAGATTCTTGATTCTCTATATCATGTTAGACCTTGGGTTTCTAGTATTGCATAATTTATGTTCTCATTCAGTTTATAGACTAATAAAAATAACATTATCATGTTTTTGTAGAATTGTTGTGTAGATTTTTGCACAAACTCAAACCTTAGATATTATGTTCTTTTAGTTCAGGAAATATATGAGCTAGGACAGTGTAACATATATACACACCTATGTTTTTGAATTTTTAACTATTAGAAATCAATGTTTCATTTTTAGATTTTCATGTCAGATTATTGAGAAAACTAGTTTACCTCTGTTTTATTATAATTTACTCATATTCAGTTAGGAGTAGACTTAATACGAAGTTGGATTAGGTTTAGTCACCCAAAAGTGAAAGAACTATGTTTCCCTTTAGGTTATAAATCCCCTTTGTGAGCATCAGTTTAGTGGTCACATTAATAATGCTACTATACTTATGGATAGGTTTGTTGGACCCTCTCGATGGGGCACATACATAAAAATGCATGTGTATCTCTTTTTGTTTTATGTTGTTTATTAGTAGCTCCAACAGTTAGGTTCTATTGCATTGAGTAGGTTACCAATTATTGTTCAGTATTCACTTTCAGTATGTATAACTTGGTAATTGCTTTCAATTAGTTCATATTCAGTATTTTTTTAGTATAGTATAATGTTCATCATATGTCATTGCTCAGTTATATTCTTCATTCAATTATGTATATTTTTCAACTTTATCCTATATGCTCACTACCTTTTAAGTACTAACACATACTATGTGCTACATCTTCTCGTGATGTAGGTTTATGTCTTCAGCATTTTGATCAGGCAAATATCATTTCTGGATCTCTAGTTACATTATCAATGGTAACTTCTCATTCTTCGAGGATGAAAGACATGTTATGTTTATAGTTTCAATCGTTAGATTAAATTTTTCTTGATTTAGGAGGGGCATGTCCCAACATCTCTAACTAGTTAGACACATAATTACGTTCAATTTTAGCTAATTGTCATTAAACTGATTTTTCAGTTTTATATACACCTAGTAATTGGTATTCCCCATAATTTAAGTTTTAATATGATTTAAGCTTTTGCGCAATACTTTCTTAATGCAAATATCTATAAATATGCTTATAGTATTCCTGTAGGATTATCTTTGGGTCACTCGTGATCCTAGGTCCCGTTTCTGTGCATTGGGATAGCTTCGGGGCGTGACATATGATGCTAGAGTTTGAAACATTGTAGTAAAAGGTTATTTATACACAACTAATGTCACATCTGGGGAGGAACCCCTAGATGTAACTGGCGTCATCGTCCTCTTTGAGAACTAAGACTAGCCTCTTAGCTTACATCATTACCTTCATAGGTTAAAATGCGGAAATTTTAAAAACTTTTCGTTACTTCTTTATTGTGGTTTATATAGACCTTTACATACAGATAATATTTATATCGAGTATGCATAGATCATTCGTATAGAAAGCTTGCATACTCTTTTACTTTTATTACACATAGATATATAAAATATGACAGTCTCAAAAGCATGTCTCATCTCATAACCATCCAACAATAGTGTAATAATTTGGGCCTACACCATACATCAATATACAAAGACCACATATACGTCATACAATGTTTGGAGCTTTAATGAAAAGGAAATAACATAAGAGTCTTCTAATTAGAACAACTTCATAAGCTTTATATTGGCATTGCCCTCTAAAAGTGAGGATCTACCCAACATTGATTATTGAGAATTCCAAGTACTCTTCAAAGTCGTCTCAAAAGCCCTTTAACGACCGGAACATTAAATGTTGAGAAAAAGGAATAAATGGGGTTCGTAAATAACTTGTACTAAGTATGAGACCATATGCACACATTTCATGAAATCATGCTAAGAAGAGACTTTTCATTAAAACATGTTATTTTAGATTTGAAAAGCCTTATGCATATTCTAGAACACCATACCGATCAATAAGACATATTTATCATGTCATGGACAGGTACCTCGCAAAACCAACAACACTACGTCTAGTCAAGTCAACATGCACATCATATAATTGGACACATGATCAAGGCAACTATATCGTCAAGTTATAATAGCAACCAGCATGAATAAGAGTACATTTCAACATTACAAACGCAAGACGATTACTCATGACCCTCGTTATGTTCACTTGTTCAATGTCTAAGAAAATCCCCAGTAACCATACATAATCAAGTAAACCTAGCAAGAACCTTAGCAAATGTCCTACTTCACATAACATAAAATTTAGCGCACATAGTACCATACTTTAGTAATAGAGACGAAATGCATGTTCATATTAGTAATCAACATCACATAGTGTCATTAAAATGTAAGATCATCATATACATATCATTTAAATTTATAAGCATATACATACATAAGAAAATCTTCCAAAGACTTCCCTCAAGGATAACTAGTGCAATGTATTGGTAGAATCCCAATACCCCTACCCAGACTAAGCTAAACCCTTTAGGTCATTTTAATTAGACTTCAATCCTTACGTTCATTTTACCTTTTGGGAAAATCTTTCCTTAACCTACATACACCACATGAGATAATCAGGTATACGGCGTCATGAAACCGTTAACCGAAAGAAGGCGGATTACATGCCAAGGTAGTACCAAAACATGAACATACCAACTACATGAATCCACTAGCAAGTATTCCTATGGGGGCAACATAGTTCAAGAACTAGGGAATATAGTTGGGACCCTCCATATGTTACATAGAGTAGAGTCTCCAATCTCAAGAGTACATTAGTGATCCTACCTTCGCTATGTGGGAAGGGACACTTCTAAATCTAGTTCATTCGGTGCTAAGCTAGAGTCACTTTGAAATGTCTTTAATACTTTTATTAATCATCATATATTAATTTATGTAATAGGTTCCATCCCTTTTATAAACATCATTATCATAGCTCAATAAGATTTGCATGAGTATTGTCCTTTCATTACAATTCATACATGTGAGGTTAGCACATTAACATATCACTTCATAATAACGCACATTGATAAATCATCACTATCCTTATAACATTTACATCTTATCCAACACCTCACAATCCACAGTTAAGACTTTTAAATTCAACATTATACAAACCCTATAAATCCTAATACATGGAATACTTCAATACAACATCATCACTAAACCTCAAGTAACCATAATTAAAATAAACAATAGGGATCACAAGACTTACCAAGTCTCCTTCATAATCAATCATCAATTTTTTAATATCAATCCATTTATTCAAACCAATAAGTATGTAATATAATCATACAACAATAATTAATATGATAACAAGTGTAATTGGATCACTACATCGAAACCCATCACTAGTTTATAGCTTAAGATAAGAGACATATGTCAAAGTCGTAATCTAAAATAATTACTCAAGAAATAGCATGATAGGAATATAATTAACCCTCATATATTCATAACTAATACAACATAATAATCTTTCAGTAATTCAACCAATAACCGATTCAATTACACAAATATTACACAATTAATATCAAGATCTAAACCTAGGGTTAAGGGGCACATGTCATCTTCTAAAAAATACACCAATCCATCAATAAATAAAACAATTGAGTTAAAATATATGCTAATCTATATATAATATTAAAAAAATCATAAACAAAGTAATCCATAACATTAATTTTGAGATTGGAAAAGACCTACATGAAAACTCAACATTGGAAATCAATTTGATGGAACCCTTTGAGGAAAGTGGTCTCAAATGTTAAAGGAATATCATTCCTTGATGAAGATTGATGGAGAAACCTTTGTAATTTGATCCCTATAACCTAGCTTGACCCTTTCTTCTATGCAGTTGTTTAACTAGAGAGAGAAAGAAGAGAGAAGGAAGACAGTTTCGGGTTTGAGAATTATGAGATCTTAGGTTAGTCTAATTAGCTTGGGGTCTTTATAATGGATGTTTTATCATGCAGGGGTCAAAACCCTAGTCGAATCCGGGGTCGTTGACCTCTTAGAGTTCGCAGGCAAGACTACATACGTCATTATTAAGTCGTATAAGTTAATTTAGCAGAAAGTTTAAACTTTTCTTTTCTTTGATCTATACAAAGACTTCATATTATGAAATACAATATATCACATCGATTCACCGCAACCATCTATTAATGAGATATTCAAATTAAGGAAATAGTTCATAATTGTATAAATATAAAGCTGCCAAAATGGCACTAATAAAATGTCTGAAATAAGTAAGAGAGAAACGCTAATGGAACACTTGCCTCTATATCATGCCTACGTCTAAGCTAGAATATAAAAGTTAAGCATCCTAGAAAAAATGATGGCCTACCAATTCCGGATGAATGCTCTACGCGGAGATAGCTCCAACGTAGTCTCGTAATCTCTAAAGTCCGCTTGCACCTGCACCTAAAAGTAGAGTATTGTATGGGATCAGTACACACTTGTACTAAGTATGGGTGTATGCAAGCATACACCAAGGACATGCATGATTAAAAAGACTCTCCTAAAAACATGAGTTATGGAAAGTAAAGTTAGTGGACTTGCCAAATCGGATTAGGAAAGTCATGCTATGAGAGTAACATGCATCATCATTCTTTTCATATTGCACAGAACATATAACATATTTCATAAAGCACGTACATATACCACATATCATTCGTTCATATTCCATGACACCTTGGAATCATGGATTTTACATTAGGACTTCCCAAAAAGAGGGCTCAACATATGGGACCTCAACTAGGGAGCCTTCTTTAGCAAACACAAAGTCTGTTTCATTCATGCATGCATACTTCATTTTCTTTCGTTTCATTCATTCAAGGACTGGTGCAATACCAGTTATACCTAGGATGTAGATTACGACTCTCATAGGGTTCACTGTGCAATGACCATGAACGACCTAGGGTCATTACTTGTGTCTGTGTTCACCTCTTGATTATCGTAACCCAAACATTTGGTATCATTCATTTCATATTGTGCATTACTCTGGATGGCCTCATTATTTCATTGGTAACTTTAACTTTAGCCGACATAGATCATGTGATCTCCATGAAATCATGTTTCTACATCACACTGAAAAGAGGTGGAATCACCAGCCAAAGTGAAACCAAAACATGCTAGAATATATAGGGAATTGAACCCTCCTAGATCCCTATGTTGGCTGCATGGGTTCAAAGACTAGGAAATTTAAGGAGACCCATACCCACCTAAACGGGCAGTCCCATCTCATGAGATTTACATGAACCTCTGCCTTCCGGAAAAAAAGAATCACAACTCATAGCTAGACTATCGGTGCTCCATATAATGTTCCATTACATTCATCTCACACATCATAGAAACTGGCTTCTAGCATGAGGGAATCATTGCTCATTAGATGATTTCTTATTTCATCATTAGTATTAAGTGTGTTTTAATCTTAATACTTTCATTAGAGTGTTTCTTAGAGATGGGTCTCTTCATGAACTTTACACTCTCATAGGTGAGTACATTTATTGTTGCACTTACATAGGGCCATTTGCGATATACCTCATCTTTCACAATAGCCCCTTATCATGCAGTCACCACATTCATTAACTTTATCATATTAGATAATCTTTATTACCCACCCCTTTTTACGTGAATGTTCATTTGATTATGCCAATACACTTGGCCTTTTTGTGTGTTTCACGCCCTTACTTAACCCTCCTTGGGTAAAATCAATTCATCACATACATCTTAGGTTCTCTTACTTTTAGCATACGCTGGAATTATGAACCCATACGTACAAGCCAAGAGGCTTCACTCATATTTCATCTAAGTGACTTATTCTTACCCAAGATTATGTGCTACAAAACTTATGCATCTTGTAAGTATGCCAAGGTCTCAATTTTGATTATATAGGCAGAATTCATTAATTTTTTAATCACGTAAGACTTATGTTTCAATACCGGAATTGGGCAACGGAACCCTATTTTGAATCCCTTGTATAACACTTAGTTAGTTTTCTTTATAATTTTTGGTGATATAGAATTCTTGGCTAGGGAACCTGAGATCAATTCCCTACACCTACACTTCCTTTCTTCAACATATAGAACATAACTCAAAACAAAAAGAACTACAATTTTAAAGTCTATATGCACAACTTACCTGATACTTCAAATGTAATGACATAAAAAAATATGCACATTTTTGCAAAACTTCATAAAAATTCAAGCAAATTCAATTTTTAGTCATTATTTTCTTTATTAATAGGAATAAATAACCTGAGGTATCAAATACAGGAGGGTAAAGGGACTTCATGTAGGCCTCGGCCTCCCATGTCATACCCTCAAGTATGTGATTCTTTCATAACACCTTTACGAAAGCTACGTCTTTGTTCCTTAACATCTTTACATGCCTATCAAGTATTTGAACCTGAATATTCTAATAAGAAAGATTATTCGTAAAACAACGATCCTCAATAGGAAGAATAGACTCGGGAACACCGATACACTTTTTAAGCATAGAAAATGGAAAATCGGGTGAAGTGAAGTTAATTCACTAGTAAACCTAAACTCGTAAGAAACTTTACCAACTCTTAGAAAGATTTCATAGGGACCTACATAATGAGGAATCAACTTAATATAACTACCCTTTCATAGGAGAAATCTTCAAAATACACTTTATCACCTTCTTCAGACTCTAATTCCCTTCTCCTATGATCGGCGTAAGACTTTTACCGACTATAGGTTGTTTGCAACCAGTTGCTTATAATATGAACCTTATACAAAGTCATAGAGATCAAATCGGGACCCAAAAGTGAAGATTCACCCCCTTAAAACCATCCAATTGGATTTCTACATCTCCTGCCATACAAGGCTTTATAAGGAGCCATAGATATAGATGAATGGTAGCTATTGTTGTAAGCAAAATCCACCAAAGGTAAATGCTTATCCCAATTTACCTTGAAATCAATTGTACAAGCTCTAATCATATACTCCAGTGTTTGAATAGCACGCTCCGCTTCCATCCATTTGGGGATGAAAAGCGGTGCTTAACTTTACATTGGTACCCAACCCTTGTTGGAATGACCTCCAAAATCGAAATGTGAATTATGCACCCCTATCAGATATGTTGGATAATGGAATACCATGTCCACACAAAATCTAATATATGAAGATCCTTGCATAATCCTCCACTGAGTAAGTAGACTTGATGCCAATAAAGTGAGCGAGTTTGGCAAACCTATCCACAATCAACCATATAGAGTCATATTGTTTTTGTTTTCGAGGAAAACGTACCAATAAATCCATATTGATGTCTTTCCACTTTCAAGTAGGAACTTGGATTTATCGAAGTAACCCATCCATCTTTTGGTGTTCTGCTTTCACTTGTTTACAATTTGGGCACGTAGCAACAAATCCTCTATGTCCTTCTTCAAACCTTCCCACCAAAACACTTCTCCAAGGTCATGGTATATCTTTGTTCAACCAGAATGAATGGAGTAAATGGACCCATGATCCTTTTCATGAATCTAATTACTCAAACCATCTTAATTTGGAACACACAACCTTCCTTCATACCTCAAGACACCATCCCCCTTAAGCAAAATACCTCATTATGTTTACGAAGAACCGACTCCTTCAACTCTGTAAATGTTTGATCAATATGTTGTTTGAACTTCACCTCAACCACCAATGATGACTCCGAGTCATGATAGACCATAAAACCACCATTTGGAAAATCTTCCAACCTGACACCCTATGTAGCGAACCTATGAATATCTTTCAACAGGTACTTCTTGGCTTCATCTATATGAGACACACTACCCATAGTGATAGGACTTAGAATATCTACAACCACATTGGCCTTTTTGGGATGATGAGAACACTCATGTCGTAATCTTTCGACAATTCCAACCACATTCTTTGTCTGAAATTCAACTCCTTTTGAGTAAACACATATTGGAGAGTCTTGTGGTCGGTATACACATCCACATGAGCACCATCTAAGTAATGCTGCCATATTTATAAGGCAAATACCATGACCACTAACTCAAGGTCATGAGTTGGATAGTTACTCTCATGTACCTTAAGTTGCCTAGAGTTATAGGCTACTACTTTTCCATGTTGCATAAGGGCACACCCTAAACCCAGTAGGAATGTATCACAATATGCCATAAAACCCTTGGTATCATCTAGTAAAGTCAATATTGGAGCGGAAGTAAGCCTATCCTTAACTATTTGAAAGATTCTCTCGTATGCCTCTTACCACTCCAATTTCTATATCTTTTTGGTCAAAGTACTCAAGGGAGATGCAATTGATGCAAAACCATCCAAAAACCTTCGATAATAACCTGATAGACCCAATAAACTCCTAATGTCAGTTGGAGTCAATGGTCTAGGACAATTCTTCACCGCCTCTGTTTCCATGGATCAACCTCAACTCCCTCACTAGAGATGATTATGACCATGAAAGGCAACCAACCCCAACCAAAAAACACATTTTCTATAGTTGACAAATAATTGGTTCTCCTTAAGCACCTATAACACCACCTTCAAATTGTCCATGTCATCACCCTTATTTTTCAAATATACCAAGATGTCATCATTGAAGACAATGACAATTGAATCTAGGTAAATTCGAAACACCCTATTAATGAGATCCATGAATGATACCGGGGCATTAGGGAGACCAAAGGACATTACTAAGAACTTATTGTGACAATATCTAGTCCGAAATGTCATTTTTTGTATACCCTAAGTTGGTGATACCCCGAACTGAAGTCAATCATAGAAACATAGCTTTCCCCTTTTAGGTGATAAATAACTCGTCAATCGAGGGAGAGGATACTTTTTCTTAATAGTGACCTTGTTGAGTTGGCGATAATCAATGCACATCCTAAGGGAACCATCTTTATTTTTCACAAATAAAATTGGAACACTCTATGGAGAATACTAAGTCTAATGTAGCCTTTGTCTAGTAAATCTTTGAGTTGAGACTTCAACTTAGTAAATCTTTGAGTTGAGACTTCAACTTTTTTAATATGGTCAGAGCCATTCGATAAAGAGGAATTGAAATGGAATTAGTCTATGGTAACAAGTCCATACCAATATCAATTTTCCCATTTGGGAGGAATACCGGGAAGATCATTAGGAAATACCTCTGGAAATTCCCTCATTACGAGGACTGACTCAATGGGAGGAATTTTGGATTCGAAATCTTTGACTCTTACTATATGGTATAAGCATTCTTTGGAGATCATATTACAATATTTCAAAAAGAAATGATATGACCTCTAGTAATAGAATTTCCCTCCTAAAAATCTAAAACGGGTTCATTTGGAAAGTTAAACTTCACCACACTTGTTTTACAATCAATAGAGGCATAACAAGCATTCAACCCATCCATACCCAATATGACATATAAATCAAACCTATCAAGTTCTATTAGTTCAACATAACTAACTCTATTTGGAAACATTATAGGACAGTTTCTATGAACCCTTTCTGCAACCACACTTCTCACAAGTTTGATTCTTGTGTGGTGAGCTAGTATCCCTTACCTTTTAGACTTAGATTTTGACACCCTATCATAAAAACCTTAGAGAACTTAGAAGTAACTTGGTTAGAAATCCTTTTTTGAACCTAGGCTTGTCTTGGATATCAATCCACCTTTGGAAGAATCACCATCAAAAGATCTTTCCCTCTTAGCATCTCTACTCTTTATCTTATCCCTTGACCCTTCCAGAGTATGAGCATGAACCATGAGACGAGAAATGTTCATAAAATCATGTAGCTAAGCCGAATGACATTCCTGTTGAAAGTTATCCAACACTCCCATCACAAAGGGTTTCACTTAATCCCTCGGATCAAAAACTAAAGAGGGAGCATACTTTGACAATTTAGTGAATTTCAATGAGTATTAAAGTACACACATACCTCATTTACAAAGGATGATGAACTCCACCAACTTGGATTCCCTATTATCCCTAGGAAAGAACCTATCAAGAAAATCATTCTTGAACACCTCTCAAGTGACCGATCAACCTTTTAAAGGCCTATTGTCTCTCCATTGGATGTACCAAGTTTGGGTCACATCTTTGAGTTGGTAAGTGTCTCACTCGGCCTTCTCACTTTTACTCAGCCCCATAGCATAGAGAATCTTGTAGATTTCATTAATTAACTGTTGGGGGTATTCCTCAACTTTGGACAGATAGAAAGTAGGGTAATTCATCCTAGTTAAATCCCTCAAACGGGAGGACATGGTAGTAGATTGTTAGTTTTCTCGGGGTACAACCTCCCGTTTAGCTTGGGCCGTCATGGCTTGAGCTTGAGAAAATGAAACTTGGTCATCATTAGCATCTTCATCAAAAGGAGGAACTTGATTACCACAGTGAGGAACTCCCGCATTAGCAACCTCTTTTTCAAGTCTTCGTGTCGCGTTCCTTTGATTATTCATTGCCTATAATCACAATAAGAGGATTAGATACTAAAAGCACATAGATCTAAAGTCGAGAGGCACGATGTTGAACTACCAAGAAAGTGAGAATTTCCTAATTATCACATTTATTCCTATTCATAAGTGTGGCGCACTTCATACTTTTGAATACGAACTAACATAGACGTGGTTGAAAAACACATCGACTCAAATATACTCAACCTAATTCTCTAATACCAAGTTTTCAAATTGAGTGAGCACCCCCTAGACATAACCGACGTCGTCGTCCTCTTTAAGGATTATGACTAGCCTCTTAGCTTACATCATTACATTCATAGGTTAAAATGCAGAAATTTAAAAAAACTTTTCATTACTTCTACATTGAGGTTTACATAGACCTCTACATACACATAATATTTATATCAAGTATACATAAACCCTTCGTATAGGAAAATTACTTCGTCTTCTACTTTTATTACAATCGATATATAGAATATCACTTAGTCTCAAAAGCATTCATATCTCATAGCCATCTAGCAAGAGTATAATAATTTCGGCCTAGCCCATACATCAATATAACAAGACCACATATAGCTCATACAATGTTTAGTGCTTCAATGAAAATGAAAGAACATAAGAGTCTTAAAACTAGAACAACTTCATATGCTTGATAGCGATATTGCCCTCGCAAAATGATGACCTACCCGACTTTGATAATTGAGAATTCCAAGTCTTTTTCAAAGTCTTCTCAAGAGCCCTTCATTGACCGGAACCTAAAATATTGGGGAAAAGAAAGAAATTGGGTTAGTAAACACTTGAACTAAGTATGAGACATATGCACACATATCATGAAATCATGCTAAAAAGGGACTTTTCATTAAAAAAAAACATGTTATTATACATTTGAAAAAGCCTTATTCATATTCAAGAATACAATACACTTCAATAAGACATATTCATTAAGTCATTGTAATGTACATCACATGACCAACAACACTAAGTTTAGTCAAGTTAACAAGCATATCATATAATTAGACACATGATAAAGGCAACTCTATCATCAAGTTATATTAGCAACAAGCATGACCATTATTCATGACCCTCTTTAAGTCCACTTGTGCAATGACTAAGCAAATCCTCACAACCTTACATAATTAAGTAAACCTAGAAAAAAACATCGGCCAATGTCCTACTTCATATAAAATAAAATTTAGAGTACTTAGCAATAGACACCACATACATGTTCATAAGAGTAATCAACATCACATAGTCTCATTAACATGTAAAATAATGATATGCATATCATTTACATTTAAAAGCATATACATACAGAAGAAAATCCTCTTAGGCTTCCCTCAAGGCTAACTAGTGCAATGTATAGGTAGAGTCTCATAGCCCTACCTATACTAAGCTAAACCCCTTAGGTCATGTTAGTTAAAGTTGAATACTTCAGTACATTTTACCTTTTGGGAACATCTTGCCCTAAACGACATAGACCACATGAGATAATATGGTATCCGGTGTCATGAAACCCTACACCGAAACTAGGCGGACTACTTGCCAAGGTAGTATCAAAACATGAACATAGCAACTACGTGGATCCACTAGCTAGTATTTCTTTTGGGGTAACATAGTTCAAGAACTAGGAAATGTAGTTAGGACTCTCCTTCATCTACATGCATTGGCGTCTCCAATATACAGAATACATTAGTGATCCTACATTCCCTATGGGGAAATGGATAATACTCACTCTAGGTCACTCGATCCTTTTGAAATTTCTTTAATACCTTTATTAATAATCATAGCTTAATGTAGGTAATAGGGTCTATCCTTTTTATAAACATAATCATCATAGCTTAATAAGAATTTCATGAGTATTTTTCTTTCGTCACAATTAATACATGTGAGGTTACCACATTAATATATCACTTCATAATAAGGCACGTTGGTAAATTATCATTATCCTTATAACATTTACATATTAGCCAACACCTCAAAATCCATAGTCAAGACATTTCAATTAAACATCATCTTAACCCTATCAATCCTAATACAATGAATACTTCAAAACAACATCATCACGTAACCACAAGTAACAATAATTGAAGTAAAGAATAGGGATCACAAGACTTACCAAATCTCCTTCATAATCCATCATCAAGCTCTTACCATCAACCAATTAGGTGTAATATCATTATAGCACAGTAACCAACATGATAAACAGGCTAATTTAATCACTACATCTCAACCCATTACTAGTTCATATATTAAGACAAGCGACATAGGTCAAAGTTATAATATAGATCAATTACTAAAGAACTATCATGATATGACTTTATTATATCCTAATCTATTCATATTTGATACAATATCATCATCTAGTAGTAATTTAACCAATAATCAATTCAATTGAACCAACATTATTCAATTCATATCAAGATCATAACCTAGGTTAAGGGGAATAGGTCATCTTCTACAAACTAAACCAATCCATCAATAAATAACATAAATGAGTTAAAATACATGTTTATATATTTAAAGAATAAAAAATAAATCATAAACAATGTAATCAATAACATCAATTTCGTGATTGGAAAAGACCCACATGAAAAATAAACTTTTGATATAAATTTGATAGAACCCTTTGAGGAAATAGGTCTCAAATGTGAACGGAATCTCATACCTTAATAATTGATGAAAATTGATGGATAAGTCTTGGTAATTTCATCCCTAAATCCCACCTTGACCTTGTTTCAATGGAGTTCTTCAACTAGAGAGAGAAAGAAAAGAGAATGAAGAGAGTTTTGGGTTTGGGAATTATGAGAGCTTAGGTTAATCTAATTAGCTTGGGAGATTTATATAAGTTGTTATCTAACATAATTTGACCTACCCTAACCCCTAATTAACCTTCTAACTAAGGAAACTATTTAAATGAATCAACTCAAAACGTTCAGTAAAAATAGCGGAGACGAGAAGACGATCGATACCCTCGTTTGTCAAATGACGGCCATGGGACCAACCGTCCTATTGGTCCGTGATTAAGTTTTTGAGACTTTCCAAAACAATCTCTTCCTTAATTTTGTATGTTTGCATCGATGGTGGCCATCGATGCCCCGTCGATTGACACACGCTTGGTCGATTGCACCCGTCTGTGCATACAACCTTTTGGCAGCTTCTTGCCCTAATGCAAAAGTCCTCCTCAAGGGCCCTTGGTTGGTTATTGGGGAGTCGTGCCCGGTCGTTTCAACTATGAACTAAATCTAATACGTGTTATACAACCTTACACTTATTTTCATTATTTTGTGACTCTTAAAAGTTAGTCAAATAGGCTAAGGCATGCTAGTATCTTATTGAACTAGTTTCGGGACATCATGGACGTTCATTGACATTTTGACTTCTAAGCTTCCTAAATGACTTATATACACTAAAATTGACTTAAAACAGTGTGTAAAACTTTGGAAAAATCATTTAGGCTCTAGGATACCTCTTAGATTTTTTAAGTGTTACACCTAAGTAGGCAAAACTGCAAATGTTAATCGTTTTCTAGCTCAATGCACCAGCGATCGTATCCTCCTTACCGGGATTAGGATGTGTCAAGACTACTTTCTAGAGGTTATATGGTCACTAAAATATCAAAAACCTCTTAACAAACTACATGATATAGAATGATAGTAAGGGCATCTCCAATCCTTTCCTCTATTTTGCTCTCAAATTATAGAGTTCTCTATTTTTTTCAGACAATCAGCTCCAACTAAATTATCTATTTTACTCTCTAAAAAGAATCTTTTTTCGCACCTTAACATTATATTATTATTTCTATTTTTTAATTTTTTTATATCATAATACAAATCATTTCTTCTTTTTCAAATAACTACCGTGTAATCTATATAATCTTCCTATAATATAAATTTTATTCTTTCAAAAATTTTCATTACATATAAAATTATATTCGATTCGAAATTTCTAAATGAAGTGAAGTACAAAAAATATTATGCATAAAACATACTAATATATATTTAAAAAGGTGAAATCATTGATGAAATACAATTGCATAATAAATAATATGCATTATCGTAAAATTTAATTTTAATTTTTTTCATAAATACTAGACATTCAAGACTATTACGTTGCTCTCATAATGCTATATTAATGCATTACGGAGTTCATAATAAGTAAAAAAAATTCATATTTGTATGTGTAGCGAAAAATTGTTTAGATAAACAATCTCTTCTTCTATCCAATCATTTGTGTACTAATTTACTTCTGCTATTCCATTTTGAACTATTGCAAAAAGTATTTCCATGCTCAAAAGTGTAAATTAATACTTTTTTAATATAACATAAAATAAATTTTGGAATCATCATGTAGATTTTGTGTATTCTTTATAATGAAAAAAATAAAATTTAATATTAAATACCTAAAATAACATTTAAAAAAAAAAGAATAGAAAAAATTGTTAATTCGGGATGAAAATAGTATACTCAAAGGTATATTTTTTTAGATGTTATATTACTTAGTAAATATTTAAAAAATTAAAAACATAACTAATTATCTCATATAATATAAATAATACTAATATAATTTCACATTAGATATTTATAGTGATGACTTTTTTTTAAAAAAATAAAATGTAAAATTATTAATTCGGTTAAAAATAGGAACTTTTCAATAATATGTTCTTTATATGTTATTAGAAAATTAATTCCAATAATAAAAACTTAGTGAAGGATACAATAGAAGTAATACTAAAATAATCAAAAAGTGAAATAGAGATGTGAATAATAGTTCTCTGGATTTGGAGAACTACTATTCACCTCTATATAAATTGTTGATAAAGATTAATATAGACGGGTGTTGGAGAGTCATTCTCTATTTATTCTCTTAATATAGAGAATAGAGAGCAAAATAGATGTGGGTTGGAGAGGGTCTAAGAGATTAATATAACTAAGGTTAAGTGAAGAGAGAAATTGTATACTCAAAAAGGAAATTTGAATATAAAATTGAATAAAATTACAATGACTATAGTGTTGAAATACTATGTTTATTAACAAGACATAACTACTTAATAATCGACTAGGACAGGCCCAATCTCACTTGAACAAGCTGAAAACAAAAGTAAATTTAAAAAACTAACGATTCATAAGGTATATGCCCTAGAACAATGAGGACTCACTAATATAGAGCATAGTTGAAAAAAATAGGCACAAGATATGTGCATTCAATACTCAGAATGTTCTTTATATCGAGAAAGATGCACGTGTATTAAATAATTGTGTGATTGGTGTCAAAATATGATAATGGAATGACCAACTAAACATAACATAAATCTGATCATATGATTTCATAAAATATAATAGAAAGTCATACATTATTTTTTAATTCGAAATCATAAAATAAGTTTTTAAGGAAGTCATAAATCTTAATGGGAAGCAGTGTCAACCGACATAAAGTATGTGAGAAATAATATTGACTTCAATATACTTATCCTACACTAAAAAGATATTTTTCTTATTGTTAAGGAAGGAACCCTAATCATGAGTTTAGGTGGATCCACTAGCTAATGGGTTAATCGATATATTCTTCAGAGAGACGTTGTTCTTGGACCTGGGTATTCACCACAAGTCCAAATCGGTGTGAATTAAACATCTAATGGAAAAAATGTATAATCAAACTAATATTCATAAGCATATTCATATTCATACTCTTTGAAATAATAAAAATAATTTGGTATTCCAAATATCATTCATAGATTCTCCGTAAGGACCTTAGGTAGACCCTAGGTGTAACATGGTATATAAGATATTGAGATACACCATACATGCGTCATAAAATACCTACAAAAGGTAATGAAAACCAAAATATTTCAAAGATCATTTCAACATATAAGAGTTTATCAAAGAGAACCGGAAAAACTAAAATATCTCAAAGACAACAATAACATGCGAACTGATCGTGATGAAACCCGTACATCATTTACACTATAATAAGAAAAGATAACATGAAATAAAGAATTAGTCCTCGGAATATGAGGATTCACCAATCTTCAAAATCTTCTAATTGATCGTACCCACGGAAGAGCGAGTCTCAAGCATTAGTGAAAAAAATTAAATATGGATTGCAAAAATCATGCTTAAGGGGCTTTTTATTAATATGCAATAACAAAGGTACAACATGATATAAACGTGTTAAAAAAGATAAGCTGCAAAACATGGTCAATTATACACCCAAAAAATTAGTAGGTGAACTAGATCTTTACGTATAAGTTTTAGTGTTTGATGCATTATTTTGAGCGTAAAGTATATCCCTGTTCTTTGAATAAAGATTTTAGGGGCTAAACGTCAAGATACGACCCCCCCTCCCAAAGGAAAAACCAATGTTTCTTGAAGAGGAACCTTAATTAGCCCCTAAAAGAAGTCTAAGTACACTGTCACGCAAGGTTTCACAGAAGGTGAATTCCTTCATTGCCTATGAAAAGGACTCATAGACTTTTCCTTAGCCATGTGAATGAAGGGCATTGTTTAGTTTAGCTTCACGGAGCGTGAAAGGCTTCGTTGCCCATTGTAAGCCTCATGAACCGACTCCTTTGCTGTGTAGGTAAGGAGAAATGATTACGTGAGGGTTCACAAGACGTGAAGTCTCTCACCTTTCTTGGACAACCCTCAGGGAACCTTTCCTTGGTCATATAGGCAAAGGGCATGGTCTATGTGAGGATTCATGAAGCGTGAAGACATTCACTAGCCTTGAAAGGCCTCATGGGCCAATGCCCTAGAAGTTTGGGGTTAGGAGGGAGTTCATGCGATGGGTTACGAAATATGGAGGTACTCCAGTTAACATGAAGGACCCTTAGTATAACACTACCTTAGCCGTGTGGTCTAGATAAAAGTTCACGCTTGGGTCCACGACTCATGGAATCTTGCACGGCATGTGGAGACCCTCGTGAAACCTACCTTAGTAACACAAGCCAAAGGCATAAGTCCACGTGAGGGACTACGACATTCGGAGTAGTCAACTTCCCAAGAAAGCCCTCTTTAACTTTGCTTCAGACGCATGGAAGTTCACACGTGGGGCAAACACTGCATTTTTGATAATTCCAATTTAAGGTCCAATTAAAATGGGTCCTTTAATATTATTTAAAAATAATTATATAAGGTATTTTTTAAGTTAATAAACACCCAAAATAAATTATCCTCTCAAAAACCCTAATCAAAATCAAAAGTTCATTTTCCTCATCGTATTTCTTTATTTATAACTTCAAGAAGAAGAAAAGTAAAACTAAAGCTTGGTCTTGAATAAATAAAGGTATTTTCATAAAATTCATTGAGTATTTATCATAAAGGTATGTTAGTTTTCATCTATGGGTAGCTTCACCCATGGAACCCCTTCAATTTCCCGAAAGGATAGTGTTTTATTCTACAAAGATGGGTTTTATTTACAAAATGTTTTCAATAGTTTAATTGTGTTGACTTATGATTGAATTGATGAATTGAGTCTCATTTATGGGTAAATTCCCCAAAGATCACATGGATACCCTATATTGATAAATTGTGATCTTAATTTTGGTTGATTGATTATAGAAGCAAGTAAATGGGTTTTGTTACGATTAATTTAATTCATTAAATTATGTAACTAGCCATACCTAATGTAGAAAATTCTAGATTTTTGTTTAAATGTGAATCATGATTCTTCAAGGAAAAATTATGAGAATTGTACATGAATATGAGCATTCTGTATCTATTTCATGATATATATTGAGAATGAACATTTTATCATTATGGTGTAACTTTGCTATTGATTAAGTCCATTCTCCCCTTCAACCTTAAAAATTATTATGCATAAACTTTTTGTAACTATGATGATCTTTTTGCGTTTATTGAGAGGCTATTCTCATGAGCACACTATAAACATGATGTAAAAGGTTTACTCACACCTTAAAGATTCTAAGGTTGAAAGGGTATTCTTACCTATTAAATGTATGAGCTATCATGATACCATGTTGGTTTGAGTTTTAAGGGAATGTTTCATGAACATGAACCTAAGTAAGACTTAACATGAACTTAAAGGGAATTATTCATAGCACCGAGTGGATATGAATATGAGATGGATGTTTTTACGCCAGTTACTCTTTCTTTCCATTGGGTTTCTTTTATGCTAGTAAGTTCGGAGACCTAAAACAGTTATCTCATGAGATGGAAACATTTTACATTAATTATAGCAATCTCCTTATCCCGTAACTATGTGCCAACATAGGTCTTTAGCTGGTGGATCCACCTAAAAGCTAATAAATCTAGTTCTACCTTAGGCAAGTAGGACATCTCTCTTTTGTGTAGGACATGACAACAAATTTCATGTAGCTCATATGGTCTATGTCGGTTACGGTTAATTACCACATGACAAGAATATAAATATGACAAGAACATGCACATGATCTATACTTACGATTTCTCAATGATATCTACTTAGTGTGAGTGGGGGTATGGGTATTCACTTATGCATTGCACAAGCAGGCTTTGGAAAGGGGTTATGGTCTTGTTTTCTTATGCTATGAAGATAGATGAGTTTATGCATATATGATATGGGTTATTGTTAAGAGTGACTTCAATTGCTACAAGTTATGAATATGAATGTTTCATTGTCTATGAATATAGGATATGGATGAGGACAAAGTATGATATGGATTATTAGGGTGGACTAAAAGTTGTACTTAATAGTAGATAGGATTTGAATTTGTGTTTCCTTAAAAATGTTCATGGTGACTCTTAAACTTTATAAAATGCATAGTTTCAAGTAATTGTCCTTTTTTTCCATGTTTTCAAGGATTCTATGCATGACTATCATACTTAGTTCAATTTTGTGCTTACCCACATATTGCTACATATGTCTATAAGTGTAGGTCCCAATCGTTGAGGTGTACTTCCCCCTTTTGAATTTTTTGTATTTATTCTCTCCACGATGTTGGTGAGTCCTACTGTTTCAAGGATTGAAGTTGTTCATTACTAGTTTTTTCTTGTCACGACCGGGGAGCATCCCCTAGAAGTAACATGGTGTACTTGAAGGTCTTATACAAGCCCATTTATATATTTCATCTCATTGTAATAGGAAATATAGCGGAATATTGAAAACTTTTCATAGAACATCATATGCTAGAACATCACTTCATATATACATAAAATATCATAAGTATATAAATAGACTCTAAGTCTCTTTTGTCATCTCAGACTCAACATAAATCGAATAGAATATGGACACGGCCCTTAACAATATAAAATAATATATAAGTGATTACTTATAATTTAATCAACATATTGACATAGGGAAGCCTTGAATCATAAGGATCCCTTTTTGGATCTTGGCAAAAATATATCAAATTCATCACTTTAGGTCTAATGCTCAAGCCATCACCATCTACAATTTGTATAAAAAGTGACGAAGAATGGTATTAGTACAAGAATGAACTAGGTATCACAACCATGCAAAAACATCAATTTAAGAGGTTATTTAGTTAGAAACCGTTCATGTCTTTTAGTTAAACTTCATGAACATTGGCAAAATAACAAAATATTGTTCTCATACTTCATATAGACATGTACAATAGCAATTACATCACATAAAGCCATATTTCACATTTTTGGCAGATTCATCATTTTCATAACCATATCTTCTTTTACCTTAATTCCCTTACCCTAAAGTAACCCTTTAGAAATATTTGGTGCAATGAACGAATAATGTCTCATTCAACCATCCACACTCAAGCATCACCTTAAGGCCACCATGGTCAACATTCATACAATATTCATTAATTCAAACATTGATACGCTATAATTATACCTCTCTAAAGAAGCATAACAGATCGATATCAGGTAGAAAACCCAACTAGTATGTTGGGGTCGATCCCATGAGGAAAATGGCTTACACTTAATTTTAACTCCCGATTATATCTATTATTCAATGTCTTTCAAAAGCAAGTAAGTAAAGGAGGTTTTGTGAAACAAAATTCTTTAACAGTGTAAATAGAAGGTTGGACAAAAATAAACTTTTGTTTAATCAAGATGAGAGACTCACTAGAGTATATGTGTTCTCCACAGGCTCATGACGCGCTGTTCCTAGCAATAACAACTCTTTGCTAGTGTACTACACGCAATGTGATAAGTTAGGTACCTCTAAATCCTTGGTCCGACATCTATAAATTTCACCTCGCACCTTGGTATAGCTACGTGTGTATAATCTACAAACCCTTACTTTACCTCAAACTAGACATCATAATCGATGTATGTCTTAGTTATTAATTCGAACAAATCGACACTAGCCTATTTGATAATATCACAGGAAATCTGTGTTCATAATTATTTTCTTATTCCTAACTCCTTGGTCCGGTAAATAGCAACAAGGCAAGTTCTAATGCGTGGACTCGTTAAAAAGACTTCTAAGCGACAGAATTATCACTGCATGCAACAACACTATTAAAGAATTTCTTAATTACTAGGATTACTTTGTTAATTATCAATGGTACCCACAATCCTTGTTGTGGATTTAGTTTTCCATGCAAACAAGATAACAATTCATAGTTTTAGATGGAGAACTCATGAACTTACTTAACAAATACAATAAACCCAGAAATAAAACTTGAAATTGCAAGAATATATTTCAAACCAAATCCTAAAATAAATTAATTATCAAAGTTGCAACAACAAATATCGAACACACAAAATAGAACAATAACTATAGTACATAACCCCAAAAATGAGGTTTTAGTACCCTATCGATAGAAAACGTAGTTCTTAAGAATAGAAATTAAAATAAGGAAAGTTTGTTCATGTGACGCGGTTTTAGTCCCATTTTTTTTTGTGTTTTTTGGGCACTTTTTAGACACGAACCTTATAATATTCTATAGATAACACTAGCACACAAAGAAAAATTAAATAATGAGAACAAATAAACTAGACAGTCACTATTGCGACAAGAAAAAAAAACCTATCGTTGGCTAGAGGTTACACCTTGGGTTGCCTCCCTAGAAGCGCTTGATTTAACATTGCACCATGATGTAGCTCCCTTTGATTACTCAGACTTTGTCAAGATGATAGGCCTAAACTACTTCATGCACACTCCATACATGCCCCAGATTGGTCTTTATTATTTGTCCATTGACTGTGAACTTAGCGCCTTCCTTGATTTTCAGCTCAACCGCTCAATTTGTGAACACTTAATAATGAACAATGGCCCAATAAACTTGCACTTGAGTTTTCCCGGAAATAAGCGTAACCTAGAGTTAAATAGAAGTAACAAATAACCCACCGCAAAATCTCGATTTTCAATTCTCTTGTCGAGATACTTTTTCATCATCTCTCTGTAGATGGCTGAACTTTCATATGCTTTTAGGAAAAACTCATTAAGCTCATTCAACTCATTCAGACTTTGTTGTGATGTTCCAGTCCACACCAACTTTAGTTTTTTCATTGCCCACATTGGCTTGCGCTCTAGCTCGTCGATTAGTGACAAGCTTTCCCATATACAAGTTGGTATTGAGACATACCTATGGGAGTCTTGGATGTAGTACGGTAGGCCCAAAGAGAATCATCTAACCTCCTTTACAAATCCGTTATATTGGCATTCTCTGTTTTTTCCAAAATCTGTTTGATCTCCCGCTTGGGCACCTCCACTTGTATACTAGTCTGTGGGTTGTAAGGTCTAGCCAGATTATAATGAAGACCATTATTTTCTAGAAATCCTATGAACAGTTTATTAGAAAAGTTTGAGCCGCACTCACTAATAATTACCCTAGATGTACCAAATCTGGAGAAGATATTCTACTTACAGAATGCGGTGACAGTTTTTCCTTCATTATTAGGTAAAACAATTGCTTCCATAGATTTTGACTCATAGTAAACCGCCACAAGTATATATTTCATCCCATGGGAACTCACAAACGGGCCGATAAATTCAATTCCCCACACATCAAAAAGCTCAATCACTATGATGAGATTCGAGAGAAGCTCTTGCCGCTTTGAAATTCCTCCATCTCATTGGCACCGATCACATGATTTGGCAAAATCATGAGCCTCTTGACTTATGTTAGGTGAATAATACAAAATAATATCCGCAATAGTCCAACCAATGGCTCTCCTGAACCTCTTCAACACTGCGACAAAGCACTCTACTTGTTGCCCATTCAACTCTAATGCAATTATTACCGACAAAGGGTCATTTCGACCTAATAACACATACTTAGATGAGGTGGTAGAGCTTTATGCTCTAATTTTGGTGCCTCCATAAATAAATGGGCTCACAAGTGGAGACTCTCGATGCTTCATCTATTACTCCAATTTCTTCGCATTTGGCCAATATTTGTTTCATTCAAGTGCAGCCAGCAAAGAATTATGCTCTTCAATACCATAACTATCAAAGTTGATGATTACCGCTGCTAGTGACTCAACACCTAGTCGATATTAAATTCGAACCTAAGATGCACTCTCAACTTTGTAGGATAGAAGATACTGTTTGGAGCTCACCACTTTACTTCATGGACCATAGATATTGAAAGTTGCTTCTTCATTATTCAACCTAAACTTCAATATGCCCTTTCCTATATCGCGTAATGCATGCCCAGTGGAAAGGAATGGTCTTCCTAGAATGATAGGGACCTCAAAATAAACCTCACAGTCCAGAATCACAAAATAGGTTGGAAAGATGAATGAGTCCACTTTCACAAGCATATCATGGAGTATACCTATGGGCCTCTTCATAGTTCAATCCACCATCAATAACCGCATAGTAGTAGGATTTAAGTCTCCCAAACCCAACTTATTATAAATGGACAATGGCATGAGATTTTATGCTTGCTTAAACATCACACAACCCCTTAGCAAAGTGGAGAAACCTATAGTACATGAAATAGTGAAAGTGCCCGGATCCTCCTTCTTTTGAACAATAGACCTTGTAGCAATAGCTCTACAACACTACATTTTTCAATCATCTTGAAAACAAACCGATCTTTTCTTTGTCATCATATCCTTAATTAACGTAGCATAACTCAACATTTGCTCCAAAGCCTCTATCTGTGTAACATTTATTGATAGTTGTTTCAACATAGTGATAAACTCCCAACATTTACCATCTTCCGTTTTCTTCAATAATATCTGTGTGTATGGTGGTGGAGGTATAGGAATTTGTACCTTTTCCTAAGATAATTAATCTTCTTTTGTTCATCCCTCCACTATCTTCTGCTACATTATTCTCCTTTGTCACATCACCTTCTACTACAAACGGCACAGGTGGATCAATTGTCTACTTACCTCCTCAAGTAGTGACTACCATGCAATGCCTATTATTCTTTGGATTATGTATAATGTTGCTTGCCATATTGCTAGGTTTGCATGGGTCAACAGTAGTAGACTACTGTTTCATCTATAGCTCCTAGTGGTTTATCGAGAACGGATGTGCATCCACCATTTTTCAAATATATGATATTTCACCTCTCATCTCCTTAACATTCATATCAGTTACTAAAATCTACTTATCATATTCTGCAACATATCCTCACCCACTCCATAGTACCTCCACCGTCTTTAGGTGCAACTTCCCTATTTTGAGGTGAAATATATGGCCTACCTTGTTCATTCCTATGGCCGTAGTTTTTCCGATTTAAGTTGTTGACACAATTGTAGTTCCTTTATCAAACATGTTGATCCTCTCAATTGTAATTTTCATAGCTCTGACCTTGGTCTCCTTGACCTTTGTGCCAATTATTCATATTGGAACCCTGGGTGTTTTGTCGGAAACCCCCATCTGATCATTAACTGCATATTATCTTTTTCATAGTAGTACTAATCTACCAGTGACGGAGGTTTCGGTAAAATAATTCACCGCATTCACTTTCTCTATATCTCCGCTCACCTGCATCAAGCCAAACCCTAATTCATTTCTCATTTGTGTCATCTCTTCACAAAGCTCATCTACTGTTGAGTTGTTTGTCGCTTGCATCGTGAAGTTGATTTTCCCAATGTCCGACTTTCGAGTGCTCCAAGCTTTATTGTTGTGAGATATCTTCTCCAACGTCTCGGCAATCTCAACATATAAGCATTATCCATAGGATCCACCAGCAATAGTTTGGGCACTGCTTTGTTGTTATCATCTTGACCTCCGTTAAGGTACTCTTTCATTGACTCATCATCAAACCGGTGGTTTGGGACGTCTCTCACGAACGCAGTAAATCTGTCCCAAGAGCTACTCACCGACTCTCTAGGTAGTGTGACGAAGTTGTTCATTTAATCCTTGTGTTGAGTTTCTTGGACACTACATAGTACCTCGCTAGGAGAACATACCTCAACTAATCAAAAGTATAGATAGAGTTATTGGACAGCTCCGTGAACCATATAGAAACATCTCCTTTCACTGATAAAGGAAACAATCTAAACACGAAACGTTTATCTCCAAGTCCGGTATACACAAACAAATTTTGCACATAGACCTCAGTTTAGCTATATGGGCATGTGAATATTCTTATGGAAGTCCCGAAAACAATCCCTCTCGATAAGCATCAAAATCAAGGTACTCGTAACCATGTAAGTGTGACAGGGGGAAGTGGAGGTAGGAAAAGAGGTCTGTTTGAGTCTGCAATGTTTTCATGACCCCTGTAGTAATTTTAAAGTCGTGGACCTTCTAGAGGTTTCATCCTCTAGGCTTGACCTAACTCATTTTCAATATATGCCTGATTGTGTTCCTAAACTTGTAATGGAGGCTTATTTTCTGCTCCCTCACCTAGATTGCATCTGTTTAGGTTTACTGGAATCCCTTGATTCTTCATTCTTCTTAAGGTACAATTAAATTTGGGATCGTATGGAGTGAGTGGTCCTCCTTTGCTTCGTGTACTTGACATATACTATAGCAATACTTAAGTGAAACAAAAACATAAAGAAAAAGTATAATCAGGAAATAGTTGACGAATTTTCAATAATGTAAGTAAAATTGTTCTAAACGAAAGGTTCTCGGACAGCAGCATTGAAATTTATTCTCTCAAATTATACCTCTCAAATGAAGCACAAGTGATCGTTATCAAGTAGAGAACCCAACTAGTAGGTTGGGTTCGATCATACAAGAAAAATGGTTTATACATAACTTCAACTCACGAGTATAGTTATTTAGTCATTGTCTTTCTAAAGCAAGGAAGTAAAGGGGGGATTTATCAAACAAAATTCTTTAATTGTGTAATTAGCAGTTTGGACAAAAATAAACTTTGGTTTTATCATGATGAGAGAATAACTAGGTTATATGTGTTCCCCACGGGTTTATAACGTAGTGTTCCTACCAAAAGCAATCCTTTCCTAGTTTATTATATGCAAAGTGATAAGTTAGGTATCTTTATATCCTTGGTCTAACACCTAGAGAATTTCACCCCACACCTTGGTCCAGCTACAAGTGTATAATCTACTAACCTTTAACTTTACCTCATATTAGACAGCATAGTCGATGAATTGTCATTTCACAATCTTAATTCCATTGTCCATTTTACATAAGGGAAACCTTTCCTCAACAGACATGAGGCCATGTGAGCTAAACAAGAAATCCAGTGTCATGAAACACCACACTGAAAGGAGATGCTCTACTTGTAAAGGTAGAACATTTACATTATTTTAGCATCTAGGTGGATCCACTTGCTAGGTCCTATGGGGGCAACATAGTTAAGGAACTAGGAGATTATTATTAGAAACTTTGACATGCTTATGTGGATATTTTAATCATATGAAAAATTGGCAAACATGCTTTCCTTTTTGGGAAGGGTTACCTCTCATTGTCAAGTTCAGTTGGTTCTAAGCTAAGTTCCCTTTTAGAAAAACATTTATTAACATTATTTCATAAAAATAGGCTTTAGGAGATTTATTCTCATATGCATAGCTCATAGGACAAGAGGAGAATTTCCTTTCATCAACACCTAAATCATGTATGAATATCCTCTCACTTGGACATAACATATTCATAGCATATTCTAGTTTAGAGTAAAATTGAGTAATGCCTTTGAAATAACCATACTTTACTAGATTGTCATACCGTGCTTCATTTATTCATGTGTGTGTATGTGTACATATATGGGGAAACCTGTCACATAAACACATTTAAAAACTACATGATCATACTTCCTCATTCATATAGTTTACTTCATCACATAACATTAAGATGCATAATAGAACACTTCTAATCCCTCACAATCATGCATTTATCAGCATCTCATATTTATCATGTTCATAACTAAATCATGCATTCATACTCATGTATATGGATAAATCACCCTAGGCACTATTCTATCAAGGTACACATGTGAAATGTATAGGTAAACTCTCATACCCTTACCTATACAAGTAAACTTGTCAAGTCATTCTAGTTAAGATACCTTTCTCATACTTTTAAAATCACACAACACTTATAGTTTTGCATGAGAGGTGTGTGTACATTGGTCATCTTGATAAAATAAGATAAACACCCACTCTTCAAAAAGTACAACACATATTCATTTTGTTCAAGCAACTCACACATTGAGTATTAGGGACTATAGACCACACACCAACATTATAGCATAAGATACAAGACATATTCAACATTTGAATGTAAGAATCCTAATCATGCATAAGACCACACATTCATATATGGGTACATAGTTAGGGGTCATCATACACAAGAGTATCCAATCATCAACATATCGACCATACCTAGAACTAACATCTTCATTTATATATAGGGAACATCATGAATATATCTAGATCGTGGTACTAGCATTGGAGACTACAAAAGTCCTTCACAATAATGATAATATTCAGATTGAGTCACACTATACACATTACCCTCAAGGATATGATCACAACACATAGATAATGACAAGAATGTGAACACCGTCACCATAATTTGACCATACCACACAATGTGATTCAAGGACAATTCTATTTTATGTAGACTAATCTAGGTAAATATCTATCTCTTAAACTATGGTATATGAATGTTTAAGACTCATAGGGGGAGTTATTCTCCGCACCGAGAGGATTTGAAGAAGGGGTAGGTACATTTGGTGAATAGATATGTTGTTTCCAATGTACCTCTTGAGATGGTTGTTCCTCATTATTAGAGAACGAGTTACTTCGTAGCAATGTCCTTATACCTTAACTACACGCTCGCATAGGTGTGTCTATTGGAGACTCCATGTCAAGGCTAAATAATATGACACTAACTTAGGCAAGTAGGGATCCCTTATCCGGTAAGGGTAGTATCGGGATTCCATGTCAATCTATCATGGTTTATGCATGTTAAAGATATCCCCCACAAAAGAATGTAATGAACTAAGTCCTCTAATTATTGTACTACTTAGGGATGGTGGTGGTATGGGACGCTAGTATTCCATTGCACAACTAGGAATTTGAAAGGGGAGTCTTGGTGGGTCTTATGTGTATATGAATGTGACACACCCGTAAATTCTATGACTTATACTAGAGACTTCTATGATGAGTAATAATTGTTTTATACCTAAAATAATTATAAATAACTTTGTTGAGAAGCATTGGATCCATATCATTAAAGAAAAGCCTTAGCGTCCGGAAACTAGTGAAATTTAACTAGTCGACGTCCCTAGGTTTGGTGAAAGTTTCGGAGGATCACATGAAGTCCAAAACATGTAAAATTACTTTAAATAGGTAAAAACTAGTATATAGGGAAAAACGTTAAGTTAAACCCTCCAAGGATCGCCTGATGGGTCCACAAAGGAAGCCCATATTTGACCAAGAAAGCTGTCAAGAGGCAGCAACTTCTGATCTTGTAGGGAACAAGTATGCATTGCAGATATGGTTCACCCAAGTAAAAAAGTTAAAGTCGTGTCGTGGGAAGGTTGCGGACTCCACTGTTATGAAAATTAATTTTTGAAATCTTGCAGGAATAGCTCCGCGATGTCGACTTGTTCCCCGACATAAAATCTGAAAATAAAATTCGAGTTTGATTTCATTGAATGGTCAATCTATGTGATGGGTATTTGGGGTATTTTACAGGAGGGTTATACATTGATTTTCCTTGAGTTTTCCCTCACAATTACTCACGCAAATCAAAACCCCAAAACAAATCCAAAAAGCTATCCCTTCTCTCTACATTCTCTCTCTACTCATCCCCCATTAAAGAAACTTTGAAGCTTGAAGAAAAAGAAAAAATCCCTCGATTTTCTACAGAATTTCCTGCATTTCTCATATATAAGGTATGGTTTCTTTCACTCTTGGTATTCATTTCCCAAAGAGGTCCTTCAAATGATGATTTCTAGATTCCCCCAAAACAAGGGTTTTTCTCCTCACGTGGGTCTTCTTTCTAAAAAAATTGTGAATCAATTAGATAAATTATGATGATTTAATGTTGTTTATATATGAATTTGTGGTTAATTGATTAATAGATATGAGTTTTCCCTTGACCCATGTCATTCCCCCATATCCCTAAATTCTTGTGTTGATTAAGGTGAATTGTTGAGGGTGATGAACATGTCACTTGTTTATTCTGATTTTAGTTATGATAATACTTCATCAATTTCCCTATTGGATATGTTGGTTGTTAATTTTTGGGTATTGAAGGGTGAAGTCTCATAAAGGGCAATGAGGTATGATTTTGCTTATTCTTTGATCTCAATTATAAAAGGTGAAGTTACTTTGATGGAAATGATGTTATAGCTAATGTGTTGTTGTAATTTTGATGACATAATTCCCTCAACCCTAACTTTAGACACATGTATTAGTTATGAATTATGTGTGAATGATATAGTATGATAATTATGTGTTTGAATGTAGATTCTCATGAACATGATGAAGGGCTGAGTGAAAGGTTTAATCACTTGTTATTTTGACTAAATTTAAAGGATAGTTCTCACTTGTCGTAACCTATGAGCTATTACAATAAGATGTTTACATAGCGGTCTAGAAGAGACTAATGTGAACTTCTGTGATGGAATAATATGAATACTAAAGGGAAAAATTGCTTAGCACCGAAAGGGCATGTAAATGAGATGGAGGTCTCATGTTAGTAAGTCTGGTCTCCCGCATGGGTTTCCTCACATTAGTAAGTCCAGATTCCATAATAATGTGTTGTATCATGAGATGGAAACCTCCACCTTAGTAAGTCAAGGTTTCTAGTAACAATCTCTTTTACCCATAAATATGTGCCTATATAGCACTCTAGTTTAGTGGATCTACCTAGATAGCTATGTACAAATGGTTATACCTTAGGCAAGTGTTAACCCTCTTTTTTCGTTGTGGGAATAGAACATTGGATTCCATGTAGCTCACATGGACTCATATCGGTTATTGCACCTCTTTCCCTAATTTAAATGTAAATGAAAAAGTTAAGTATGTGAACTCGTATTAGGGTTGTCTTGAAAGCTACTAAATAAGGTAAGGGAGGGTATGAGACTTCTTTTATCAATTGCACATGTGGGATCTAAGGAGTGGTCCCCGTAGTGTTATTTTTATGATTATGATTATATTGATAAGCTATGAGTGTTATCATTTATTTAATCATGTTATGATGAATTATGAGAATATGTTGTAAGTATGAAGTGGGTTGTTGAATGTGATATTTAGCATTGGATAGGATTATGGGGTTCTATCTTTAGTATTGCACAAGTATTGCTTGGGTGATCTATGTGTTGGGTTAATATTATGTTGACTTTACGTAGTATGCTTCTTATGTATGCATGTTGGGTTAAATTGATAAAAAGTATGTTTTTTTTTACTAAATTGTCCTTTTCTCATACATTGATTATTTTTGTGCATAGGAGTCATACTCAGTAGATATAGTTTGTACTAACCCATATTTTCTCCCTTTTTCACAAACATTTTAGGTGCAGGCCATTGAGGAGATTTGTGGTCATTGAAGAAAAAGACATGTCTCTTTCCTAAGTCAATTGGTGAGTCCTCATGATTTCTGAGGATAAAGCAACTCATCAACACTTATTAGTTTTGTCTATGTTTGGAGACAATTATCCCATTCTCATGTTGAGACTTTCATTGTACCCTATGTGGAATATTGTAATAGACTAAGGGCTATGCCCAAAGTATTCCGATACATACGCTTGTAGATCACTTCTAAGTGAGATGAGACTTTAGACTTCTATATGATTTGTTATGCAAAGAAGTCTATGTACACTTCGTATGTGAGGAGTCTATGTAAAATCAATGTGTAAAGTTTTTAATGTTTCCGAAATTTTGACCTACGATGTATGGTAAAGGCTTATCTTAGTCCTCTTAGAGGACGACGACGCCGGTTACGACTAAAGGGTACTTTTGGTCATAACAAACTTGATATCAGAGCATGAGGTTGAATAATCTAAGGATTGATTTCTCACTAAACCACATCTATGTAGTGCCTTATTCATAATTGTGAAGCACGCCATACTTATGATGTATAACCTATGTGATGCTTAGGAACTCTCACTCTCTTGTTATTCTTTAGTCGTGCTTAAGAGTTTTAACTCTTTCTAGTACTTTTCTTCTAATCATTTTATTGTGCCTATATGAAATGAATACAAGGATGAACAATGCTCGAAGGGCCGTAGAGGAGAATTTCAATGAGGCGGTCCCCCCTCAAGCCCCTCAAAACCCTTAAATTCCTATTTAAGAAGGGGCTATGTCTAACGTGGAGATAAGGTCGGTCATTCATAGCTTGAATCATGTGTTGGCTACTCAAGTTGCTAGTAAAGTAAGGGTGCAAGTGAACTCTAATGCTAATACCACCGCTCCAAGGATTAGGGACTTCTCAAGGATGAACCCCCCTACTTTTATGGTTTTAATAAGGAGGAGGATCCACAAGGTTTCATTGATTAAGTGTTCAAATTTCCTGATAATGTGGGAGTTTCTTCTCAAGAAAAGGTGGAACTAGCCGCCTACCAACTCAAAGATGTTGCTCAAGTGTGGTATGAGCAATGGAAGGATAAAAGGACGATTATAAAAGGTCGGATTACTTGTGGATCTTTCAAGACGAGTTTCCTTGATAGGTTCTTTCCCTTCGATTTAAGGGAGATAAAAATGCAATAATTCATCAACCTTCGTCAAGGGGGTATGAGCATAAAGGAGTATAGCCTCAAGTTCACTCAACTATCAAAGCATGATTCTACTATGGTGCGGATTATAGTGACAAGATGAAAAAATTTGTCATGGGGATATCTGATCTTGTTGTTAATGAATTTCGTTCGTCTATTTTGATTCCTAGCATGGACGTTTCTCATCTCATGGTTCATTCCAAACAAATTGAGGAGCGAAAAATTAAGCAGGTTGTTAGGGAGTTGAAGAAGGTGAGAACCAAAGAGGGGAATTCTTCTAAGAGTAGGTTTGAGGTTCAAGACAAACCAAGGTTCAAAAGTGTTACGAGCCAAGGTTATACCCTAGAAGTTGTTTTCTCGAATCGTAACACGATGTCGTCGACCACTCGGAGGTCTAATACAAGCCCTTTCTAAGACCCTAAAAATGACTTATGTAAAGCTAGAGCCTAACATGGTTGTCATGATGATATAAGGTCGTAAAATGTTTTATAATGTGGATTTGAGGTAGTTTCTAAGAGTTTAGGTGCATTGGAAGTCAAACGTCAAGGGACGACAAGATGTTCAACAACTAAGTCACCTAAATGCCTCTGTCATGCCTGGAATGTAGACCCCAGACAAGACCGGTGTCGTTGACCTCTCACAGGTCGCAGACAAGCCTACATACGTCATTCTTACTTTATCTAGGTTAATTTTAATAGAAAATTTGAGCTTTTTACTTTCTTATTTCATGATAATAATTTTGAACTTAACATCATAGGCGTTCACAAATCAACCATCTAATATAGAGATAGTCAAATGAAAGAAAAAATTCGTAATTGCGTTAAAAGTATTTTTTCCAAAACGGCACCAATACAAAATCTGAAATAAATGTGGAAAGAAACACTAGTGGAAAATTCTCCACTAGCTAAAGCCTACATCTAAGCTAGATTAATAACAGTAGACAACCTCGAAAGCATGAGGCCCTACCAAGTTTTGATGAAAGCTCCACATCCAGATAGCTGCAACGTCAACCGGTAAGCTCTAGCGTCCACCTGTGCCTTCACCTAGAAATATAGAGTTGTATGGGATTAGTACACACTTGTACTAAGCATGGGTATATGCAAGCACCCACAAAGGAGATGCATGAGAAAGAATAGCTCTTTCCTAACAACATGATTTATGGAAATTCAAGTCACTGGACTTGCCAAATATGAATTAGGGAAGTCAATGGACTTGCCAAATTTGGATATGGAAAGTCATGTCATGAGTGTAACATGCATCATCAAACATATCATTTTGCAAACAGCACATAACATATTTAACATATCATATAACTTAGTTACAATAATTCTTTCATATACCATGAGACCTTGGGATCATGGATTTGACGTTAGGACTTCCCAAAATGAGGGCTCAACATATGAGACCTCAACTAGGGAGTCTACTTTAGCAAACACAGAGTCTGCTTCGTTCATTCATACATACTTCATTTCATTCATGGGCAAGTGTAAACACTAGCTATACCTAGGATGTAGTTTAAGATTTCATCGGGTTCGTTGTGCAATGACCAAGAAGTTTTGAGGTCAAACATCCAAGAAGGTCCATGACGTTCGAAAGGTTTTCCTTAAAACGACCTTGTGTGTCTATGTATATTTCATCGTGTTTTACGCGTTCATTTTTTATGAAACTTAATATTATAGGTCCTAAACTCGTATACAGACATATTTGGGGTGGAAACGTCCGGGTAGGACTCCAAATAGGAGCCTCAAAGGGTCCCTAAGGGAGGACCCCAACTTAGAGACCAACACTGTCAGGGAGTGGCCAAACGGCGTACTAGTCGACGACCGGTCGACCTGACGAAGGCCCGGTGATGGGTATTGTCGGTTGTAACATGTATCCTGCACGTTGGGGAACCTCTGAAGTGAATAACGAGACCCCATCGCTGGGATATGGCATGACCAACGGTCCATCGATGGTCAAGTCAATGGTGCAGAAAAGTTGGCAGTTTTTCTGTTAAGTCTTGGTGGTTTTGGAAAATTCACCCCAAGTTTTATAAAACTTGGGGACGGTTGTGGTCGGTGTTTAGGTTTATCTTAAGAGTATATAAGTGATTAAACTCTTATTTAAACCCTAGCATCCAAATCAATACCCCTTCCCTCATAAAGTTTCTCCAAAAACCTCCATGAGAGTTCAAAGTGAAGATGGAGCTTGAAGATGGTTCTTCAATGGAGTTTCTTATTCAATTATCTTTGGATACTTCAAATAAGGTATGGGAGTTCCTCATACAATGCTTTCTATCACCTTAGAGCAAATTTCAAAGATGATTTCAGATATTTGAAAAAGATGAAAAAGTCTAATTTCTATTGAAGGTCTTGGGTTCTTGAATAAATGGTTTCCCAATGTTTATATATGATGAAATTGATGTACAGTTGATGTTTACCAATTAAATTATCCATGAACCCTTGATTTCTCAAATCTCTAAATTTCACTAAAATATGGGTGAATTGATTATGCTTTGGTATTAATGAAGTCATGTGTAGGTTCTTATGGGCTTTTGATTCATGTATAGATTATGGTAAATTGGTTTATCTACTTTTTCAATTTTATTAATTGAGTAATAAATACTCTTAGATCTATTGCATGCTAAACTTATTCAATTTATTTTGACTTAAGGCTTATGATTTCTAATGTAATTTTCTATGGGCTTTCTAATGATGCAATAATTATATTTAATTGATATCTAGGTCGTATTAGATTGATAAGTATGTAATGAATTGACCTAGTTTCATTATTAATTGATATAATTGTATTGAATTGTGTATATTGCCTTGGTTAAGGGACTTTTGATATTGAATTGGATGATTTAGGTTTGAAATCGAAGTGGTAAGACAGAGTGGGGTATGCTTCCCTAATTCCTTTACTTATATGTTAATTAGACTTCAATTGTGTTGTGATTGGTATGGTCCACTTATGTTGGCGGTGCTATGTGAGTCGATGTGACCTTGTTGCGTTACATTATGCAACATGATGATCGTGGCCTTGTTGGCGCTACAAAGTATTATGATGACTTTTGTAGTTTTTTTATGTGAAGTATGACTATATCTATATATTTGGGATGTAATGTGAAAGCACATGTTCTTTCTATGTATGTTAGGAAATCATGTAAACTATGACTATGTGTTTCATTGTCTAGTCTTAGGGTTAATGCATGGTTGTTCCTACTTTACTATATGAGTTTATAATGGTTATATTTATGATGATATGGTAGTGTGTAGGATGAATGAAAGATGATAATGCTTATTCCTATGTGCTTATAGAAAGATATGTAATATGTGTAGGTGAAGTATATGGTGTCTTCTCATGGTTGACTTGTGCCCCTTACTTAATGTTTCTATAATATGAATATTTGATGTCTTGACATAGGGTGATAAATTCTCTTGCTCTTGAATGTATGAAAGATATGTGACCTTGAGTGATGTTGAGAGGGTCTTTTATGTGAAACCTTGAATCTAGTGGTAAGGTTATGTATGTTGAAGCCGAAAGCAATAATGGTATCCTTCAAGTGAAGGAAGGATGGACTTTAGGTTAAGTTGGATGGAACGACATCATATTAATACTTAGCAAAGTCATAATGAGCTTCTTGTCGCCATTGGAAGGTATCCCTAAGAAGACCTATTTGGTATGGTAAATGTGATTGGGTTATAAATTTATTATGGAATCCTTTGATGTGAACCTTTAATATGAATTACTCTATGAGAACCAAAGCTAGCACTGATTGAGTATTCTAAGGGAAGTAGTTCTAACTAAGTATGACACTAGAATACAAAGCACGCACTTCATATTTCTTAACCATGTGCCTACATAGGATGTGTCCTAGTTCTACCCTTGGCAACTAGAACACCCTCATCGGAGTAAGTTAGAACTCCGGATTTGATGAGTTTCTAACATGGTCTGTGTAGGTTAATGCTATTCTCATCATATGGGATACTTACTAGCATTAGAGAAGTTCTATGATGTTTAGGTGGTGGTATGAGAAGTTATCTAGACATTACACAATAGACTTTGAAGGTGTTAGTAAGAGTCTCTAGGTCTTGTTCAAGACAATTACTTAAATGTCCTCTATGTATTGAATATCTCTTAATGAACTAGTGAATGTAATGGATTAGGTTAAGAAAGTATATTAAAATGAAGTAGCATTTATCTAAAGTAATTAAGGGTTGTCTAGTTAAGGTGCGAAATGGGCATAGGATTGGTCACTTCTTATTTTACCTGGATAAGTCGTAAGAATAACTCTAATTAGGGAAGTTGGTTGATTATTTGGACATGATCTAAGACTTAGGTAGTCATAAGGATTACTTAAATAATCTTTAATAGGTCACTATGAACGTTATCTTCTTGATATACTTACGTAAGTCTTTTGATAGCCTTTGGAAGAAGAATGTAATATCACCTATATGTTAATGTGTTAAATGAGAATGACTCTATCTTAGGTAGTCTATGTGTGTGTAAGGAATTTTATGGGTCGTCTCTTCACAACTCACTCAAGTGAACCTTAGAATCACCATGTTAGGAGAATCTCGTGATCATATATTAATGTCTCTTAAGTTTGTATGTGACTCATTACAAGTAATCTTGAGGGTCGTTTAGGCACATCTAGAGAGGATGTATGGACGGTCTCTCTTTGTGTGACTTAAGTGAATCTTAGGATAGCTTTGAGTGAGAACATTACCTGCTAAAGGGTGTTTAAAGTGAAGTGAAGGAATTTCACTGTAACGGTGAATTGAGTTCATCGTACAGTGAAGTGAATTTCCTGTAAGGTCTATAAAAATGTGATTGTTTGCTTAAGTGATTTCTTATGTATTTTTAAGTTGTTAAATGTTGTTCTTATTCTTATAGTATTATGTTATAATCGAAATTCATGAAAGCATGTTGTTTACTAAATATCCCTTTTTCATGGTTTTTGCATTGCTTCCATACTTAGTACATCTAATGTGCTAACCCCTTCTTTTTGCTATTTGACTAAAGTGTAAGGAAGTGGAAGTCTTGATATACCATGGAGGATTGATAGGTTTCTAAGGTTAAAGATGAAGTATCGGTGAGTCCTCATTGATTCGAGGACAATATCCACATGTTCCTTTATATCTTAAGTCTTAATTTTATCGTCTTGTATGGTATTAGTCCCAAGTGTTGTGTACTCTAAAGTTTAGATGGTTCAAGTAGATGTTGTAAATATTTAATGTTTTAAGTGAAAGTCTTCCTCTTACGTAATTCTTACTCGTTTTAGAATGTTCATTATCCAATGAATGATATGAGAGGGTTAAATAAGACATCTTTCATTGCATAATCGTAAAAACATCGGAAAATATAATTTTTCATAGTACATCATATGCTAGAACATTACTGAATATATATATATATATATATATATATATATATATATATATATATATATCATAATACATAGTTAGACTGTAATTTTCTTTGTCATCTTAGGCTGAACACCAATATAGTAGAATAGGGACACGACCCTTAACAACATATAATAATATCTAAGCTATTACATCAACATAAAGTAACATTTTTACATAGGCAAACCTTAAATCATAAGGGTCCCTTTACGTGAACTTGGGAGATCTATCAAGCTCCTCACTTAGAAGACATCATCTAGCCATCACCACCAACACTTTCTGTAAAAAGATGAAGAAAAATGGTATTAGTACAAGAATGCACTAAGAATGACAATCATGCAAAAAACATGCATTTAAAGAGGACATTTCTTTTGAAACCATTCAATATGTATTTTATTGAACTTCATGAACATAGGCACATATAAGCTCAATATAGTTCACATACAGCATATAGACATTGATACTACTTATAATAGCACATAAAGCCATTTATCATACTTTGAGGCATATTAATTACATACATTACATTACTTCACTTTTTATCTTTCTTCCTTCCTTACCCTAAAGTCTAATTAGTACAATGTATCACCTTGACGTCACCTTAAAATAGCCTTTCATAGATATGCTACATAAACACAACTACATATATTAACAAGTCATAAGCACATCATAGACATCACTTCACATAAAGACCATAACCTAAGACAACTTCTAAGCCATACAAGTGCAATGTGTAGATAGCATCGCATGATACTACTTCCACCAAGTGTACCTAAAAGTCACCCTAGACTAGGCATAACATACTTAACAAGTGATAAAACTTTTATTTATAACTATACATAAGGCCACATACCTCATAGCATCAATTAAGAACTCTTTCCTTTACTACAACCTTAGTCATAACTCATTTAGTTAATAGCATAAGTAAACCACCCTAACAATCACTTCACAAGCTTACTTATGAAATGTACAACTAGAGTCTCATACCTCCACATATACTAAGTAAAATCACTTGGAAGCTATAAGTTCAATTAACATGCATGCGAATAATTCATATTTTTACATAGCAAAGTCACTTAATATGCATTAGTACAATTCATACTGTAACGCCTCAAAAAGAACTAAGGTGAACTAGAGCCTCGTGGTTGTTTCTTAAGTTAATTTTAAGTGTAAATGAGTTATATAAGAGTTATTAGTCGGTGTTTGAAGTTTTTTTATGTTTAGAGGTCAAACTCCCAAGAACGTTTATAACGTTCGGAAGGTGTGCATTAGATTGTACTTGTGTGTCTTGATGGGTTTGTGTGAGTTTTACGTGTTTGTTTTCCTTGAAACCGAGATGGTATGTTCCTAACACCTAGAAGTATTAGTTTAGAGGTTTAACGTCAAGGAACAACCCCACCTAGGACCCACAAGGGGCCCTAGATGATGGTCCCAAGATTTGAACAAGACTACAAAGAACACTGCCTAAACCACGGAGCGTTCTACTAGGCGTAGGAGCATCAACACCCCATCGACTGAGGGGAGTCATCCCATACTTTGTGGGAAATTCAAACCTCCCTTGAACCAGTCTCTGATGCAATATACGCCCAGCAGCACGGGCCGCCGATCAATCGACGTCCAGTAGCTTGGGTTGTCGATTGGCACCTGCTAAAGTTGCTGCACTTGCTGCCTACTTGGGGTGTTTTGTGTAAATTCACCGTAAGTCTTTTGGGACAGTAGTATGATATTCTTAGTTTTTAAAATTTATATTAAGTTATTTTTAAACCCTAGACCTAGACAAGACCCCTCACTTCAAATATTTGAACTCCCCCTATAAATAAAACTCTCCCAAAGTCACCATTGAAGCTAAGACTCAAGGAGAGAAAACAGCGCTGGTTTGGACGTGTTCCTTCACCAAAATTTTTGGGTTTTCTTCTCTTTGAGGTATGGTGTCCATCCTTGAATCCTCTTCCATTTAAGGAGTCATTTCCAAAATATTTCAAAAAGGGTTTTCAAACTCCATTTCCTTCTATCTTTGATTTTAAGCACGGGTCTTCTTGTAAAGGTGTTATAATGATTTTACTGTATTTATTATTGTATTAATTGATGATTTTTGTGTTAAAAAACTAGGAAACTCATGTATATGAATTTTTCAAACATTTAGCTTAAGAAATGGGTAACATGAGATAGTTTGGATAAGGTATGAACTTTAGTTTTCTTATGTTGTTTTTTTGGTTTTTCTACTGCCCTAAGGGCCTTATTATGATGAAATATTGAGAAATTTATCATAGTGGGTGATGGCTTGGTAAATGGTTAGTTGCATATATTGTATAGTTCTTATGATGAATTGCTTTTGAGTGGTATGGTCCACCTTTGTGGTGGTGGTGTTTATTTGATGAACTTGATATTCGTTAGTTTGTTTTGTGAGTGTTGCTTTGATGGCCTAGTATATGAAATGAAGTGATTGAAGATAAGTCTTGTCTTCTGTTTCGTGAAGTAGAACAGCATGTTTACCTAATATTATGCCTAGGTAAACTATATAACTTGAGAAGCATGCAATGTGTGTAAATTGATGAATGTAGGACTAAAGCATGTATAGAAGCTAATGTTAGTGAAATGATACTTATATGAAATATGTGCTCACACGTACACACACACAACACTAAAATGAATTTATGGAGCTAAATTGAGTAATTAAGGAAGTTTTGAGGTGAACATTCTTCGTGTGTTGAGATGAAGTGTTAAGTAGCAACTTCACTACATCCTAAGAGCTCTCAAAGATAGGTCGGAGGATGAATTCCCTTCGTGAGTTGAGATGTGTTATTCACTAGCTATCCTTTACCTATAGTTTAAAGTGTTAAGAATCTGTGGGGTTTATTTCAAGCACCGAGTGAATATGAAGAAGAGGTGGTTACACCTCGTGAGTCGACAAGTTGTATTCCAATGTACCTCTTTAGATGAGTACTCCTCATGAGAATGAGTAATTAGTAGGATATCCTTGAATGTTTTACTGTTATCTAAGTGTTACTGTAAATGGGGTTAGTACAAATAATGTACTAAGTATGGCATATGCAAAAACATGCGAAAAGGGACATTTTAGATAATTAATATTTGATGCAATTTAAGTAAAACATTCAAGGATATAAAAGCAAAAAATCTTAAGAACCATCACTTAACACTTAGATAAGAGATTCCATAAATTCATATTCTTATCTCAGTTAATTTATTAACCTTCGGGAGACATAGCTATAACCGACATAAAAAATGTGAGCTAAATGAAATCTGGTGTTCTACTCCCACACCGAAAAGAGAGGGTTAACACTTGCCTAAGGTGACACCAATCGTACATAGCTATATTAGTGGTATCCACAATCTAAAAAATATGGGGGCTACGTAGTTTTGGAACATGGACATTGCATACAATCTTTGACTTACTAGCGTGGAGGTTTCCATCTAATGAGACATCTATGTTGGGAACCTGGACTTGCTAAGCTTGAAGGTTCTCTTGTGGGAAGCCGGACTTACTAACGTAAAGCTCCCACGCTCATTTTTCATGTTCACTCGCTGCTAGGCTCTAACTCCCTTTTAAATATATTTAAGCCTTTAATGCATTTATTCATAAAGAAGGATTAGGATCTTGATCCTGCATACATCATATAGCTCAAAAGATTCTAAGACGAGAATGTCCTTTAATAATAGGCCCTAATTCATGTGAGAATATCCTTTCACATATTCATACAATCATACATCATGTGTGTGTGCATAGAATGTGAGATCAACCTTCACATAAACACTTCTAGTCACACATGCTTATAACTTCATTAATCCTATACTTACATGCATAAAATTGGAAATGATGCATAGGAGAACTACCATTTCCTTAGTCATCACAAATCTACCCTACTCATAGATATGCATGAAGTGTGTGAGTACATTGGTCAACATGATTACATAATGGCTATCACATAGCATTGAGGAAGCCACCCTTTAAAGATCACAACATATGTACAACATTCCTACAGTCTGAAGTCATACACACATATATAGTATTAAGTACTATCGACTACACACACTCAAATTACATCATATGAGACAAGTACATGTTAAACAATAGAATAGAACACTCCTAGCATACTTTTATTAAACATTCAAATTGGTTTATATAGGTCGGGGTCATGCTATAAGAGTAATCATATGTGTTATCCATCTTAGACTACACCTAACATTAAAATAATCATCATATATACATAACATCATCCACACACCTAAATCGTGCAACTAGTGTGGGAGACTACTCATATACTTCATATAATGTCAAAACACATACAACATGATATTAGAATCAAGGAAAATTCCTTTAACTTCCTAAACATGGAATCATTATATCAATTCATCTTGCATATAATACCTTCAAGGGCATCATCATATAACATAAAGATGTATAATAATATAAACACCACCACCATAAGTGGACCATAACAATTAACACAATTCAATATACATTCTAAGCTAAATAGAGGAAAATAGGTCAACTTAACAAATCTCCAATCTAATCATCATCTTAATAAATTCCCAACAATTAATAATCAATCAAAATTAAGGAAAATAGAACTAAGCTATTCATTACAATATAAACATAAGCTAATAATCATATCATCGAGATCACAAGACCCACATTAGAGGCCAATTTGCGAAATTAGGAGGATCATGGGTTCTTCATAGTATTTGATAGAAATTCATCATAATATCAGTAACTAAACATATATTCATCATTAGAATGTCTTTGAATTCACATTAAAAATTAACGTATGGCTATATTGAGATATAGGATTTTTGACTTAGAATCCTTTTCAGAATAAGCATTGAAAGGACTCCATAGATGAATGGTTATATATTGATGATGGATTACCATACCTTTTACATTAGCTCAAAGGATTCTAAGAAGAGAATGTCCTTTCATCATAGACCCTACTTCATGTGAGAATGTTCTTTCACATATTCATACAATCGTAGATTATGTGTGTGTGCATAGAATGTGAGATCTACCTTCACATAAACATCACTAGTCACACATGCTCATAACTTCACTAATCATATAGTTACATGCATAAAAATTTGAAATGATTCATAGGAGAACTACCATTTCCTTAGTCATCAAAAATCTACCCTATTCATATATATGCATAAAGATTATGTGATCATTGGTCAACATGATCACATAATGTCTATCACATAGCAATGATGAAGACATCCTATAAAGATCAAAACATATGTACAACATTCTTCATGTCTTAAGTCATAAACACATGTATAGCATTAAGGACTATATACTACACACGTTCAAATTGCATCAAAGGAGACAAGTACATATTCAACAATAGAGTAGAACACTTCTAGCATACTTTGATTGCACATTCTTATCGGGTTCATATAGGTCGGGGTCCTTCTATAAAAGTACTCATCAACATTATCCATCTTATAATAGACCTAACCCTGACATAATCATCACATATATACATAACATCATCCACACACCTAAATCATGCAACTTGTGTGGAAGACTACTCATATACATCACATAACATCAATTCACTTAAAACGGGATATTATAATCAAGGCAAATTCCTTGAAGTTCCGAAACATGGAATGATTACATCAATTCATATTGCATCTAATACCTTCAAGGAAATGATCATATCATATAAACATGTACTAGAAGATAAGCACCGCCACCATAAATGCACCATACCAATCAACACAATTCAAAATACATTCTAAGCTAAATAAAGGAAAACAGGTCAACTTACAAAATGTCCAAGCTAATGATCATCTTGTTAAATTCCAAACAATTCATAATGAATGTATATAAAGGAATATAGAACTAATAAATTCATTACAATCTAAACATAATCTAATAATCTTATCATCAATATCATAAGAACCACATTATTGGACAATTTGAGAAATTACGATGATCGTAGGTTTTTCATAAAATTTGATTGAAATTCATCATAAAATCAGTAACTAAACATATATTAATCATCATAATGCTTTTGGAATCACTTTAACACTGAACCCATAACTAGATTGAAATATAAGATTTTTTCCCTAAAAATTACGTTTGGAAAAAAGCTTTGAAAGGACTCCGTAGATGAATAGTTATCTATGTATGAAGGATCATCATGTCTTTTAAATTATAAATACCATGAAAATCAAAGAAGAAAGCTCCAAGAATCCACCTCCAGAGCTTTTTCTTGTGCTTTGTCTTCAATGGGGGTTTTGGGCTTTTTGGAAGATGAGAGATTTTGGGGTTTGTTATTTCTTAATCGGTGTTGGGGTTTTGTCTTGGGAAATGGTTTGGAAAGGTATTAAAAAAGGTGTATAAATATCCCCCTATGTCAAACTTAACTTTAATTTTCATAATCTTCGTCGCGGAACAAGTCCGTGACACGGAGATGCTCCCACAAGTTCTTGGATATAAATTCTTGGAATGTGAAGTGCGCGACGAGGGCTCGACGAGGGCGCGAAGCGCCTGTTTTACACCAAGTCACAAACCTGCTGCCTTGGGCAGCTTGCTAGGCCAATGTGCGGGGTCCCTTCGCGGACCCCTAGGGCAATCCTTGGCGGTCGAACCTGAACGTTTTAACCCTTAAAATGAGAATTACGTTACTAAGGTAAAGTACACTTTCTTTCTACTCCAAACAAAACATAAAAACAAGGTAAAGATACAAGGACTCGCTAGCATGTCTCAAGACCAAGTTTCTAAAGTCTTGGACGTTTGACCTCCAAATTTCCTCAAATAAACTATACATAATATAAAACACTTAATTAGTCATTTAATGACTTAATATACTCATAACCTACATGTTAGGCTCTAATTAAACTTATTTTATTTTTTTGAGGGTGTAACAAAAAAGAGGTTTACCAACCAAGACCCTCCTAATGCTCCAAGGGTTAACAAGAGCAAGGTGTCTACTCCTAAAAGCCATGAAGGTAAAACTGGTGGTTCTTATGTTGATAATCCTCATTATTCAAAATGTGGTAAAAAACATGATGGTAAGTGCCTAGTTTTCGCGGGTAATTGCTATGGTTGTGGCAAGATTGGTCATATGAAGAGAGATTGAGCTATGATGAAAACACTCAAGGTAGGGAAAATGTTCATGATCAAGAAAGTTCCCCAAATGCGTATTCTCCTCAGAATAACAACTTTAATACTCTCCATTCTCGAAGTGATCAATAGAGCTCACAAGATGTGGTCACTGGTATGTTAAAACTATTTTCCTTTGATGTACATGCTTTATTGGATCCGGAAGCTACATTGTAATTTGTGACCCCTCTTGTAGGCATGAAATTTTAATTACTACCCAATATATTAGACAAAACTTTTACGGTTTATACCCCCGTTGGGTGATTTCGTAGTTGTTAATAGAGTCTATAGAGGTTTTCCTATTTCCTTGCCCAATAGAGTTAAATTAGTTGACTTAATAGAACTTGATATACTAAATTTTGATGTTATATGGGTTATGGATTGGTTGCATTTTTGCTTTGCCTCATATATTGTAGGACAAGGATAGTGAAATTTCAATTCCCAAATGAACCCATTTTTGAGTGGAAGGGGGAAACTCAAATCCTAGGGGTGATCATCTTATGTCTAAAAGCTTGTAAATTGATTAAAAAGGGTTGTCTCTACCACATAATAGGAGAGTGACATCGACATAGACTTGTTGTCGGATACGCAACCTATTTCAATCCCTCCTTATCGGATGGCCCCGGTAGAGTTGAAGGAGATAAAGTCTCAACTCAAAGATATTTTAGGTAAGGGTTTTATTCAATGGAGCATATCATCGTGGAGTGCTCCGGTATTGTTTGTAAAGAAGAAGGACGGATCGTTGAGAATGTGCATCGACTATCGGCAATTAAACAAAGTCATTATAAAGAATAAGTACCCGTTCCCTAGAATCCATGACTTGTTTTATCAATTTCAAGGAGCGAGCTACTTTTCAAAGATTGACTTGAGGTCAGGTTATCATCAACTTAGAGTGAGAAAGGTTGATATTCCAAAAATGGCTTTCCGAATAAGATATGGTCACTTTGAATTCCTAGTGATGTCATTTGGTCTAACAAATGCCGCATCGGCCTTCATGGACCTTATGAATCCTGTCTTTAGAAAATATCTTGACTTGTTTGTGATTGTCTTTATTGATAATATTTTATATACTCTATGAGTGAAAGTGATCATATGAGACACTTGAGAATAGTTTTGCAAGTTCTCAAGGATAAACAACTTTTTGCTAAGTTTAACAAGTGTGAGTTTTGGTGGAGATCAGTTGCTTTTCTTGGTCAAAATGTCTCTAGTGCAGGGGTAGATGTTGATCCAAGGAATACGGAAGTGGTCAAAAGTTTGCCTAGACCGTTGAGTCCAACTGACATCATACGGTTTGTAGGGTTGGTCGATTACTATAGGAGGCTTGTTGAGGGATTCACGTCTATCACATCTCCATTAATATCCTTAACCCAAAAGAATTCCAAATGTGAATGGTCAGAATCATGTGAAAAGAGTTTGCAATCATTGAAAGATAACCTCCCCTCCGCTCTGATATTGACTTTATCGGAGGGTACCGAAGGGTTTTTTGTTTATTTTGAATCCTCTCGAGCGAGTATAGGATGTGTGCTCATGCAACATGTGAAATTCATAGCATATGAACCTAGACAATTCAAGTCACATGAGAAGAATTAACAAACTCATGACCTAGAGCTTGATTCTGTGGTATTTGCATTGAAAATTTTGAGGCATTATCTATGTGGGGTAGATGTTTATATATTTAACAAAAACAAGAGTTTACGATATGTATTTATTCCATAATATTTGAAGCTACATCAAAGAAGATGGTTAGAACTTTTAAAGGACTATGACATGAGTGTCATTTACCATACTGGAGAAGCTAATGTTGTAGCGGATGATTTGATTAGAGTGTCCATGGGTAGTGTGACTCATGTGGTTTATGATAAGAAGGAGCTAGTAAAAGAGGTTCATAAGTTGGCTCATTTGGGTCCGACTAGAAGACTCTCCAAAGGGTGGTTTCGTGCTTTGCCACAACTCCAAGTCATGTTTCATGGTTGGGGTAAAATCCAAGCGACACCTTGATCTTGTTTTGATAGAGTTGAAGGAAATGGTCCTTAGAAATTCTAATGATTATTTCTCAGAAAAAGATGAGGTTCTTAGGCACTAAGGACGGTTATGTGTACCGATTATCACGACTGGAGTCTAGACCCAAGCAAAAACCTACGTCGTTGACCTCTAATAGCTCGCAAACAAGCATACAAAAGTCACCGTTACATCGTCTATGTTAATTTTAGCGGAATGTTTGAAATTTTTAGTTACTTGAAGTATACATATACATCATATTAGGATAAGTTATACTCATATAAGATTTATCTACATCAATTCATAATCGTTCACAACAACCATCTAATACAAAGATAAACAACTGAATGAAATAGTCATTTCTGCAAAAAGTATAAAGTTGCCAGAATGGCACAAATACGATGTCTGAAAATAATTGAGAAAGAAACTCTTGTGGAACATACTCCACTAGGTCAAAGCTACTTCTAATTTAGAATATAATGTTAAAGCGTCCTCTAAACATGAGGACCTACAAAGTCAGGATGAATGCTCCATGTCCAGATAGCTTCAGCATCGTCTCGTAAACTCTAGCGTCCACCTGTGCCTGCACCTAAAAGTAAAGAGTTGTATGGGATTAGTACACACTTGTACTGCGTATGGATATATGTAATAACACACAAAGGACATGCATGATTAAGAAGAGCTCTCTCCTAACGATATATGTTATGGAAAGTCAATTCAGTGGACTTGCCAAATCGGATTAGGAAAGTCATACTATGAGAGGAACATGCATCACCATACATATCATTTTGCACACAACACATAACAAATTGCATATAGCACATAGCATATAACATATTTCATATCATTCGTTCATATGCCATGAGACCTTGGAATCATGGACTTTATATTAGGACTTCCCAAAATGAGGGCTCAACATATGGGACCTCAACTAGGGAGCCTAGTTTAGAAAACACAGAGTCTGCTTCATTCATTCATACGTACTTCATTTCATTTCATTCATAGGCTAGTGTAAACACAAGCTATACCTAGGATGTATTTTAAGACTTTCATTGGGTTTACAGTGCAATGACCAAGAATGACCTAGTGTCATTACTTGAGTCTAGTTCACCTCTTGATTATCCTATCCAAACAACTTTGGTATCTTTCATTTCATTATCTTTCATACTTTGAGGAACTTCAACTTTAACCGACATAGATCATGTGAGCATCAGGATATCCGGTGTCTTCCCCACACAGAAAAAAGGTGGAGTCATTGGACAAGGTGAAACAAAGAACATACCTAGCTAGCTTAGGTAGAAACTACTGGCTAGTTCCTATTTTGGCAGCATAGTACAAAGACTAGGAGATTTAAGGAGACCCATACCCGTCTGGATGGACACTGTCATCCCATGAAAATTAAACGAACCTCTACCTTCCCGAACGAAGGAAACACAACTCATAGTAAGCCTATCGGTGCTTATTATAAAGTTCCATTACATTCTTCTCATACATCATAAAAGCTGACTTCTAGCATGAGGGCATCATATCTCATTATATGATTTAACATCTCATCCTTTCCTATTAAGTGTGAATTGTCCTTACCATTAAATTTAGAGTGTGATTGAGACTTGTCTCTTAATATTCAACACTCTCTTAAGTGAGCACTTTTGGTGACATTATATTGGCGTAGGTACAACTTCTCTCACCTGCACTAGCCTTATATTGTGGTGCCACCCTGTTATTTCTTAACATCTTTTCATTTCATCTTTACTCGCCTTTCATTTTTTTCTCATCGTATAACAAACATATGCTTTCTTTGAATTTACATTGAGGGACATTGATTCTAAGTGTCGATAAAACTTGTCTCACTTCTACTAGCCTATCCTCATGTAGCCACTCTTTGTTTGCTTATTCATCGTTTAGCATAAATATACTCTCTTAGGAATTTCATTTAGTGACATGAATTTTTAGACGTAGATGCAACTTGTTTCACTTGCACTAGCCTATTGTAATGTAGTCACTCTTTTCTTTACATATAAACTATGAATTCATTCTTAACATATTCTTTTGGAGTATGCTTTATATTTGACTATACATCACTCTACACTCCCATTACGTGAATGTTCATTTCATCATATGCCAACACACTTGGCCTTTTTGTATGTTTCACACTCTTACTTAACCTCCTAGGCTCATATCATTTCATCACATACATCTCAGGTTCGCTTACTTTTAAACGTACGCAGGACTTATGGATCCATACATACAAGCCATGAGGCTTCATTCATAATTCATATAAGTGACTCATACTTACCCAAGATTATGTGGTACAAGACTTATGAATCTTTTAAGTATGCCAAGGTCTCGAGTTTGATATTTACGGGCAGCATTCATTAACCATTTATTCACGTAAGACATATGCATCAATACGGAATTAGGCAAGGGAACCCGATTTCGAATCTCTTGAGTAACAATTAATCTTTTATTAAACTTTGATAATTGTATTTTTTAGATTTGGGGGACCCTAGGTCGATCCCCATCACCCCCATATATTTTTATATCTTTTCCCTCCTCTCTTTTTCGTTTAAGGCGAAGAGGATGTGGGATCGATCCCCCACAACCTCATTTTATTTCTCTTAAATTTCCTCTTAAGTTTCTAACCTATCTAAGAGGTTTTGGGTTCTATCCTCACTCACCTGATTTTATTTTTATCTTTCATTTTTCTCCTAACTATTTCGTATCTATTCAAGAGGTTGTGGGGTTCAATCCACACTAACCTCATCATATTTTTTATTCGTTTTTTCCTATGGAATTTTTTTAATGTAATTTTCATATGGTAAGGTCTTGGGTTCAATCCCCAATGACCTCACATTTTTTTAAAAAAATTTAACATATATCTCCACCATCCATTCCCAACACGAGACCAAATTTCCATCAAGATGGAAATTTGGTGATCTTGTAATTCATTTTTTATCTTACTTTTATGTTAATTCTTGGAGCATTTCGTGTAACACTTGGTGCGTCTTTTGGTTCATTTTCATGGTTACTTTTAATCAAGATATTTCACTAAATTCATCAACTTTATACTTATATGAACATCACAGTTTTTAACATGTCTATGCACGTAAAATACAACAATTTATCATGTCATTTTAAGCTTCAAACCGTGACAAAACTCACGGCCTACACATGCATGCACAAGTTAACATACTTTACATTTTTGGAAACACACCTTTCATTTCTCATCTAATTTCCTAATACACATTCAAACACGTAATCACAATTATCTCTAAAATCATCTACCAGAAGTCATAGCAACGCATACATCGATTCTTTAAGAAGATCTAATGACAGGGGCATTGAACGGGTAACAACCTTAGTTTTCGATTGGATTTAATCTGAACCTTAGGGGACTCTTGGGGATGGTACCAAGAGAGAAGAAACCCATACCTTAATGTCATTCAACACTTGTTTCAATGCTGCCAATTCCCACGACACCACTGCCTCACCACAAAAAAACCCAAGCACAATCCGTCAAGAAGAATGTTGTTGTTTCTTTTTTCGTTTTTAGCTTAGCTTTTCGTTTGAGTATTTGTGTTTAAGTTCTTCAAGAGTTAGTGAAGTTTATTTTGTGTTCTTTTACGAATAAAAAATATGAGAGAGAGTAGAGAAAGACGCGAGAATGAGATATCGTAGGATTAGGAGATTTAGGTGGAGACTTAGTCAAACTAGGACTTCTCATTAATTAATAAAAATCTAATTTTTCATTTACTTAAATCCGAAAATTAAATATTATTTGATTCAACTAATCCACTAAATACTAACTAAATCAATTTAACCATCGCTTCTACCAAGGCTCGAACTACGGTGGAGCTAGATTTCGCATAAAGGGTAAAATTCGGCCACCCATACCCGAATTTCCCCTCAATCATATTAATTAATTAATTAAATAAATATAAAGGTTCATTACAATACTATCCTTAGCCTAGAAAATACCATTTTACCAATAGATCTTCCAAACATAAGATTACCCCTTTCAAGTCCGATTAAGACTAATCTAGGTGAATCTTCATATTCGGATGCCCTACATCGCCAGACCCAACCTTTATTAGCTAAAATAACTCACCAAGTTGGTTGGATTAAGTGTTGCACAGGTTCAGAGTTTCGGTTCTACGCGCATCAATCCGCGTGAACTCGATCTAATCTAGGCATTCTAGATTCATTAGGCATTACTTAGCATAGTCATTTTGGGCTTGTTACAAAGATGTACCACGACTTACGAGAAAATTTATTCATGGAATGGTATGAAAAGGGACATAGATGATTTTGTTTCCAAGTATCCAAACTGTCAACAAGTCAAAGAGGATCATCAAAGGCAGGGTGGCTTGACTCAAAAAATAGATATTCCTATTTGGAAATGGGAGGATATGAACATGGACTTTGTAGTAGGGTTTCCTCGTACTAGAAGACAACATGACTCGATATGGGTCATCGTGGATAGGCTAGCCAACTCCGCACATTTTCTTCACGTCAAAGTCACATATTCAGCGGAAGCCTATGCCAAATTGTATATCAAAGAGATAGTGTAGTTACATGTATCCCCTTTGTCCATCATTTAGGATAAAGGAACTTAATTTACCACTAATTTTTGGAAAGATTTCCAAGTTAGGATTGGTATGAAAGTTAAGGTTAGTACCTCTTTTAATCCCAACATGGATGGTCAAGCAGAATACACTATTGAAACTCTTTAGGATATGTTGAGGGCATGTGTCATCGATTTCAAAGGTAATTGGGATGACCACCTACCTTGATAGAATTCTCCTACAATAATAGCTACTACTCAACTATCTCTATGGCACCCTTCTATGCACTTTATGGGAGGAGGTGTAGAATCCCCGGTTGTATGGTGTGAGGTAGGTGAGCTTGCTCTACTTGGTCTCGATTTGGTTTATGAAGCTCTTGAAAATGTTCAGTTATAGTAAATAGACTAAAAAGATATCAAAACGGCAAAAATCCTATGTCGACAATAGAAAGAGGGACCTTGAATTCGATGTAGGAGATTAGATCTATTTGAAAATTTGACCCATGAAAGGGGTGATGAGGTTTAAAAAGAAGGGGAATCTTAGTCCTCGTTATCTGGGCCTGTATGAAATTTTAAAGCAGGTTGGGACTGTTGCCTATGACATGAAGTTCCGTTATCCTTATCTTTTCCCCCTTACTCCTAGTCAAGATTGAGGTTAGTAGTTCCCTATATGACTATTATGAATAATATTGATCTTATCATGTTTTTATGAATATATGTGCATATTATCATAGGAATTTATGCCTAAGTTGAGTTTGTTTCTTTCCATGAAACATGTTTGTTATGTTGACTTTCACATAACTGTGTTGTGTGTTATAAGTTCTCATTGAAGACTGTAATAAGCATGTTTCATATTGTTCTTATATGGAATCAAAATGTAAACTTTTAATGTTAATATTGAGCTAACATTGAAATGGAGAAAGTAGTACCTCCTTATGTGATGTGAAAAGTTGACCTTCTTTATGGTATGTGTGGATTAAGTCATACTTGCTGATTCTATGTTATGTGTTGAAAATATTTGATATCCTCCTAGAGTTTTTGAGTCATTATGATATTTTTTGTTGGTTTGCTGCTACTCTTGAGTCTTATCTTCCTATAAAAAGGTTTAGAGTGTTAGTCGGGGACGAATATTCCTAAGGGTGGGAGGAATATTAACACAGCCAGAAATTCTATGACTTATACTAGATACTTACATGTTGAGTACTGATGGTTTTATACTTAAATAAGTATAGATAACTTTGTTCAGAAATATTTGATACAAAACAATAAAGAAAAGCCTTAGCGTCCGTAAACTAGCGAAATTTAACTAGTTGACGTCTCTAGATTATGTGAAGGTTTAGGCGGGTCACATGATTCCAAAACTTTTAAAATAACTTTATATAGTTAAAATATAGTATATAGGGTGAAAAGATTCAGGTTTGATCCCTCAAGGATCGCCTGAGGGGTCCATGAAAGGACCCCACATTGGACCAAGCAAGAGGTTTTTTTCTTGGAGGGAACAAGTTCGCGTTGTGGACTTGGTTAACCAAAGGAAAAATGTGAAGCTCATGTCATGGGAAAGTCGAGGACTCCACTGATATTAAAATTAATTTTTGGAAATCTTGCAGGAACAGGTCCGTGATGTGAACTTGTACCACGATGAAAAATATGAAAATTGAATTCTAGTTTGACTTCATTAAATGGCCAATATAAGCGAGGGGTCTTTTGCATATTTTAGGGGATGGTTATATATTTATTTTACTTCCGTTTTCCCTAGCAATCACTCACTCATATGAAAAGCCCAAAACAAATCCCAAAAGCTCTCCCTTCTCTCTATATTCTCTCTCTACTCATCCCCCATTAAGGAAGTTTTGAAGATTATAAAAGAAGACCAAATCCCTCAAGTTTCTACTCAATTTCGTAGCTTTATCATCTATAAGTTATGGTTTATTTCACTCTTGGGATTTATTCCCAAGAGGTTCTTCAAAAGATAACATCTAGATTTCCCTAAAACAACTATTTTTCTCCTCACATTGGTCTTCTTTCTAAAACCGAAATTGTGTGAATTATGATGAATTAATGTTGTTTAGATATGAATTGATAGTTAATTGATGAATTCGTATAAGTTTTCACTTGACCCATGTCTTCTCCTAAAGTCTTTAAATTCTTGGATTGATTAAGATAAATTGTTTAGGGTGATGAACCTCTCACTTTTTTACTCTGATTTTAGTTATGATAATACTTCATGAATTTCTCTATTGCATATGTTGGTTGTGATTTCTTGGGTGTTGAAGGGTGAAGTCCATTGAAGGGAAATGAGGTAAGATCTTTATTCTTCTTTGATCTCAATTATGAAACGTGAAATTACTTTGATGACACTGATGCTATAGCTAATGTGTTGTTTTGATTTTGATGACATGATTCCCTCAACCCTATCCCTAGACACATGTACTGGTCATGAATTATGTGTGCATGATATAGTATGACCATTATTTGATTAAATGTAAACATGATGAAGGGTTCAGTGAAAGGTTTGATCACTTGGTATTGTTATGAAAGTGGAAAGAATAGTTCTCACTTGTGGTCACCTATGAGCTATTATGATAAGATGTTTACATAGTTATCTAGAAGAGATTAATGTGAGCTTGTGTGATGAAATAATATGATTACTAAAGGGAACATTTGCTTAGCACCTAAAGTTCATGTAATTGAGATGGAGGTCTCAAGTTAGTAAGTCTGGCCTTCAACATGGGTTTTGCTCACGTTAGTAAGTCAGGATTCCCTAATTATGTGTTGTCTCATGAGATGGAAACCTCCACATTATTAAGACAAGGTTTAAAGCAACAATCTCCTTGACCCTTAACTATGTGCCCACATAGGACTCTAGCTTAGTGGATCCACCTAGGTAGCTACATACGAATGGTTACACCTTCGGCAAGTGTTAACCCTTTCTTTTCGGTATGGGAGTAGAACACCGGATTCCATGTATATCACATGGTCATGTTGGTTATTGAACTTATTTCCCTAATTTAAAAGTAAATGAAAAAGTTAAGTATGTGAACTCATATTAGGGTTGTCTTAATGGTTACTACATAGGGTAAGAGAGGGTATGGGACTTCTCTTATTCATTGCACATGTGGGATTCTACAGGATTTTCCTAGTAATGTTCGTTTTATTATTATAACTATGATTATGATTATGTTGATAATCTATGATTATTATTCATGTATTTAATCATGTTATGATGAATTATGAGAATGTGTTGCAAGTATGAAGTGGGTTGCTTAATCTGATATTTAGCCTTGGATAGGATTATGGGTTTCTATCTTTGTCATTCACAAGTATTGCTTGGGTGATCTACGTTTTGAGTTACTATTATGTTGAATTGACTTATTATGCTTCTTATGTATGCATGTTGAGCTAAGTTGATAAAAAAGACATGATTTTTTACTAAATTGTCCTTTTCTCATGCATTGATGATTTTTTTGCATAGAATCCATACTTAGTTTATATGGTTTGTAATAAACAATGCTTTCTCCCTTTTTCCAAAACATTTTAGGTTCGGTCTATTGAGAAGACTCGTGGTCATTGAAGAATAAGACTTGGCCCTTTCCTAAGTCAAGTGATGAGTCCTCATGAGTTCCTAGGATAGAGCCACTCATCTAGCCTTATTAGTTTTGTCTATGTTTTGAGACAATTATTCAACTCTCATGTTGAGACTTTCATTGTATCCTGTATGAAATATTATAATAGACGAAAGGTTATGCCCAAACTATTGGGATTCATTCTCTTGTAGATGGTTTATAAGTGAGATGAGACTTTAGACTTTTATATGATTTGTTATGCTAAAAGAGAAGTCTGTGTACACTTTGTATGTGAGGAGTCTATGTACAATCCATGTGTAAAGTTTTTAATGTTTCTGAAATTTTTACCTATGATGTGCTATGATATATGATAAGGGATTGTCTTAGTCCTCTTGGAGGAATACGACGCCCGTTACGCCTATGGGGTACTTTGGGTCGTAACAGAACAAATGAGTCTTTTTGTAATGAAAATGATGTTATGTAATTTAATCTCAAATTTTATGTAATCATGTTAATGCTAAGTCTTGTATGAAGAAGTTTATGATTAACGAAAAGGGTGTTCTAATCTCACGGAATCCTCAAAGAACACATTGTGTGGGTAGTAGTATTGGGTGCTACTCTACAATGGCACTTTTTGTAACTTGTAAGTCCACTTGATAAGGTACTTATGTGATGTTCTAGATGTAAGTATGTTCTCTATTGTCAAGTTATAGGAATGTAGGCTTGTTACCTCAACAAAGTAAGCCTATAATGGGTAGTCTCGAGGGTCACTTGGATGTGCCTTGAAGGGATTGTATAGGCGGTTCCTTGATGTCTTACCTTAGTGAATCTTAGGATAACCTTTGTTGGGGAAACTTCTAGGGGGTGAGTTCAATGTTTTTTTGGCTATGTAATGAATTCACTATAGTGTGCATTTTGAAGGTTAAAATTATGTATGTTCTATTTTATGTGGTAAGTGATGATCTATACGCTATTTTACTTCTATATTCATGCAGGTTTTTACTTAATTAGCATGATTTCTTTAGTTATACTAAAATGTCATGTTTTTCATGATTTTCTCATATGTCATACTCAGTACAATGTTCGTACTAACCTCATACTTTTTTATACTTCTATAAGTATAGGTAGGAAGCAAGTGGATGTTTTTGGAAGACAAACTTGGGAATCGAATCTTTCAAGACTAAGTATGTCCTCATATATTTGAGGTCATAGTCTTTATTTCTTTAGTTATTCTTGAAGATTTTTATGAGAATTATTATGTATTTTTTTTCAATGTAAAGGTTTTTCTCCCTAAGAATATTATGTCGTGTCGTTATGTATGTTTGTGACGATAAGACTATTTTTTAGTATTTATGAAAGATGTTTTCCTTATCATTATTTATCATAAAAAGTTTTAATTCTGCACTACTTTTCATGTCTTATGTAATGAATTATAGATAAGAGGATAGTACAAGACCTTCGAAAGGTAAAGTACACCATGTACCGACCTAATGTCGCCCTAACTTCTAGGGTGTACTAGTGGGTCATAACAGTTAATGATGATAATGTCCTGTCATCAAAACTTTAATCATGTGAGGATATTCACATGGACATAGCATATTCATAGCAGAGTCTAGTTTAGAGTACAATAGAGTAATACCTTTCAAAAGACCCTACTTTACTATATTATCATAGCATGCTTCATTCATTCATGTGTGTGTACATATATGAGGAAACCTTTCACATAAAGACATTTAAAAACTACATGATCATACTTCCTCATTCATGTACTTTACTTCATCACATAACATTAAGATACATATGAGAACACTTCTAATCCCTCACAATCCTTCATTTATCATCATTTCATATAATCATGTTCATAACTAAATCATGACTTCATACTCATATATATAGATAAATCAACCTGGGAACTATTGTATCAAGGTACACATGTGCAATGTATAGGTAAAGTATCATACCCCTGCCTATACTAGTACACCTACAAAGTCATCCTAGGTAAGATACCTTTTTCATACTTTCATAATCATACAACACTTATAGGCATGCATGAGAGGTGTGTGTACATTGGTCATAATGATAACATAAGATAAACACCAACTCTTCAAAAAGTACAACAAATATTCATATCCCTCAAGTCATAAGCAACTCACACATAGAGTATTAGGGACTATAGACCATACACCAACATTATAGCATAGGAGACAAGACATCTTCATAATTTGAATCTAAGACTCCTAATCATGTTTAAGACACACATTCGTATAGGAGCACATAGGTAGGCTATCCTACACAAGAGTATCCAATCATCAACATGTACCTAGCCCTAACATATTAATTCACATATAGGGAACAAATTAAATATACCTAGACAATGATACTAGAATTGGAGACTACCCAACTACTTCACAATCATGATAATCTTCACACTTACTTTACAATTATTGTCGTCCAAGACATGATCACAACACATAGATAATGACAAGAATGTCAACACTGGTACCATAAATGGACTATACCAGACAATGAATTTCAAGGACAATCTATACTAGGTGGAGATATCTAGGTCAATACACCAATTCTTCAACCTATGATCATCATTGATCAATTACCAATAATTCATATAGAAAATAGTAGCAATAGGCAATTCAACCTAATTGAGTCGTAATTCAATCAACTTAGAATCAAGATCCCAAGACCCACATTATCGGCCAATTTGATAATTTAGGAGGATCATGGGTTATTCATGAAATTGGATTGAAATTCACCATAAAAATAGTAGCAAATCATAATATTTATCGTTACGATGCTTTTGAAATAAATTTATCAATGAACTTATGCCTAGATTAAAATATAGGAATGTGGATCATGAATTCTCTTTTAAAACCTTTGAAAGAACACGTTAGGCGGAAGATAAACTAAGGATCAAGGATAAACATACCTTACTACCTGGGAGAAGCCCACAAAAAACTGAATAAGAAAGCATTAAAATCTATCCCCCCTAGGTTGTTCTTGAGCTTGATCTCGAATGGAGGTTTCAAGAGAGAGTTTCATTTGTGAGGGAAAATTTAATTTTGAATAATTAATAGTGAATGGAGTTTTTATATTATTAACAAACTTAATATACCTAACTTGACAGCATTTAGGACACAGTTTGCAGGTCCAAACTACGGATAGGACTGGCGGAGCGTTGGTGGAACAACCGCACCGTCCTGCACATTCATCGTTTGTCACAAAGACTACATTTTCTGGGGTTGAGCTCACACGCCTAAGTGTCGAGCAGCACCACCAATTGAAGGAGTGTAGGTCAGTGAAAGAGTGTCGATTGCATGGTAGGTTATTGACACTGCAAAGGTTGTGTTCTACAAACATTTGAGTCCTCCTCAAGGAATTTTCGGGTGGTCCTTGAGGAATCTTGCCTGGAAGTTTTGACCCTAAATACGCAGATATACATGTTAGGGTCCTATAATATCATTTTAGGCACGAAAACAACATAAAACTTTCAAATACACACTTGAAGGCTAACTTTCGAATGTCTTGGTCATTCTTGGACAGTTGACCTCCAAACTTCTTCAAATCAACAGTACCAGTTGTAAAACACTTCATTAACATGTTATTAATCTTTTTAGGCACATGTGAAGCACTAACTACCTTAGTTCATTTTTTAGGGTCTAACACTTCTACTTTTCTTTTTGAGACTACGTTGTAAAGGGATGTGACACTCATTGATACTAAATTTTATTATATGGTTTACTGATAGAATGTATATACTTCTATTTGGTGTTATGAAAAGTCTTCGACTGTAAGAAGTTTTTACGCATAATTTCTATCACATATGTTTATGATATTCAAAGGTATCTTATAAGACCCATTCGTGGTCGAGTACGCCCTGTCACATATAGGGGGTACCACTGGGTCATGAAAAACTTGTTATAAAAACCAGTTTTGAATGATTCTAGGATTATATCTAATAAACCACGTCTAGTAGAAATTATTTCATGAGTGTGAAGTTGTCACGACCCAAAAGAATACCCTATAAGATATGGCATTCTCGAATCACAATGTGGAGTACTTGACCTCTTGAAGGTGTCGTATAAGCCCTCGAACACCATTACAATATAAGAGGAATGTCATTCGGCTATGCTACAGGACAATATGAATATTTATCGCCTCATGGTTCATGCTCAACAAGTGGAAGAGGAAAGGGCTAAGAGGAAGAGTAGAGATTCCAAGAGGGCAAGGTCTTTTTAAGGTTCTTCAAAGGGTAGGCTTAAGATTCATGACAAGCCTAGGTTCAAGAAGAGGGTTTCCAATAATGTTTTTTCCAAGTTCTCTAAGGATCTTTGTTATAGGGTTTCTTACCCTAGGACTAAGAATGGAAGGGATACTAGTTCAACGATCAACAAGCCTACTTGTCCCAAGTGTTGAAAGGGTCATTTAGGTGAATGCTTAGTTGGAACGAGCAATTTCTTTGGTTGTGGAAAGATTGGACACAAGGTTAGGGATTGCTCTAATGTGAAGGTTCAAGACAAGGGTAGTGGGCAAGAAAGTGGTTCTAATGAATCTTTGAAGAAGAATCGCGTTTATGCACTTCGCTCAAGGGGTGAGCAAGACTAGATTTCTCCCAACGTGGTGACAGGTATTCTGAAAGTTTTTTCCACATGATGTATATGATTTACTTGATCCAAGCGCTACAATATCTTTTGTTACTCCCTTGAGAGCTAGGAAATTTTATATCTTACTCGACATTCTAAATGAACCTTTTATGGTGTCTACCCTGGTGGGTGAGTCGGTTGTTGCAAAGAGGGTGTATAGAAATTTTCCTATAATGTTGCCCAATAGAGTTACTTATGTTTTAGTGGTAGAACGTGATATGCTTGATTTTGATGATACATTGGGTATTAATTGGTTCCATGCTTGCTTTGCCTCTATAGATTGTAGAACGAGGGTGGTGAAGTTTAACTTTCCAAATGAGCCCGTTTTAGAGTGTAAGAGGGGAAATTCTATTCCCAAAAGTCGTATCATCACTTGTTTGAAAGCTTATAAATTGATCTTTAAAGGGTGTTTACACCATATAGTAAGAGTCCAAGATTTAGACTCTGAACTTCCACCCATAGAGTCGGTCCCCGTAGTGAGAGAATTTTGGGAGGTCTTTCCTAATGATCTTCTCGGTATTCCTCCTAAATAGGAAATTCACTTTGGTATCGACTTGTCAAGAGATACAAATCCCATTTCAATTCCTTCTTATTGGATGGCTCCGGCCAAATTGAAAGAATTGAAGGATCAACTCAAATGTTTACTAGAAAAAAGGCTTTATTCGACCTAGTATTTCTCCATAGGGTTCTCCGGCATTAGTTTGTGAAGAAGAAGGATGGTTCCTTTAAAACGTGTATTTATTATTGCCAACTCAATAAAATCACTATTAAGAAAAAGTATCCCCTCCTTTGGATTGACGACTTGTTTGATAAACTCCAAAGGGCAAGCTACTTTTCTATGATTGACTTAAGGTCGAGGTATCACCAACTTAGGGTGAAATATCAGGATTTACAAAAATTGGCATTTCAGACTAGATATGGTCACTATAAGTTCTTAGTAATGTCCTTTGGTCTTACTTATGCCCCAGCGATGTTTATGGATTTCATTAATAGAGTATTTCAAAGTTACATAGATCAATTTATAAATATCTTCATTGATGACATCTTGGTATATTCAAAAAATGAGGGTGATCACATGAACCATTTAAGAGTGGTGTTACAAGTGCTTAAAGAGAACCAATTATTTTCCAAGTATAGCAATTGTGAGTTTTGGTTTAGGTGTGGAGTTTCTGGTCATATCATCTCTAGTGATGGAGTTGAGCTCTATCTAAGGAAAATCAGAGAGGTCAATAATTGGCCTAGACCACTGACTTCAACCGACCTTAGGAGTTTGTGGGTCTTCTGGGTTATTATCGGTGATTTGTGGATGGTTTTGCATCCATTGAATATCCCTTGATTACTTTGACACAGAAGATTAAGAAATTTGAGTGGTCAGAGAAATGTCAGAGAAGCTTCTAAATCTTGAAACATAGGCTTACTTCCACTTCAGTTTTGACTTTTTCAAAGGGTAAAAAAGGTTTTGTTGTATATTGTGATGTATCCTTAATGGGTATAGGGTGGTGTCCTTATGAAACATGAGAAAGTGGTAGCCTATGCTTCTAGACAACTTAAGGTGCATGAGAGAAACTATTCAACTCATGATCTCGAGTTAGACGTAGTGGTATTTGCATTGATGATATAGAGGAATTAATTGTATGGTGTTAATTTTGATGTGTATACGACCACAAGAGTCTCCAATATGTGTTTAATCAAAAGGAGTTGAATCTCGGACAATAAAGGTGATTGGAATTTTAAAGATTAGGACATGAGCGTTCTCTATCACCCCAGCAAGGCCAATGTGGTTGCGGATTCTCTAAGTTGTATGACCATTGGTAGTGTTTCTCATGTAGAAGTAGTCAAGAGAGACCTAGAGAAAGATGTTCATATATTTTCTAGATTGGGTGTGAGGTTGGAAGATTCTCCGAACAGTGGTTTATTAGTCCATCATTACTCTTAGTCATCTTTCGTAGTTGAGGTGAAGTCCAAACAACACCTTGATCAACAATTGATGGAGTTGAAGGAATCGGTTCTTAGCAAGCTTAATGAGTCATTCTCATTCGAGGGGAAGGTGTCTTGAGGTATCAAAGAAGGTTGTGTGTTCCAAATGTAGATGGTTTGAGGAACTGGATCCTTGAGAAAGCTCATGGGTCCCGTTACTCCATTCATCCATGTTAGACAAAGATGGACTAGACCTTAGGAAAGTTTTCTGGTGGGAAGGTTTGAAAAAGGACATAGCGGAATTTGTTGCTCAGTTTCTAGATTACCGAGAAGTGAAAGCCGAACATCAAAAGTCGGGTGTCTTACATACAGGAATCTAAGTTCCTATTTGGAAGTAAAAATACATCAATATGGATTTTGTGGTAGGTTTGCCTCAGAATCAAGCAATATGACTATATATGGGTGATTGTGGATAGGTTGACCAAATCCGCTCATTTCATTCGCGTCAAATTTACTTATTCGGTGGAAGATAATGCAAGAATCTTCATAGATGAGATTGTGTGTTTCCATGGTATTCCGTTATACATCATATCGGATAGGGGTGCATAATTCACATCTACATTTTGGAGGTAATTAAAACAAAGGTTGGGTACCATGGTCAATTTAAGCACCTCTTTTTATCACCAAACATATGGTCAAGCAGAGCGTACTATTCAAAACCTTGAGGATATGCGTAGCGCATGCATTATTATTTCAACGGAAATCGGGATAAGCATTTGTCATTGGTGGAGTTTGCTTAATATAATAATTTTCATTCATCTATATCTATGGATCCTTATGAAGCCTTGTAAAGTACGAGATGTAGATATCTTATAGGATGGTTTGAAATGGGTGAGCCTTTACTTTTGGGTCCCGATTTGATTTATAAGACTTTGGAAAGGTTCATATCATAAGGAACCGGTTTTAAACAGCCTATAGTAGGAAAAATTCTTATGCCGATCGTAAGAGAAGGGATTTAGAGTTTTAAGAAGGTGATAAAGTGTATTTGATATTTTTGTCTATGAAAGTGGTGGTTAGATTTGGAAATAAACGGAAGTTGGGTCCTCATTATGTGTGTCCCTATAAAATCTTTCAAAGGGTTGATAAGGTTGCCTACTGAATTGGCTCCGATTAATTTTGTTTTCAATGTTTTTATGCTTAAGAAGTGTATCGGTGATCCTGAATCTATTCTTTCTATTTAGTCTCTTGGTTTGAAGGATAACCTCACTTATGAGAAGGTTCTTGTTCAAATCATTGATAGGCAAGTAAAATAATTGAGGAACAAATATGTGGCATCCATAAAGGTGTTATGAAAGAATCACCTAGTTGAGGGTAAGACATGGGAGGTCGAGGCTGATTTGAAGTCCTGTTACCCTCACCTATTTTATAACTAAGGTTAGTTGTACTTATTTATATTAAAAATAATAATTAAAATTGATGTTTCTTTTATTTTTAGTGATGTTTTGCAAAATGTGCATTTTTGATGTCATTAAAGTTAATATTTAAGTGAAATGTGCATTTTGACTTGGAAATTTTGAGATTTCGCTTGTTTTGAGTTATTTTTTGCATTTTGATGTGGTGAGTCTCTATGAGATGATATGTAGCATGTTGATAAATTAAGATTTGGAATAATTGACCAATATATGATATGTTGAGCTCTTGTTGTTGTGAGAAGGAAATTTCGCATAATGTAATGTTGAGCCTTATGTGTGGTAATTCAAGATTTGATTTTCTTGTGTAAATGATGTTATTGATGTTGTTATGTATTTTTGTTGGTTGGGCTTCTAGTACCTTCTTTCAAAAGATTTTTACTGTCATTCGGGGAGGAATGTTACTAATGGAGGGATAATGTAACACTTTGAAAATCTAAGACGTATTCTAGAGCCTAATATGAGTTTCATAAGGTATATACAATGTGTTAAGGTATATTTTAATCAATATAAGTCATTTAGGAAGTCTAGAAAACAAAACGTCCAAGAATGTTCATGATGTTCCGAAACTAGTTCAAGGAGGTACTAGCATGCCTTAGCCTATTTGACTAGCTTTTAGGAGTCGAAAAATAATTAAAATTTGTGAAAGGTTGTCTAACATACAACAAAGTTAATTCATAGTAGAAACGTCTGCGAACGATTCCACTACGACCAACCAAAGGGCCCTTGAAGAGGACCCTTGCAAAAGTTGGCAAAAGCAATCAATGGACAGTGTCACCAACGGATGCCACACACAGTTGGTAGTCCAATCGACGGGGTATTGAATTCCTCAGTCTATGAACACCTAGAAAAATTCTTGTAGGGCTCTTTTTTAATCTCTGAACTTAACAACGGATGTGCAACGCGGAAGGGGGGAGAGGTCGTCGATTTACCCACGATCCTTCGATAGTGGTGTCGTCTGTGATTATTGATTTTCACTGCACGCTTTCACTTAGGTTAATTAATTAATTGGATTAGTTAAGAAGTTAATTAGGGTTAAGGGGAGGTATAATTAACTCAGTTAACCCTCTACATAAAGTCCTATCCTAATTAGCCTAATCTAAACTCGTATAGTTCGAAAACCCAAAACTCTCTTCCCTCTCTCTTCTTTCTCTCTCTAGTGACGAACTCCATTGAATACCAATCAAGGGGAGGGTTTAAGGTATAAATAGAGTCAATTTACTCCATCAATATTCCTCAATTAGTAAGGTATGGGATCTCTTTCACCTTTGAGACCTCTTTCCTCAAAGGCTCTATCAAATTGATTTCAAAAGTTGGGTTTTCTAGTGGGTTTTAATCCAATACAAAATTGATGTTTTTAATTGATTTGTTTATGATTTATTTTGGATATTATGAATAGATTAATATGTATTTTAACTCAATTATGCTATATCTTTATGAATTGGTCTTGTTTGTAGAAGATGACCTATACCCCTTAACCCTAGGTTGTGATCTTGATATAAATTATGTTATATTGGTTCAATTGGATTGGTAATTGGTTTAATTACAATAAGATGATGTTTTTGAATCAATAATGACTAAATTTTGGGGAGGTATAGTCCTATCGTGGTAGTTCTTGAGAAGTTGATCTAGGTTATGAAGTATGTTGTGAATTGACCTAAGTATCTTATTTTAAGCTATGAACTAGTAATGGATTGTGATGTAGTGATTCATTTAACCTTGTTATCATGTTATTTGTTCATTTCTGATGATATTACACCCTAATTGGATTGAATTAAGGGTTGATGGTAAGACCTTGACGATGGATTATGAAGGAGACTTGGTAATTCTAGTGTTAACTATTCTTTACATCAATTATGGTTAATTGTGATTAAGTCGTGATGTCGTATTGTAGTATGGCTTGTTTTAGGATTTATAGGGTTGGTATAATGTTGAATTGAAATGTCTTGACTATGGTGTATGAGTTGTTGGCTAAGATGTAAATGTTATAAGGATGTTGAGGATTTACCAAGTTGTCTTATTATGAAGTGATATGAAAATAATAATGTGCTAATCTCATTTATATGAATTGTATTTAAAGGATTAAACTCATGCATTTGTTATTAAGCTGTGATGATGATGATGATGATTATACAAGGTTACACCCTATGACCTACATTAAGTTATGATGATTAATAAAGGAATTAAAGATATTTCATAAAGGTACTTAGCTTAGCACCTAGTGAACTTGACAATGGGAGGTGATTACTCTCCATAGAGGAAGATTCACCCTATAATTCCACATGAGGTGTTGACTACCCTATGAGGGATACTCATCCATAGGATTCCCATGAGAGGAGGCCCCAATTAACAAGTGGTATGCATAGGGATTATACTATCTCTTAGTTCTTGAACTATGTTTTCTCAATATGAAGACTAGCTAGTGGATCCACCTAGAAAGCTATGTTTATGTTTGTTTTACTTTGGCCGGTAGATCACCTTATTTTCGTGTGAGATTTTACAACACCATATTCCACAGTTATCTATTTGGGTCTCTCTAGGATAAGGCAAGAGTTCCCTAAACTAAAATGAAGTAATGAATTACAAACAACCTAGGGTAACTTTAGAGGTTGACTTAGCATAGGTAGGGGTATGGGACTCTACCTATGCCTTGCGCTAGTTTTCCTTGAAGGGAACTTTAGGAGGTTGTATTTATGTATGCATATGCTTACGAAGATACATCAAATGTATATGATGAACTTGTACATTGTATACTATATGTTGACTAGTTTCACTTATGAATATGTGTTGGCCTACATTGTTAAAGTATAATGATATGCACTCTTAAATTCTATTGTATGTGAAGTTTGAGGTTGTTCATGATTCTTGTTCGGTTACTTGATTGATTAAGGTTATGGGGCTTTGATTTGTCATTGAACTTGTTGACATTATAGGGGTTATGGGTAATTGTCTTTATTGGTTATGTTATATTTAATTTTCATTCAGTCTTGTAGTTATTTATGACTTGATGATAGAGTTACTTGACTATATATTCAATTTTATGATATGCATGTTGACTCGACTAGATTTGATGTTGTTGATCTTGTGATTTTCATTCCTGTGACTTAGTGAATATGTCTTATTCTTTTGGTATGGTATGTTGAATGTTTATAAAGGTTTTTCAAAGTAAATTGCATACTTAATGAAATGTCTTCTTTTAGAATGTTTTCATGATATACACCCCTCAAATGACTTAAGTGAAGCTACATCCTAACATGGTTGTCATGAATGTATATGGTCCTAAAATAGTCTATAATGTGGTATTGAGGGAGTGTCTAGATCTTTAGGTGATTTTTGAAGTGAAATGTCAAGGGACGAACAAGACATTCGACGACTAAGTCACCTATGTGCCTCATATGTGGTCATTTTCTATATGTGTGTTTTATGAGTTACTTAGGTAATTATATTAGTAATTGTAGTGTTTATAGGCAGTGTGTCAAGTTTCTTGAAGTTTGGAGGTCAAACGTCCATGACGTTCAAAAGGTATGCCGTGAAACGACCTTGTGTGTCTATGCATGTTTGGTCGAGTTTTACATTTTTGTTTTTGATTAAATTCGTATAAAAGGTACTAAACTCGTATACGAACATTTTAAGGGTTGGAAACGTCAGGGTGAAATTACCCAAGGACAAACCAAGGGTCCTTGAGGAAGGACCCTTTCCTTGAAGCCAAGACTGCCAAGACAAACCCAAATGACGGAGGCAGTAAACAAATCGTGGGCAGATTGATGGGTGCCTTGGGTTGACGCTTAGGAGTGGGAGAAGTCCATAGAATGACCACCCTCAATCCCAAACCACGGACCAACAGAACGGTCTGTTGATTGAGACACGGTCCGTTGGTGGCCATTTGTCTGTGGGACGTTCTCCTGCGCAGGTCACTATAAAGTAAAGGGGTGAATTGGTAAATTCAACCCACGTTAAAACAAGTGAAAGGGAGGTTACTAAAGTTTCTTTTGGGTATTTTAATCATGTTTATAATCCTTCAACACTTAGAAGAATTCATTCTTCCAAAATAAAAACCCAAATTCGCTTAGAAATTCTCTAGAACTTCGTCGGAACCAAAACTCAAGGAGGGCTCGGATTGGAGATTGGGGTGGAGATTATTCATCAAATTAGAGGATTAGAGTTATTTAGGTACGGTATTTTATCCTTGAAACTCTACTCATCAAGGATCCTAAAAATCAAAGAGTTTTCTAAAGTTATCAAAGATGAACCTGTCCATTTTCATGATCTATCCATTATTTACTACATTAAGGATTTTGAAGCATTGTATATTGATTGAATTATGATTTTATTTATGAGGAGAACCCTCTATTTATACATAACAATCTTACATCTTTGGCCATTATGGCCGACAACTACATTACACTTGGCCTTTTTTCATTTGGCCAACGCAAAAACAAAAAACTTTAACTTAGTGGCCTTTCTTTATTATTGGCCGACACAATTACTATTTACTTTACGACTTTTATACAATTGGCTTTTTAGCCGACGCAAAACGACAAAAATAAAAGACTGACACAATACTTTTTACATATGGCTGATATTCAGCTGACACAAAACGATAAACACTAAAAAATTTTTTTTTTATCTGAATCTTCTGGTGTAGCTTCGTCTTTATCCCAAATCAACTGTAGGTATCACATTATCTTCTCCGTTGCACTTGGAGCATTTATGATCTGGGTATTTGTAGCTGATAAGTTTGCAATATCTTACTAATAAATCTTCTGAAATAAATCCTTTCTTCAAAGCTCTCGTAGATGGTTGTTCTTCTGGTTTTAATAATGACAAAATCCATCGCTGGACTTCATCCATATCTGATTCCCTTAGCTCTTTGGAGTTCGCATAAATCATTACCTGATCTCTTGCATAATAGCTCCAAATGGCATTGCCATTTAAATAATTGTTTGCTAACTCTTGTATAATTGTAGCTATACCAATTATTCTTTTATTTGCATAAAAGTTAGGTATTTCTACTTTTGGTATCTCATTTTGTTTTTCTATCTCTTCTGGAATAATCATATCTCTGGTTAATCCTATCTTTACCACCTGTATTGGTGATTTTATCTCTTCGTATAGTATCTCTGCTGGTGCTGTATAACATTTTATATAGAATAAATTTCCTTTGGTAATTCTTTTATATGTTAAAAATGCTCTATGTAGTTCTGGTATTCCGGCTATTTCTTCTCCGGTATATGTGTATACTGTATTTAATAGTCCGTAGTTATAACATGTTTTTACTAGGTTGGGGTTGGTCTTAGGTTGTGCAATAAGTTTGTTATATCCTTGTAGTTTCTGGGTTATATAGTCTTCTTCGGGATTTTTTGTTTGTGTGGATCTTGGGTTTAGGTTTAGATATGTCTGAATTTTGTGTATGTTTTCAATGTAAGATTGGGTAATATAGTTGTATCTTTTTTTGTCATTTTGTAGGCTTATTGCATAGGTAGATGTTTGTGGTTCTGCTGGTATCTGCATTTGTGGTTTTTGGGTAAATGGTTTTGCAAATAGCTGGTTTAAATTTGTATTAATTCTTTTGCTTGTACCTGCAGCTGTATCTAAACAAACATTGTTATGGGTTTTTCGGAGTTTCCCATCGTCTCCTTGTAGCTCTGGAATTTTAGCGTCTTCCGATCGACGTAACTCTACATGTTGGCGTAGCTCCGCATATTTATAGTCATGCTGCTGACTATTAGCTTTTAGATTTTGTAACTCTTTTCCCATACTGTCCACCTTCGTAGAAAGTGTATTAATAGCTTTGAGTATTTTTTCTGTTGTATCTGGTTCAGTTTGTGTTCCTTTTTCTTGATAGGTAATCTGCAACGAGATTTTCATTAGTTTTTATAATTTCAATTGTAAATGTAAAATTTAATATATTCAATACTAATCTCCTTATTTCTTTTGTTGTAACTGAATCATCTAACTTTTTTGTTATCCACCATTTTACCTGTGTGTTATCTGTTCTTACAATAAATTTATTGTAAACTATATATGGTTCAAATGCTAATAAACATTTATATAATGCAAATAATTCCTTTCTGTTTATTTCCCATTTTGTTTGTGCCTCAGTATATGATCCTGAGCAATACCTGCAATGGTGTTCTACCTTTTCTTTGTCATATTTATATTTTAGTACTCCTCCATAACTGTGATCGCTTGAATCTGTTTCAATTATATATGTGAATGTTCTACTTTCATCAGGAAAATATAATTTTGGCAATTTTTTGCATAATTTTTTAATATTTTTTATGTGTTCTTTATCTTTGTTGTCAAAATGATATTCAATATCTTTTTTGAGTTTTTTGTATAATGGTTTTAAATGTTCTGCTAATTTTGGTATATATTCCCTTACTTGATTTACTAATCCTAAGAATGATTGTAATTTCTTTTTTGTATCTATATTTTCATCTATAGTAATTATTTTTTGTACTATGTGAGTTTGCATTTTTATTCCATTTTTATCTATTTGTATTCCTAGAAATTCTATCTGTGGTTTCATAATTTCTGCTTTACTTTTACTTAAACTTATACCTGAGTGTTTGATTATATGTATAAATTTTTCTAATAATCTTATATGTTCATCTTGTGTTTTAGAATATAATAATATATCATCTATATATATAACACAATTTTCTAGTTGGTTAAAACAGTTATCCATAAAATGTTGATATCTACCTGGTGCATTTTTATATCCAAATGGTAATACATTCCATTCATAAAATCCTTGTGGTACTGTAAATGCTGTTAATTGTTTAGATTCTTCTTCTAGTTTTAGATGGTAAAATCCTGATTTACAGTCAAATTTACTAAAATAGTTATATCCTTGTATCTGTCTTATTTTAAGTATTTTATTTGGTATTGGGTAGTTGTATGTTTTAGTTTTGGCGTTTAGATTTCTGTAATCTATAACCATTCTACTTTTACCTCTTTTTTGTTCACTGTGTTTTATAACTATAAATGCTGGGCTTGTGTGCTTACTGTTACTTTCCTGTATATAATTCTTTTCCAGTAATTCATTTATATGTATTTTAAATTCTTGTAAATCATCGAAATTATATTTTAACGGTTTCTGTGTTATTATGCTATTTTCGTCTATTAGCTCAATTTTTACCTTTGTTTTATGTTTTTCCCATCCTTGTAATGGGTCTTCATTGTATAGTTGTTTTAGTTGTTCATTAATTATTTGAACTCTGTCTATTGTAAATATGATTATTTCCAATTGCGTTTCTTGTTCTTTATCTATATTTTTCATTTCTTGGTTTATTTTTTCACTACCTTTTATCCATTCCATAGCTTTTCGTTGTTTATTTTTTACCCTTTTTGCTCCTATTTTATTGCCACATGGTGTAGTAAGCCACCAGTGTGTTTTTGTTATTATATGTGGGTAAAATTTATCTAAAAATGGCATTCCTAGTAACATATCTTTTGTTGTGAACTCAAAATTATAGATTTCTTCTATTATTAGTATTTTATCCCATATTTGTATCTTTATATTTTTTGCTTTGTATTTTATCATACTTCCTTCATTATTAAATCCTGTTACTACCATAGGTGTTTTTAGTTTTTCCCATTTATCTTCTGGTAGACAATTATATTTACATATGTTTGCTTCTGCTCCTGTATCTATCATAGGTGTATAATATCTGTTGTAATATCCTTCTACAATAATTTTCGCAAGAATAAATATTTTCATTATTCATTTTGTTCTTTTTATGATTATTTTCTTATTTTGACAAGTTATTGTTAATTGTTCATTTTCTATTTTGTATGGCTTAACTTTTTCTAACCATTTTATTCCTAACGTGATATTATAATTTCCTTCGTATATTTTAAATTGTAATTTTAATGGAATTCCTCCTATAATTATTTCTTTTTCTGTTGTTTCTTCGTTTGTGTTTATTATTTCACTGGGTAATCCAGGGTATGTGTGTCCTGTTTTTATAATTTCTTCTTCTAATACTAGTTCTCTTGTTATATGATTTTCTTCTTGTCCTGTATTTATTAAGATTTTATATTTTCTTTGATCCATTATTCCTGTTATAAAATAGTGGTTAGGTGTTATTTCTTCTAATAATTCTTGGGGCATTTCATATTTTCTTTTAGATGTACTCATTCTTGATGAGGTAGCTCTTGTTAGTGTATTTGGTACGCTTGAAGTACTTAATCTTTCTTTTACTATTTCTAAATCTTCTTCCATGTCAATTTCTTTATAGCTGTAGTCATTATTGTCTATTACAGTAATTATTTTTTCGAAAGGATTTTCTATTTTTATTTTATCAATTTTATTTCTTGCTGTTATTTTATGTTTTGTGGTTAATATATATAGATTTTTACATCTTGCTGTAAATATTTTACTTCCTGGTGCTAACTTTATTCCTGATAATTTCCAATATAGTACTAATGATTTATCTATGTTTGTATCTGTTAATGCTACTGTGTAATTAGCACTTATTATGAATTTAAATTTTTGGTATATTAAATTTCCTCTAACTGCACTGATTACGCTTTTTTCTATAGGATGTATTATTCTGTCATCTGCTAGATATATTTCAATGGGTGTATCTATTCCTTCTCTGAAACAAGCTTTTATCAGTATTTCTGTTCCTCCTAAATGTACATATTTTATATCTGCTTTATTTTTTATATTTTGTATTTCTTTATTTATTATTCGTTTGTTTATTATAGGTATATATGCTTTTCCACTTGTATATTTACAATCTATGGCATGTTCTTTCTGACTAACTACATAATATTCTTCTTTTCGTCTTTTAAACAAATTTTTTAATAAGGATGTTTCAAGTATCTTTTCAACGCTTAAATCTAATTCTTTTCCTTTTATTTGTTCAAAAATTGTGTTATCAAATATGATTTTTTGATGTGATATTTCTTCATTTTCATAATTTTCTTCAGTTATTATTTTTATTTCACTTTCTGACATTATTCTTCATTTATTTCATCATTATCTGTATTAGTATTTTCTTCTTCATTTTCAGTTTCTATATCTGATACTTCGTATATACTATCATTTTCACTTAATTCATAGTCTATGTATTCTATTTGCATATATTTTTCATCGTCTATAATTAATTCTGCAATTTGTTTTCTTTTTAGGTTTTTTGGTAATTTACAATTTTTAGCTATGTGTCCTATTTTTCCACAATTGTAACAAGTACATTGGGATATTTTCCTCTTTGGTCTATATGGTCTTTTTGTTTTATAATTTTTTATATAATATCTTCTTCTTGGTTGTTTATATTTATACTTAGTTTTATTTTTTGTGTAATTTTTATATCTTTTACTTTTCTGTTTTTTATATGTGCATCCAAATTGTGGTGCCATTTTATTTTTGCAACACGATAAGTTTTTATTTAATACTTTTTCCATTTTTAATTTTTCTTTTTGGCTTTCACATAATTGTGTAAACCATTGAGATAAGAATTTTATTCTAGATCCTAAAGTATCTGTAAGCCCTTCATTCTCCCAATCTTTAATTACTTTTGTACTAAATGGTTCTGGTAATTTTGTAAAATATTGGTGTCTTACTTCTTTTGCTTCATTAAGATTATATTTTGCTTTGTAGTAATATTCTTTAAATGCGCAAGTGTATTCTTCTATAAAACACATTTTGCATATAGCTAATTTTGTCATAAGTTGCCTGTTTATTATTTTTTCTTTATTTTGTTCTTTTACATCTGTGGTCATACCTCCGAATTCACTTCTTATCGTCAGTTCGTATTTATCTAATATTTCTATATTTGTTGCTAAAGAAGTTCCATCTAATTTTGTATTATTTCTAAGTACTTCTAAACTTTCTGGGGGTAGATTTTCTATCCATAATTTAACTGTTCCTACAAATGTTCTTTCTATATATCTTGGTGTTTCTGTTGTACTTATTTTGTTATCTATCAGTTGTTTAGATATATTTCCTGTCCATAGTAACATTACTTTATTTATATCTGTTACACAATCTAGGTCTAAGAAATTATATTGTTCATTTGCTGGTTTTGGTATCCAATTTTTATTTAATCTACTGTTCCATATCGTATTAGCTCTATCTGACTGTTGATAACTTTCTGTATAATAAGTTGGTTGTGCCCTTCTAGGACTAGTTCTGGGACTATTTCTTGGACTATTTCTTGGACTATTTTCTGGTTTAACTCCTGATGTACTAGGTCTATTTGTATCTCCTGTATTTATTTCTAATTTCTTTAGTTTGTTTGTCTGTTCCAAGATTTCTGTATATGTTTCACTTATATCACTTATTTCCGATTTTTGGTCATTTTCATTTTCATCTATTTCATTTATTTCATTTAATTCAAGATCTTCATCTAATTTTTGTCGTACTTCGTTTATTTTATTTTTTAATTCTTTTTCTAGTTCTTTTTCTTTTTCTATTTGTTTTGCTTTTTGTTTTTCTTCATATAATAATCTTAATTTTGTTAGTTCTTTTTCTAGTTCTTCTATTCTTGTATTTTTTATTTCTTCTACGTATTGTACTTCTTGTTTTGCTTGTATTTTTATTTTTTCTATTTCTTTTGATCTGTCTATTTCTTCATTTTCTTTTGTTATTCTTACCATAGCTGTTAAACTGTCTTCTAATTTTGCTGTTTCTCTTTCTAACATTAAGTATAGATTATTTCCTATTTTTTTATATCTTCTTCCTAGATTTGAAAATATTATTTTTATTATCATTCCGTCTTGATTTTCATATGTTTTTTCGTCTACTGCAAATTCTTCTTTATTCATTATAATTTATGTATTATATTATGTTGTAACTCATATTCAAGACAATCTAATTCTAATTTTAAAATAGATATATCTTTTCTTTGTACTAGTATCAATTTATTACATACATCTGCTAATATGTTTTCTTCTAACCTTCTTTTTCTATGTTGTAATTCTTGTTCTTTTTCAGTTATTTTTTCCGTTATTTTTTCTATTAATTGTTGTTTATAAATTTCTTTGTTCATACTGTTTTTTCAAATAGCGAACATATTTGTATTCTGTTTTCGAAATTTTATCTATTAAATGATCTTTTTCATTATTACTTGTTTTGACTAGTTGTGATAGTTCATATTCTATATATAAGGGTCTTAATTTTTTCCATGTCTTTCTTATTTTTTTACCTATATTGTTTGTTGTTATTTTAGTTTCTTTGCTTGGTATTATATTATCCTTCATAAAATGTCTTTCTGTAATATTCTCTTTTAAGTAGATCTAATCGTTGTATTTCATTAGCATTATTTGTAATATATTCTAGATGTTCAACTTCTCTAGTTCTCAAATAATCGAATAGATTTTCTATTAGTAATTTCTCATGTAGATCTATATCTTCTATAGTTTTTACCCAATATTGTAAATATTCGTAATTTATCATTAGTCTGTATCTATATCATCATATAAATCATACATATCATAATAAAGTTCATCCTGTATACTTTGTATGGTTAACTGAGTCCAACCTTGAGTTGTTATCTCTATTATTTCATATGTTACCAATTTATCATAAATTTCTCTTTTTATGTCAGTATTAAGATTTTTTAATATATAAAGTAGTAATATCTTATATTCATCATTATCATCAATTAAGTAGGTACTCATTTTATTCATTTTTGCTAAAAGTTTTATTCCTTTCAACCTCTTAATAAATTATACTTACTTATTATGTAATAATAATGGTTTAATAATCATCTCGTCTAGTCACTACTACAGCTTTCTTCTTTGATTAGTTACCCTAACAGCGCCTCAACTCTGTTTACTCCCCTAAACGGCCTTCTTTGCCTACCGGTTTCAACTTTAGGATGGCATAGTCTGGGCATACTTGTTCATAGAATATTTCTGTAGCAAACCTTCTAAAGATGCTTATTATAACATTATTAGAACATGATAAATAATTATAATTAACAAGAGATTTTCAGGAATAAATTTGTTTAGCTACTCATAAATTTAAGAGTGTATACCTGTTTTTGTAGATTTGTAGCTCCAGAATTTTCCATAGTTATTATTTAACTAGCTAGCTCTGATACCAATTTTGGGTGGAAGCGTTAAAGAGGAATAATTGTAGAGAGAAGAGAGTAGTGGAAGACTGATGATTTTATTTATGAGGGGAAGCCCTCTATTTATATACAAAAATTTCACACTTTTGGCCAAAATGGCCGACATCTACTTTACACTTGGTCTTTTTACATTCGACCGACGCAAAAAACAAAACTTAGTGGCCTATCTTTATTATTGGCCGACACTAACACTGTTTACTTTATGACTTTTTACATTATTGGCTTTTCAGCCGACGCTATACGACAAAATTAAAAGATTCTTACTTTATACATATGGCTGATATTCAGCCGACGCAACAATAATAATAACAACAATAATAATAACTTTTTTTTTTATAGCTTCGTTCTTTATCCTAAATCAACTGTAGGTATCCTAAATCAACTGTAGGTATCACATTATCTTCTCCGTTGCACTTGGAGCATTTATGATCTGGGTATTTGTTGCTGATAAGTTTGCAATATCTTACTAATAATTCTTCTGAAATAAATCCTTTCTTCAAAGCTCTTGTAGATGGTTGTTCTTCTGGTTTTAGCAATGACAAAATCCATCTCTGAACTTCATCCATATCTGATTTTCTTAATTCTTTGGAGTTTGCATAAATCATCACCTGATCTCTTGCATAATAGCTCCAAATGGCATTGCCATTTAAATAATTGTTTGCTAACTCTTGTATAATTGTAGCTATACCAATTATTCTTTTATTTGCATAAAAGTTAGGTATTTCTACTTTTGGTATCTCATTTTGTTTTTCTATCTCTTCTGGAATAATCATATCTCTGGTTAATCCTATCTTTACCACCTGTATTGGTGATTTTATCTCTTCGTATAGTATCTCTGCTGGTGCTGTATAACATTTTATATAGAATAAATTTCCTTTGGTAATTATTTTATATGTTAAAAATGCTCTATGTAGTTCTGGTATTCCGGCTATTTCTTCTCCGGTATATGTGTATACTGTATTTAATAGTCCGTAGTTATAACATGTTTTTACTAGGTTGGGGTTGGTCTTAGGTTGTGCAATAAGTTTGTTATATCCTTGTAGTTTCTGGGTTATATAGTCTTCTTCGGGAGTTTTTGTTTGTGTGGATCTTGGGTTTAGGTTTAGATATGTTTGAATTTTGTGTATGTTTTCAATGTAAGATTGGGTAATATAGTTGTATCTTTTTTTGTCATTTTGTAGGCTTATTGCATAGGTAGATGTTTGTGGTTCTGCTGGTATCTGCATTTGTGGTTTTTGGGTAAATGGTTTTGCAAATAGCTGGTTTAAATTTGTATTAATTCTTTTGCTTGTACCTGCAGCTGTATCTAAACAAACATTGTTATGGGTTTTTCGGAGTTTCCCATCGTCTCCTTGTAGCTCTGGAATTTTAGCGTCTTCCGATCGACGTAACTCTACATGTTGGCGTAGCTCCGCATATTTATAGTCATGCTGCTGACTATTAGCTTTTAGATTTTGTAACTCTTTTCCCATACTGTCCACCTTCGTAGAAAGTGTATTAATAGCTTTGAGTATTTTTTCTGTTGTATCTGGTTCAGTTTGTGTTCCTTTTTCTTGATAGGTAATCTGCAACGAGATTTTCATTAGTTTTTATAATTTCAATTGTAAATGTAAAATTTAATATATTCAATACTAATCTCCTTATTTCTTTTGTTGTAACTGAATCATCTAACTTTTTTGTTATCCACCATTTTACCTGTGTGTTATCTGTTCTTACAATAAATTTATTGTAAACTATATATGGTTCAAATGCTAATAAACATTTATATAATGCAAATAATTCCTTTCTGTTTATTTCCCATTTTGTTTGTGCCTCAGTATATGATCCTGAGCAATACCTGCAATGGTGTTCTACCTTTTCTTTGTCATATTTATATTTTAGTACTCCTCCATAACTGTGATCGCTTGAATCTGTTTCAATTATATATGTGAATGTTCTACTTTCATCAGGAAAATATAATTTTGGCAATTTTTTGCATAATTTTTTAATATTTTTTATGTGTTCTTTATCTTTGTTGTCAAAATGATATTCAATATCTTTTTTGAGTTTTTTGTATAATGGTTTTAAATGTTCTGCTAATTTTGGTATATATTCTCTTACTTGATTTACTAATCCTAAGAATGATTGTAATTTCTTTTTTGTATCTATATTTTCATCTATAGTAATTATTTTTTGTACTATGTGAGTTTGCATTTTTATTCCATTTTTATCTATTTGTATTCCTAGAAATTCTATCTGTGGTTTCATAATTTCTGCTTTACTTTTACTTAAGCTTATACCTGAGTGTTTGATTATATGTATAAATTTTTCTAATAATCTTATATGTTCATCTTGTGTTTTAGAATATAATAATATATCATCTATATATATAACACAATTTTCTAGTTGGTTAAAACAGTTATCCATAAAATGTTGATATCTACCTGGTGCATTTTTATATCCAAATGGTAATACATTCCATTCATAAAATCCTTGTGGTACTGTAAATGCTGTTAATTGTTTAGATTCTTCTTCTAGCTTTAGATGGTAAAATCCTGATTTACAGTCAAATTTACTAAAATAGTTATATCCTTGTATCTGTCTTATTTTAAGTATTTTATTTGGTATTGGGTAGTTGTATGTTTTAGTTTTGGCGTTTAGATTTCTGTAATCTATAACCATTCTACTTTTACCTCTTTTTTGTTCACTGTGTTTTATAACTATAAATGCTGGACTTGTGTGCTTACTGTTACTTTCCTGTATATAATTCTTTTCCAGTAATTCATTTATATGTATTTTAAATTCTTGTAAATCATCGAAATTATATTTTAACGGTTTCTGTGTTATTAAGCTATTTTCGTTTATTAGGTCAATTTTTACCTTTGTTTTATGTTTTTCCCATCCTTGTAATGGGTCTTCATTGTATAGTTGTTTTAGTTGTTCATTAATTATTTGAACTCTGTCTATTGTAAATATGATTATTTCCAATTGTGTTTCTTGTTCTTTATCTATATTTTTCATTTCTTGGTTTATTTTTTCACTACCTTTTATCCATTCCATAGCTTTTCGTTGTTTATTTTTTACCCTTTTTGCTCCTATTTTATTGCCACATGGTGTAGTAAGCCACCAGTGTGTTTTTGTTATTATATGTGGGTAAAATTTATCTAAAAATGGCATTCCTAGTAACATATCTTTTGTTGTAAACTCAAAATTATAGATTTCTTCTATTATTAGTATTTTATCCCATATTTGTATTTTTATATTTTTTGCTTTGTATTTTATCTTCCCTAATTCTCTTTATTTTTATGTTAATTAGACATTAGTTATGTTGTGATTGTTATGGTCCACTTATGGTGGAAGTGCTATGTGCTTTACTTACAATTGATGTGGTCTTGTCGGCGTTACTTTATGTATAATGATGATAATGGTCTTGTCGGCACTTAAAGTATTATGATGATTTGTGTAGTTGTGTTATGTGAAGTATGAGCATATCTACCTACATATCAAGTAATGTGAAAGTATGTGTTCCTTCTATTGTTGCCAGGAGATCAGGTTAGAGTATGACTATGTCTTATGTGTATAGTCTTAGGGTTGATGCATAATTATTCCTAATTAACTATATCAGTCTATGAAGGTTATATTGATGATGTTATGGTAATATATAGGATGACATAAAGATAATAAGGTTCATTCTTAAGAGCTTCAAAGAATGATATCCTATATGTAATAAAGTAAAGTATGTTGTGTCTTGTTTTGGTAGACTTGTGTCCCTTACTTGATACATGTATGAATGATATGTGGATATGAGATGTCTGACTTGGTAGGATTCTTTCACCTTTGCAATGTATGAATGAATTATATGTGAGACCTTAAATGATGCTAAGAAGGTCATGTACGTGGAACCTTAAGCCTAGTGGTAAGGTTATATTATGAAATTGAAGTAGAGAGACGTAATGGTATCCTTAATGTAAAGGATGATGGACTTAGGATTGATTGGCTGGAACGACATCATATCATCCTTAGCAAAGTCATGATGATCTACCTATGTCGTCATTGTATGGTAGACCTAGTGGACCTCTTTGGTAGGGTGAATGTGATATGACTATAAAGTAGATATGGAATCCCTTTGTATGAATCTTTAATGTCAATTACTCTATGAAAACAAAGCCTAGCACCGAGTGATTGTGTTATAGGAAGTATCTCTACTTAAGAAAGAGACTAGAATTAAATGTAGCTCTACTTGAGAATGAGACTACATTGCATAAAAGCGCTTTATATTCCTTAACCATGTCTGTACATGGGATGTGTCCTAGTTCAACCCTTCGAAAGTAGAACACCCTCATCAAGGTAGGTTAGAACTGTAGATTACATTTTTAGCTATCATGGTATATGTCGGTTACTGCCTATTCTCATCATATGGGATACCTACTAGCATTAGAGATGTTCTATGAAGTTTAGGTGGTTGTGTGGGACGCTATCTAGAGATTTCACAATAGGCTCTGAAGATGTTTGCCCTAGGTCTTCTCCAAGACCATTACTTGAATGTCCTTATGTGATTAATGAATCTTAAATGGAAAAATGAATGTAATGACTTAAGTTAAGAAAGCATGTTAAATGAATAAATACTTATCTAGAGTAGTTAAGGGTTGTCTAGTTAATGAGTAAAGGGGGCATAGGAATGATCACTTCGTATCTTTCCTATATAAGTCTTAAGAATGACTCTATTTAGGGAAGATGGTTGATTATGTGGACATGATCTAAGCCTTAGGTAATCTTAAGGATTATTTAGGTAATCTTAAAGAGGTCAATCATGGACGTTATCTTCTTGATTGACTTAAGTAAGTCTTTTGATTGCCTTTGGAAGGAGAATATCATATCATCTATATGTTGATGTAATATGTAAGAATTGATTCTATATTAGGTAATCTATAGGATCTCTTAACTGTGTGTGTAAAGGATTGTATGGGCGGTCACTTCACAACTCACTCAAATGAACCTTAAAATCACCTTTGACATGAGGATCTAATGTTGATGGGGTGGATGTATTGTAAGTGTGTATATCTCATTATAGGTAGTATTAAGGATCATTTAGGTGTTCCTAGAGAGTTTGTACGAGTTTCTATCTTTGTCTTACTTAAGTGAGTCTTAGGATAGCTTTGATTAAGAGATTTGCATGCTAGAGAGTATCCAAGTTGATGTTGATAGGCGTCACTTTAATAGTGAATGTAGTTCACTATAACTTGACGTGAATTACTGTAATGTTGCTAAAAATGTTCTAAAATTTTTATGTAATTTCTTATATGTTTATAGAGTATTAAATGTTGTTCTTATGATTATATTATGATTTTTAAACAAAAAGATGCATGTTTCAAATAAATGTCCATTTTCATGATTTTATGCATTATGTCATGCTTAGTACATGTGTTTGTACGAATTTCATGCTTATATCTATTTCTAAAGTTATTCATAGGTGAAGGTGCTTTTGGAGATCGAAGCTTGGATTAGAAGATCATTCAAGCAAGTTGAAGTATGTCCTCATTGTACTAGAGGGAATATATAAATTTTATTTCCCTTATCGAAGTATTGTAATAGACTTAGTAGTACTTATTTCTATTGTGTATGGGTCATATCCCAAGGTATTGTCTTCTCTAAGATTTGATGAAATGACACTTAGTATTTCCTATGAGTTTTATATGAAAAGAGTTTCTTTAAACACTTATAATAGAATGTTTGTGAAAAGTTTTAATTCCGCACTACTTTTCATATAATTATGTGTGATGAACGCTATAGAAGGGCTTGTGCAAGACCTCCGAGAGGTTAAGTACACCAATTGCACTCCAAGAGTGCCATATCTTCTACCGTGTGGTTTCGGGATGTTACCCATAAATGAGTGTACATATGGTCTCATACTTAGTAAAAGTGGTTTACTAACCCCGTTTCTTCCTTTTCCTCAACATTTTAGGTTCCGGTTGTTGAAATGCTTTTTTGAGACTACTTTGAAGAAGAATTGGAGTTCTTAATCATCCAAGTTTGGTAGGTCTTCATTTTGTGAGGGAAATACCACTATCAAGCCTATGATGTTGCTTTAGTTTCATGACTCTTACGTTCTTTCCTTTTCATTTGGATATTAAACATTGTTTGACCTATATGTTGTCATGTTTCATTGATGTTTGGGCTAGGCTCAAATTGTATAGTCTTTTTAGATGGTTATGAGATAAGACATGCTTTTGATAGTTCTATGTTCTATATATCTACGTGCAATAAAAGTAGAAGACTAAGTAATCTTTCTATACGAAGGGTTGATGTATACTCGATATATATCTATTAAATTCATGTAGAGGTCTATGTAAACCTCAATTTAGAAGTAGCAAAAAACTGTTAAATTTCCGTTAATTTTTACCTATGAATGTACTGATATAAGCTAAGAGTCTAGTCTTAGTCAATAAAGAGGACGACGAAGCCGGTTACGTCTAGGGGGTATTCCTAGATGTGACATCATAAAACGTCTCACATATGTCTCAAAAACCATCTATGACATCATGAATACAATATTGTTAAGTCACAACCTATAAAAGCCTAAACATGAATGAATATTAAAGACAACGTAGTAGTGATGTCCTCAGATGATAACGACTCACAAATATTCTTTCCTTGAAAGTCTTGGAAACTCTACCCTTGAAATCAACTCAATATCCTCAAGAACCTACATGGAGAAGATGTAGGCAATATGTGTTAGTAAGATATGTACTAAGTATGTAAACTACCATAGAAAACATAAGATATCTCAAAGGATTAGTCAATAATGGTGTTCTTCATGCTCTTGTTTATTTGAGTATGATATTATATATGTAACACCTTGAAAAATTCAAGACCCATGCAAAAGCCTAGCATAGGTGTCATCAATTCTAAACACTGTTTCTAAGTCCATATTTATTGTATATAGGTCATTTAGAATGTTTAAGAACCAAAATGTCCGGGAACTTGGTTAAAAGAGATGTTTTTATGCCTTAGCCTTTTTACTAACATTTAGGAGTCGAAAATGTACGAAAATGGGTAGAAAGGTACCTAATGGGTGTTTGAGTTGTTTCATGATTGGAACGTCTGGCTACGACTCCCAAAGGACCAACCAATGGCCCTTGAGGAGACCCACTATAGTTTGATGCAGCACTGACTGGCAGTGTGCATCGACGGGGCAGACGATGATCCGTAAGTGGCTCGATAGAGCATCGATGTCCACTGTCGTCCCACACTTAGAAAGATTTGTGAAGTCCACTATTTGCCTAGCTATTGTTACACTCGACGGAAAGGTATGATGGGGAGTCATTAGCTCGACGGGGCGTCGAGGCTACCGTCATCCCGTACATAGATAAATTGGAGGAAGCCTTGCCTTCAAAGTCTCTGATAGATATTAAGAAGTGCAGGATGGAGGGGGGCTGTCCGTCAATCCACCGACGAACCGTCGATAGGGTCTCATCGGTGAGGGTCAAATTTCACTGGTGGATTTTAATGATTTCTTACAAAGTAATTAAATGGTTTAGGGGTTAGTTATTAAAGGGAAACTAATTAAGTTAATTAAGCCCCTCAATAAATATCCTGAACCCTCATTAACATAAAGCCAACACTCAAAATAAACTCTCTTCCTTCTATCTTATTTCTCACTCTACAAGAATCCACCATTGAAGGCTAGCAAGAACTAGGGTTTCGTGGCTGGACAAGGGTGGATTCTTCATGAAATTTTTGAGAAACGTTAAGGGATGTGTTCTATTCACCTTTTAGATTCTTTCCTCAAAGGGTTCCTTCAAAATAGATTTCAAAAAGTTGAGTTTTCTTGTGGGTTTTATTAAATTATGAAATTGAAGTTATGGATTGATTTCATAATGAATTCTTAGGGTTATATTGAGTAGATTTACATGTAACATAACTTGTTTATGATAATTGTTTATGGTTTGGTCAAATTGAAGAACATGATCCTCTATACCTAACCCTGGGTAGTGATCTTTACTTATGTTATATGTTGATCATTCAATTGAGTTGGTTGTTGATTAGATTACTATCCTATGGTGCTATTATGGTTTATTTAATATGAATTATAGGTGTATCATGCTAGTTCTTGAGATGTAATTTAGGTTATGAATTATAATGTGAAATTAGCCTATGTATCTTGTCTAAAGTTGTGATCTAAAGATGAATTGTGTTATAGAGATGCAACTGGCCTTATAATTCTATTGATTATCATTGTGCTATGATGTTACTCCCCAAGTTGGTTTGAGCTATGGGTTGATGGTAAGACCTTGATGATAGACTATGAGGAAGATTGGGTAAGTCTTAGAATCACTATCTTTACTTCCAATTGTGATTAATTGTTGTTAAGCTATGATATTACATATGAGTATGCCTTATATTAAGATTATAGTTTGGTATGATGTTGAATTTAAAAATCTTGACTATGATTGTGAGGTTGATTAAGGTGTATGTGCTACAAGGATGGTGAAAACTATCAATGTGCCTTAAAATGTTATGAAGTGTTAAAGTGTTAACCTCACTTATATGAATTGTGATGAAAGGACTTAAACTCATACAATTCTTATTGAGCTATTAATGATAATTATTATACAAGGGGTAGATCCTATGGCCTAAATTAAGTTATGATTGATAATTAATGGCTTAAAGAAATTTCAAAAAGGACTCTAGCTTAGCACCGAGTGAACTAGATAGATTCCCACATAGGGAAGGTAGGAGCACATATCACTCTTGAGTTTGGAGATCATAATGCATGGCGTATAAAGAGGATCCCAACTAAATCTCCTAGTTCTTGAACGATGTTTCCCCAATAGGAATACTAGCTAGTGGATCCACACAGTTGCTACGTTTTACATTTTGGTACTACCTTGGCAAATACTCTGCCTTCTTACGGTGTAGGGTTTTATGACACCGAATTCCACACTAGCTCATGTGGTCTATGTCGGTTAAGGCAAGATGTTCTCAAAAGTTAAAACGAATTAAAGGACTTGAACTCTCACTTGGATAACCTAAGCGGTCTAGCTTAGTCTAGGTAGCGGTATGGGACTTTACTTAGACATTGCACTTAGTTAGTCTTGAGGAGAGTCTTAGGTGGATGTTCTTATATGTCTATGTTATGATAATATATGATGTATATATATGATGACCATGTCATATTGTTGATACTATATGTTGATTAGTTCATTTGTGAATATGCCTTGGTTTATAATGATAATATAAGATGAGATGTGAGCCCAAATGCAATGATATATAAAGTTGGACATTGGTCATGTTTTACTTTTAATAATACTAGATTGGTAAGGTTATGAGTCTTTGCTTGGTCATTGCACTAGTTCACTTGATAAGGACTTGTGAGTAATTGTCTTGCTTATTATGATATGTTTCTCTTATTCATTCTTGTGCTATTATTCCTTTATGTTAGAGTTGTAGTAAATCATGATTCTAAAAGTCTGTTGGGATAAGTGTTACTTGTTGCAATATTAAGCATGTTTGGTTGATTAATATGACTTACTTGACTTCGACTTAAGCCCCAAAAGGGGTAAAATAGCATGTTTTGATAAAAAGTCCCTTTTTAGCATGGTTTGCTTGTGTATGTGCATAAGATCTCATACTTAGTTCATGTGGAGTACTAACCCTATTTTATACCTTTTTCCCAAACACTTTAGGTTACGGTCATTGAAGTTGATTTGAGGTGATTTGAAGGAAAACTTGGACATTGTATCATCCAATTTGTAGGTCCTCATTTTCCTCGAGGACGATGCCAATATTCTCTTTGTGAAATTACTTAGTTACTACAACTTTTGTATTGAATCTATTTTCGATTTGAGAAAAAGTTGTATAAATGTTATATGCGGCTTACTTTTATTGATAAAGGGTTATGCCTAATGTTATTGTCCTCTTTTAGATGGTTTCTGAGGTGAGATGAATTTATGACTCTATTTCTTTACTATATAAGTATGTGAAATAAAAGTAGAAGACTATGTAATCTTCTTATACGAACGAGTCTATGTATACTCGATATTATTGTGATTATGTGTATGTAGAGGTCTATGTAAGCGTCCGATTAGAAGTAGTTGAAATTTTTTAAATTCTTCCGTACTTTTTAAATGACGAATCCAATGATGTAAGACTAAGAGGCTTGTATTATTTCTCAAAGAGGAAGACGATGCCGGTTACTTCTAGGGGGTTAACCAGGATGTGACAATATATTTGACTTCATGAGATGAATTAATGAACATTCTATATTATGTCTTAGATATTGCATATTTTCTCCATAATGTTGTGTTGAACATGCTTTTATTGGAGAAGGTAGTTCCTCCTGTGAACATGAGAAATGTTGAATTTCATGCATATTGGATTGATATATGTAATTTCTACTTCCATTTTGTTGTATTGATCATGCTGAGATGGAGTTGAATTTTCCCCCTTTAAGTGATGTATTATTTTGATATTTCATGCATGTTTGGTTGCTAGTCTAGAGTCTTTAATTTTGTATGGTTCCTAGATTGTCATTCGAGGACAAATATTCCTAAGGGGGAGGTAATATAACACCCAAAAGATTACTAGCTGAAGCTTGATCCCCATGTATGAGTTTTACATTTTTGATGTATAGTTTAGAGTGTAAAGTGTCCACTCATACTTTGAATAAATATTTTAGGGGCTAAACGTCAAGATACAACCCCCCTCCCCCCCCCCACAAACCAAGGTTCTTTTAGGAGGATCCAAATTAGCCCCTAAAAATTTTTCTATGAACACTGCCATGTTAGGATTCATGGCAGGTGAAAGCCTTCACTGCCTGTGGAAAGCACTCGTGGACTTTCCCTTAGTTGTATAGGCGAAAGGAGTTGTTCACTTGAGGTTTCACGGAGCATAAAAGCCTTAATTGACCATGGAATATACGGTGGACCTATGCCTTAGTTGTGTAACAAGGAGGCAAGCTCACATAAGTTTTTAGGAGACGTGAAAGCCCCCACAACCCATTGATAACCCTAATGGAAACTTGCCTTATCCTTATAGACAAATGGCATGATCCAAATGAGGCATCACGGAGTGTGAAGGCTCTAACTAGCCTTGAAAGGCTTCACAAAAATATGTTTTAGACATTCGGGGCGAGGATTCTTTTCATGCGAAGGTTCACAAAATTTGGACGAATCCACTTTACATGAATGAACCCTTCTGGAACCCTTCCTTAGTCGTGTGGAAAGAGGAAAGTTCATGCTTGGGTCCACTACTCGTGGAACATTCTAGATCACGTTGACACCCTCATTTACTGTGCCTTAGGTCCACAAGCCGAAGGCATAAGTCCATGTGAGGGTCTATGACACGTGGATCAGTCAATTGCCCATGAAAGCCCTCATGGACTTTGCCTTAGGCACATGGGCAATCCACACATGGGGCAAAGGGGGAATTTTTTTGTAATTCCAATTTTATGACAAATTAAAGTGGGTCCATTTATATTATGTTTCGATACAGTATAAGGTATTATGTTGTATTATCATCACATTGATGATTTAAAGTTTATTTATGGTGAATTTATCCCATGAACTCATGGATTTCCTATATTGCTAAATTATGATCTTAATGTTTGTTGATTGATTGTAGAAGGATGTAAATGGGTTTTGCTTACATCAATTTATTTTATTGAATTATGTTATTACCCATACCTAATGTAAAAATTCTAAATGTTGGGTTGAATGTGACTTGTGGTTCTTGACTAGTAAATTATAAGAATTGTACACGAATATGAGAATTATGTATGTACTTCAAGATATATGTTGAGAATGATGATTTTGTTATTATTTTGTAATTGTGGTATTGATTGAAAGGTCATTCTCCTCTATACCCTTCCACATTATTATGCATGATTTATTCATGACTATGATGATATTTTTGTTTTGGTTAAAAGATTATTCTAATAAACAAATATGAACATGATGTGAAAGGTTTACTCACAGATGAATGATTCTAAGGGTAAAAGGTTATTCTCACCTATTAAATCTATGATATATCATGATACCATGTTGTTTTGAGTGTTAAGGAACTCTTTTGTGAACATGAACCTAGGTAAGACTAAACATGAATTTAAAGGAATTATTCTTAGCACCTAGTGGATATGAATATGAACTAGAATCTTTTACCCTAGCTAGTCCAGCTTCCCAATGGGTTCCTCTTACGCTACTAAGTCTAGGTTGCCAAAATACTTATCTCATAAGATTAAAACCTTTTGCGTTAATTAGACCGAGTTTCTAGTCGCAATCTTTTAAAGGAAAAAATGCATTAAGACAAAAATGGAGCTTAATATGTGTTTCAAAATCTTATGAGGTCCTAAAATTTCTAAATATAATTTTAAGATTCAGTAGATAGAGTTTGGAGGATTTAGAGGTGCAGCATCCAAGAACGTCCGATGACGTTTAAAAATTAGCCTTTAGACATGCTTGAGTGCCTTAGTTTGTTTGATGACGTTCTAAGAATTGTTTGGATCTCAAATTGATAGATAAGGTTCTTAAAATCTAGAGGGACAAATTCAGGCTGGAAAGGTTCAGGCATGACTCCACAAGCACAGCCATAGAGGTCCTTGAGGAGGACCCAACCTCGGGCAAGCAAGCCGCTCAAGGTAGCAGAAAAATACACTATGGTTGAACCAGTCCGCGTCGTGGACTTGGTTCATCAAGGAAAAACAATTTATTCCACATCGCGAACCACAGGCGAACCATACTTTCTTGGGATTTATTTTCAAAAATCATGCGGGAGAAGCTCCGTTCGCGGACTTGTTTCCCAATAAAATTTCCAAAATTTAAGTTAAGATTTACTTGTCTAAAATGGTCAAATTGATGTGGGGGTAACTGGGTAATTTGGTCGTCAGTTATAAAAAAATTTTAAGACTTATTAACCCGTTTCGATGTAAAAATCCTAACATCCAACAACAAATAAAAAACAAAAACTTCTCCCTCTCCAAAACAAGATTTGAAGAGGAAGAAAAAATGGGGGCTGCTCTTAAAACGAAATTTACCAAGTTTTTGAGTTTGGTTAAGTTTGTAATTTAATGTATGTTAAGTTTATTTATCCATGGATTTTTCCATTCATGGAGTCCCTTAATTATTCCTCAATTGTGAATCCAAATAACCCAAATCTAGAGAGGGTTGTGATTGCATTGTCAGTAAGACTTGATTGTGATCCCATTATATTGGGTAAAATTGAATTATATTCATATGATGAGTATGCGATGTTTGCATGAAGTTTTCATGGTGAATTTTAGTAATTAATTTTGAAGGTGATCATGGAGGTTTTAGGCCATTAGAGGCTAGATGAAGGTTCTAAGTTGATTTTCTTAATTAAATTGCATTGTATACTATTAAAGCATGATTGAATCACCTAGATATGAATTGAACTACGCTTAATTGATAAAATATGATTTTAATTTGTAAAGGTTTTAATTGAATCTATGTGAACAAGAATGACTAGAATTGACTTTTAATTATCCAAGTGAATGAATTAACATGTAATTGAGCAGGGATTTTGATTGATTGAAGGTAGTGATCAATTGTGGGGATTGTATGCCATTATTGTAAGGGATTTGGAGGTGAAGTCATTATGAGGAGGTTGTGATGATTTTTTCTCTTTTACACTTATACATGAACAAGTAGGGGAATAAAGTTCGCTCACATAGATGAATTCTAGGTTGACCTAAAAAACTAAAACGAATCAAGACATGATAAACTAGAATAGTTTGAAGTTCTATTGAATAACCTCTTCTTGTATAACTGACTTTGTAATATAAGACCAAGGTGTGATAGCTTGATATTCTAGGTCTTATGGTAGCTTTAGATGTTAAATCTCATGGAAGCTTTGGTTTAATTATTCATGTTAGCTTGAGGTAATGAACTTCATGGTAGCTTTGTATGGATGAAGTAATCTCTCTCATGTTTAGCTTGATCTTGTATTGCTAGGATGTTTTATCATGGTAGCTTGACTTGGTTTGACCAAAACCTTTATGGTATCTTTAGGGAAAGGACTTATACTCACGTAATGTTAGCTTGATTTGATTGTAAGGCGTATTTCATGAAATAGCTTGGGATTAGTTTCTCATGATAGCTTAGGGTTGAGGATTCATGCTCCCCTATGATTAGCTTGCATCTACATGATTGGTTTCATGGTGGTTAGGATGGTTGTATGTTGAGTTGCTTTCCATGGTAGTAGGTAGGTCTATTATGACAGTAGGTTGAGCTTAATAGACAAGAGTAAAATAAATGTTAGCTTGGAATGGGATAGTCTAGAAAAGTACTTAGTATGGATGGTAGTATGGATGTTATCCATACATGGTACACGTATGACTTGAGGTTATCGATGACATGACCCCTATAATATGTATGTTTATCTTGGGTAGTGTCTATGGTTTCTTCCTATGACATGATTTACTTAAGACGATAGTTCCTTGTCAATATGAAATAGGTCTATTAGAGACTCCTACACTAAATGAAAGGGATTAGTGACTTAAGGACATGCCTAGTGTGTGACGTAGAATGAGATGTTTCACATGCATTTCATAAGTGTGCTTGAGGTGACCTAAGGACATAGTGCTCATATGTTATGATAAATGTAGGTCTTAATAATGAAAGTGGATTATGATCATGAATGACCAAAGATATCTACTTAGCTTTTGTAGTAGTACGGGATGCTACCTTAGCCCTGCACAAGTATACTTGGAGGTGGCTTATGAACTAGTTTATTTGAGTAAGAAGGAGAATGAGTTATGTATGAACTTTTATATGATTTATGATGCTTTATTATTGTTATGATATTCATGATATGCTTGTGTTTTTATCCCTTATGATTTTGACTATTATTGACTAACCTTTTGATATATCTTATGTTTTGGTATAATAGTTTCCATACTTGGTACATTTCGTATTAACACATATTTTACCTCCATTCTAATCCAATGTAGGGTCTTGAGGAGATTGAATTTCTTTCAAGGGTAGAGTTTCAAATGTTCTAAGTGAAGATTGGTGAGTCCTCATAGCATTTGGGGACACAACCATTATGATATCTTTATGTTCTTTTCTATGTTTAGACTTTTATGGGATATGACCCAAGAATACTATATCATGATCTCATAGATGATTTTTGATACATACGTTAGAAGTTTAATAAAATGATTCAGCATTATATTAAGAAGAAGATTTTTAATTTTGCACTACTTTTCGTATATAGATGCAATAGATGTTGTCTAACGGCATGTACAAGACCTCTGATAGGTCAAGTATGCCGTGTGGCGACTCTAGCATACCCTAATTTCTTGGGTGTACTTTCGGGTCGTTAGAATCTTCTTATCCCGTAACTATGTGCCCACATACGTCTTTAGCTAATGGATCAACCTTAAACTAATACATCTAGCTCTACCTTAGGAAAGTCAGACATCTCTTTTTTGTGTGAGAAAGGACATCGGATTCCATGTAGCTCACATGGTCTATGTCAGTTAAGGCTATTTCCTTACATGACAAGAATATGAATATGATAAAAACATGAACATGAGCTATACTTATGACTTTTCAGGAGTTGTACTTAGTGTGAGTTGGGGTATGGGACTTCACTTATGCATTTAACAAGTAGGCTCTGGAAAAGGGTTGTGGTGTGGTATTCTTATGCTATGAAGATATATGAATTTGTGCATGAATGATATAGATTGTTGCTAAGAGTAACTTTATTTGTTACATATTATGAACATGAATGTTTCCTTGTCTATGTGTATTTGCTATGGATTAGGACTAAGTATGATATGCATGATTATAGTGGCCTAAAAGTGGTACTTAATATTCAAAAGGTTTATGGAATCTTATCTATGCATTGCACAAGTATAGCTTAGGGTTTCTTATGAGTTGGTTTCACTTATGTTTTTTCACAAAAGTGCATGAGGATTCTTAATTTTGATAAAATGTAGGGTATCAACTAAATGTCCCTTTTTATAATGTTTTTATGGATATTATGCATGACTATCATACTTGGTGCAATTTTATGTTGACCCTTATTTTATATATTTTTCTATAAATGTAGGTCCCGATCGTTGAGGTGACCTTCTCCCTTTGTGCTAATCTTTGATTGATTCTCTCCACCATTTTGGTGAGTCCTCATGAATCGAGGACGGAAGTTATTCATTTATAGTCTCTTCTACTTTTTCTTTTTAATTCTATGTTGTAAGGGGGTGTGGCCCTTAATAGTACTCGATTATATCAGATGGTTTATTGTGGTAATGTCTAGACTTTTATTTGGTTTTATGAAAAGACTCAGATTATAAACTAGTTTTAATTCTACACCATTTCTATTAGTTATTCTTATCATATGTTAAGGGGTTTTATAAGACCCCTTTGGAGTTGAGTACATTGTGTTACATCTAAGGGGTACCCTTGGTTCGTGACATCAATGCAAGTAGACATCATCTTAAATGACATGTGAGACACTTATTGATGTAGCCTTTATTTATTGATATGGGAAAATTACCTTTTACAAACATATAACACTATGTAATTTATGAACATTCAATCCATTGTCTACTCCACACCGAAAGAGGTCTGCTCACATGGTAAGGTAAGAATCATTAACTTCTAGCTCACGTGGATCTACTAGCCAATGTCTAACTAGAGAACCTATGGTAGCACATGATTTATGGGACATAGGGAATTACCACTTGTGCATTTGGTGCTAAGTATAATTGCCGCGAAATATTCATTAGTATTATTCTTTTATTCATTGAAGGACTTAGTTAATCACATCTTTTCATTAGATCATATGACATGGGTAATTGCCTCTTGTCCTTATTAGAAAGAATGAGTGATCGCCGGTGGCCTCTTTCTTAGAATCTCTCTACCAAGACCCAAGGGTACCCCCTAGATGTGACATTGCATACAAGACCTCGATAGGCCTCATATAACCCACTTAGCTTTCATAGCATAAGATAATAGAAATGATCAAAACTTGAAAACCACTTTGTCTAAAACCATGTAAAACATGAATATCTTTTGGATACAACCCATACAATACTTCAAAACATAAAATGAAAAAACATAAGAGAAATGGTGGTATATCCTTGAATTCTATGAGGACTCGCTAATCTTTGTTCCTTCCTTCTACTAAGATACTAGTCACGGAGATGAGAGTCGATGTCGTCAAAACATACATTTGGATAAGAAGTATAGACAAGGGTATACGTTAGTACAAACATATATTAAATATATTAGATAACATACATATCAATATAGGAATACCATACAGATTGGTCGACATAGGGCACAATCCATAATCATATGAGAAAAACAAAACTCATAAGCATAATCAATGCACATGGATCATCATAATGTAAGAGGAACACTTCTAAAGTAACCTTAACATGTCCTTAGTTAGGATTTGGACAATCCACATCCTGTCAAACATATCAGGAAAGACAACTCAAGCAACAGTCCAAGCCCTATCATCATACAAGTACACCTCATACTAAACATGCTTACAATACATTCTTCAAGTAACCTTGTTTCATTGTAACTGTGCTACTTTTATTAGGGACAAGTCTATTTTTAGCTATTTCTACTATCCATGGAAGCGTGCTACTTTACTAATCCCAGCTAATTCATTATCAGATAATAGTTAATGTTTACCAATTCAATGCTATTAAGGAAAATCACCTCATTATACTAGAAAAGGCTATAAGGGAAGTTATCCTCTCTTGCAAGTCCAAGCTACTCAAGGGAGGATACTCTTTTTCAATATTAGCTACCAATGAAATAGTTTATCCATACCAAGTCATGTTATCATGCAAGCATCCACTCATGTTATTCCAAGCTAACAGTTGGAAGAGTACTATTGCTCAATCCAAGGATATCCATGATATCTAGTAACTCAAGCTACAATTCATAGTCTTGTCTTAATAAGTCAATATAGTCATGAAATAAGCATCTCGTCATGTTAGTTAAAGTTAAATCTTTTCTATCACAGTTCATAGATTCTTTGATTCATTTTAGGTGAACAAGACATTTAACCTAGAATCATTCAATGTGTGAAAACCTTTCACATTTTTACATTAATAGAGTAGAACATGCGGGTAAATCCTTCCACAACAATTCTACCTATTATCAACTCATCATGTAATCTTTACTCTCAAAAACCCTACTAATCAACACTGGCCATATAAGTTTTACTCTCAAAACACTACTTATCAATATCCATCATACAATCCTTTGTTTCAGGACAATTCTAATCTCAATCAATTCATGTCTATAAGTTTTAATTTAAGGGAATTTACAATATATCTCATCAGTCCTAGAAGAATAGATTTAAATTCTTAATTTCCTGTTTCATGGCATAAATTCCACTTAAATCAATTTCTTCTTTCTAGACATTCTTTAGGTATGGGTAAATGTAAATTTATCCTAAGACATGTAACTCAATCAATTAAATCATAAACATTCATAATTCACTCATTTGGATCAAAACTCATAACATTAGAAAAAACCCTAACTACAATCGGGGAATTCTTCTTCTAAATTGGGGAATTCATGGGGGCTTTATGGATGAAAAGTTATCAGACCTTAAATACAAATCCCACAAATTCTTGAAGATTGGGGACTTCACCGTGGCCCTATCTTCAACTCTTCTTTCTTCTTTTACTTTTTAGAGAGAGAAATATTTGTGGGGAATCTTTGGGTTTCTTTTTTTGAATTTGTGAGAACAAATGAATTTAGGGGTTAAAATAACTTATATGGGGGTCATAGACTTAGGGAAAATGACCTTATATTTATTCATTAAAATAGGAAATGACTCAACTACCCCTAACTGAATCTGTCAGTTGTCCATTGACTTACCATCCACGAACCTTATCGACGGATCATCGAATGACTTACAGTCCATCCTAGTGGACCGTGGATGGTGATTAGAGACTTTTATCCCATCAATGGTCCACTTGACCATGGGGTATTGTCCTACCTATGGTTCGTAGGCCCTTCAGTGGTCAATGCCTGGACCATTTCTGTGGGGCCAATACGTAAACCCACATACAATATGTTGCCCATACTAGAGGTCGTGGTTGTCCTATATGGATTGAACCTGGAGGAATCTAAAAAGATGTTATTTAAAATGTTCTGAAAGTGTAGGAGAGGACTAAAAACCCAACCTACCACGAAGTGCGTACAAATTTGAAGGAGACATTAACTTCATGTTCAACAATACTCAAATGCATAATTAGGGAGTAAGAACTACATATAGAAACCGAACATATGTGTATATATATATATACATATACATTTTAAATATATATATATGTATATGTATATATCTATCTATATATATATATATGTATATATATATAAACATATATATCTATACATATATATATATATAGGTATATTAGACCCTTCATATATAAAGATTACTTAGTCTTCTACTTTTATTGCACATAAGTAAATAAAATATAGCATGGTCATAATTGTCGTCTCATCTCATAACCATCTAATAAGAGTGTAAGAACTTGGGCATAACCCATACATCAAATTAAGAATGCCTCACATGGGCTATATAGTGATTGATATTAAATGGAAAAGAAAGAACATAATAGTCTTAAACTAAAAACAAGTCCATTTGCTCGATAGTAGCATTACCCTCTAAACGTGAAGACCTACCCTACTTGGATGAATAAGAGATCCAAGTATTCTTCAAGTCGTCTTCAAAGCACTTCAATGACCGGAACCTAAAATATCGGGGAAAAGGAAGAAATGGGGTTAGTACAACACTTGTACTATGTATGAGACCATATGCACACATACCTTGAAATCATGATAAGAAAAGAGACATTTCATTAAGTATGCACTTTTCATTAAAAATCTTTATGCATATTAAACAAAACCATACCAACTAATAGAACATGTTCATTAAGTCATTAGAATGTACATCACAAGACCAACAACATCAAAACTAGTCAAGTCAACATACATATTCTATAATTGAACACTAGTCAAGTAACTCTATCATCAAGTCAAAATAGCACCAAGCATGAATAAGAGTGCATTCCAATATAACCAAAGCAAGACAATTACTCATAAATCCCTATCAAGTAAACAAGTGCAATGACCAAGCAAAGGCCCATTACCTTACTCAATCACGTAACCCAGCAAGAATCATGACTAAATCCTACTTCACATAGCATAGCATTTATGAGTACATATCATCTTACATTTAACCATTTAAACCAACACATGCTCATAAGTGAAACTTATCATCATATAGTATAAAAAATGCGCAAGTTTATCATATACATATCATAAATAATCATAAGCATATGCAGAAATAAGAAGAACCTCCTAAGGTTTCCTTCAAGGAAAAGTAGTGCAAGGCATAAGTACAGTCCCATAACCCTTCTTAGTCTGAGTCAAACCTCTTTGGTTACCCTCGTTGGTTTGTACTTCATTAATTTATTTTAGTTTAGGGAACACTTGCCTTAACCCACATAGACCACAAGAGCTATGCGTAGAATCAGGTGTTGTAAAACCTAACACAGAAGGAAGGTGGTCTATCGGTCAAAGTAAAACCAAACATAAACGTAACTTTCTAGGTGGATACACCAACTATTCTTCCTATGGGAGCAACATAGTTCAAGAACTAAGAGATAATCCCTCTTTATACACTTGGCAATTGGGGCCTCCTCTCATGGGAATCCATTGAATGAGTACCCTCATTGGGGAGTCAATACCACATGTTGAACTATAGGGTTTATCTTCCTCTATGGAAATTTGTCACCTCCCACTGTCAAGTTCACTCGATGCTAAGCGAAAGTCCCTTTTGAAATGACTTTAATGTTTTTATGTAGCAAAATATCTTATTGTAAATCATAGGGTCTAACCTTTGTATATTCATCACCATCATAGCTCAATAAGAATTGCATGAGTATTGTCCTTTCATTATAATTCATATAGGTGATGTTAGCACATTAACATCTTCATATCATGGTAGGCACATTGGTAAATCATTAACCTTCCTTATAACATTTAAATCTTAATCCAACACTTGGCAATCATATTCAAGACATTTCAATTCAACATCATACCTCCCTATCATCCTAATACAAGGCATAATCCAATACAACATCATGACTTAATCACAAGTAACAACAATTTGAAGTAAAGGATACGGATCATAAGAGTTACCAAGTCTCCTTCATAGTTCATCATCAAGGTCTTACCACAAACCCTCAATTATATAAATTTGAATATACAACATTATAAATCAATAACCAACATGATAACAAGTCTAGAAGAATCAGTACATTACAATTCAATAGAAGATCATAGCTTAAGAAAAGATACTTAGGTCAATTCACAACATACTTCATAACCTCGCTCCTCTTTTCAAGAACTAGCATGAAGGAGTACAAATATACCTAATTCATCATAATTAGTGTAACAACATCATCTCGTAGTAATTCAACCAATAACCAAATCAATATAACTAATACAATACAATTCATATCAACATCAAAACCTAAGATTAAGGGGTAAAGGTCATCTTCGATAAACTAGACCAAACAATCAATATTTATCATAAATAGATTAGTATACAAGTTAAAATTCATTATATCCAATATTAATCATAAAAAAATCAATTGTCACGACCCAAATCCGGGGCCGCGACTGGCACTCACAGTTTCCCTCCTATGTGAGCGAACCAACCAATCTAACCCTTATCATTTTAACATATATTAACAGAAAATAATGCGGAAGACTTAAACTCATTAAATAAAACAAATCAACATCTATTAATTCCCCAAAATCTGGAAGTCATCATCACAAGAACATCTATCTCAAATTACTAAACTAAGAATGTCTAAGAACAAAAATAACTAAAAAGCTAGTCCATGCCGGAAGTTCAAGGCATCAAGACT
>NC_028641.1:21501245-21525269 GCF_001406875.1 Solanum pennellii | reverse complement strand
ATTACAGAGAGTCGATTTTCAGTACCCAATTTCAGAATTCTAAGTATGCTGAAACGAGACATCTGTGACGGGCCGTCGTGCCTATGACGGTCCGTCGTGATGTCCGTAATATTAGCCAGTTTTTCCAGAAATAAATCTGCTGCTCAAAACGACTAAACAGGTCGTTACATCAATTCATAACATCAATTTCGTATTGGATGAAAACCCACTTGAAAATCAACTTTGGAAATCAATTTGATAGAACTCTTTGGGGAAAGAGGTCTAAAAGGTGAATCAGATCCCATACCTTACTAACTGATGAAGATTGATGGAGGAAATTAACCCTTGTCAGACGTTAAACCCTCCCCTAGCGTGGTCTTCATTGGAGCCTTCACTAGAGAGAGAAAGAAGAGAGAAGGAAGAGATTTATGTTTTGTGAGTTCTGATTAGTCTAATGGGTTGGGGTCTTTATATGGGGTGTTAATTAACATAATTAGGCTTACATAATCCCCTAACTAGCAACCTAACCTCTTAATTAATTAAATAGGAATTAGTCAAAACGTGCATAAAATTGGACCCCTCACAGAAGAGACCTCGAGCAGCGGTCCATTTGTGAGTCGATAGTTCCTACCCCCTTTCGTGCTGCACAGCCATGGTTTGATTCAGAGACTATGCAAATGAGTTCCTTCAAGGAATTGGCTAAGTTCTGGTTGAAGGATGGCATTGACGTCGCGTCAATTCACAAATGTTTCATCGTTGTCCTTTTAACGGGTGCACACTTCCCAAGCAGTGTTTGACTCCAACTTGCAAGTTTCCTCCTCAAGGGACCTTGGTTGGTCCTTGGGCAGTCGTACCCGAACGTTTCGACCATGTATCAACTTAAATACATGTTATAAACCCTTCCACCAATTTTCATGAATTTCCTACTCCTAAAATCTAGTCAAATAGGCAATGACATGCTAGTACCTCATTGAACTACGAACGTCATGGATGGTCTTGGACATTTTGTTTTATAGACTTCCTAAATGACTTATAATCATTAAAATCGACCTTAAAACAGTTTCAAAACCTTAGGACACTTATGTTAGGATCTAGAACATGTTTTGATTTCCGAATTTTTACAGTATCCCCCCTCCCCCCATTAGGAACATTCGTCCCCGAATGAAACTAAAATCTTTTGAAGGAAGGAATAGACTCAAGACTAGAAGCCCAACCAAGAACAATAGATAACAACATAAACCATATCACCTACACAAGTAAATTCAAAACATCAATTACCAAACATAAGGCTCCACATTACATAATGAGGAATATCCTTCTCACAAAAACAACTCAACATAGCATTTATGTGTCAATTAAGCCAAAGTTCAATTTACCAACATGCTCTATGTCATTTCGTAAAGACTCACCATACCAAAATGCACCACATGACTAAAAACGAGCAAGAATGGCAAATTATTCAAGTCAAATGCATATTCACCGTAACTACATCAAAAATGAACCTTTTGCAAAATTTCACTAAAATCAAAGCAAACTTCAATTGTAATCATTATTTTCATTGTTAGTAAGATGTACTAAACTTAGTTATCAAATAGATGAGGGTAATGGGACTTCATGTCGGCCTCGGTCTCCCATGTTGCATCATCTACTAGGTGATTCTTCCATAACACCTTTACGGAAGTCACTTCTTTATTCCTCAAGTTTTTTACTTGCCTATCAAGGATTTGAACCGGAACTTCCTCATAAGAGAGGTTATCCTTCACACCAAGACCCTCAATCGGAAGAATAGACTCGGGATCACCGATACACTTCTTATTCATGGAAACATGGAAAATCGGATGAACCGAAGCCAATTCACTAGGAAGTTTAATTCGTAGGCAACTTTACCCACTCTTTGCAAGATTTCATAGGGACCCACATAACGAGGACTCAACTTCCCTCTCTTTCCAAATCTTACCACCCCTTTCATCAGCAAATTTTTCAAATACACTTTATCACCTTCTTCAAACTCCAAATCTCTTTTCCTATGATTGGCATAAGACTTTTGTCGACTATAGGCCATTTGCAAGTGATTCCTTATAATAGATGAATGAAAACTGTTATTGTAAGACACTCCACAAAAGGCAAATGCTTATCCCAATTTCCCGTGAAATCAATAATACAAGCTCTAAGGATATCTTCAAGGGTTTGAATAGTACGTGTCATGCCCCTTTTCTTTCTCAATATTTTGATTTTTATTTATTTTGAAAAAAAAAAAGTTTTTCAATTAAAGTGACGTTTTGAAAAGGGATAATTATTATTCAGAGTCGCCACTTGGAATTTAGTATTGGTGTTTCAATTCACCTTATTTAAATCCCTAATCAAAAAGAAATTTGACTCTATATGTTATATTGGTCTGCGAACTAAAAATCCGGGTAAGGAATTCTGTTGACCGAGGGGAAGGTGTTAGGCACCCTTAGAGTCCCGTGGTTCTAGCGCTGTCACTTTATTAACTTTGGTATGACTTGACTTAATTGTTGGATATTATATTATTTAACTTAATAATAAAATTGGCATTTATACTCAGATTTAACCTAAACTTATTTGAAACTGGCTTATTTATTTTAAATGGTCTTTATTTATTTTTTTCTGTTGTGCGTCCTTTAATTTTAAAGTTGAACATCCGTATACTTTTTTTCTGCTTATATTTGTATGTTTTTAATTTATAATGTTATTATAGGTTGAATATATAGAGATATCTAGTTTCTAAGAATTAGAATTTGTGTAGAAAGGAGATATTTAGAGTTCAAGTTAATTTAAGATTATATATATATTTATTTATTCTAGATTTAAAAAAGGAAAATAAAATTTTATAAGATTTGAAGTTAGTTTTATCAAGAAATCCTAAATAGATTAGGAATATCTTCTTAAAAAAATAGAAAATTTTCCTTTTTTTATTATTATTTTTTTGCACGTTTTTTTTTGTTTTAATTTTAGATGTATATTTATTTTTATTTTGTTTTCTGGGTAACAACTTTGTGTCTCTTTTTATATTTGTTTTTTTTATTTTATATTTTTTATTTTATTATTATTTTACAGATTTTGCTTTCTCCTTTTTTCAAAAAATAATTTTTGTTAATTTTTTTTTACGTCCTTTTTCATTTTTTTATTTCTACTTTTTATTTTATTTGTTTTATATTTATATTTTTATTTTTATTTTCATTCTACTTCTCTCTTCTTATTTTTTTCGATTTTTCACTTTTTTTTCTTTTTTTTCATTTTTTTTATTTTCTGTTTCTGTTTTTTTAAAAAATTCTGTTATTTTTTCTTTTGTTTCTTTTGCGGTTTTTTATGCTTTCTTGTTGTTTTTTTTTATTCTTTTGTTCTCTATATATAATTTCTTAAATTTTACTTTTTTTTATTATAATTATTAATAGTAATTATCACTATTTTATCATGAATCTCTAGATAAAATGTACAATTCTACTTAGATATTTTCTTTTAAAAAAATCATTTACTAATTATTTTTATATCCTAATCTAACAAGTCAACAATAAATTCAACAAAATCTTCTGAAATAAAAAACTAAACGGAAAGATATACGAATCTATTCAAATTTATCAATTCAATATCATGAAGAGATATAAGTTACAAAGTGTATCTAAAAAAGCATAATAATAATAATAATAATAATAATAATAATAATATTAATATTAATAATAATAATAATACATGATGCATATTTTATTTATTTATTTATTTATACTTAACAATAAGAATCTCTAGCAACGTTTTCTTAAGCTTTTGCGAATTCTAAAAATAACTCATAACATCAATCACAAAAATGATATTTTATAATAATAATAATAACACACTATCAAAAGAATTGCATATAATTAGAATTAAACTTTCTTACAAGCATTTTATTAAAATCATACAAGAATTCAAGAATTTAGAGTTACCTCGTATTATTGATTCACCACAAAATAACTAACTGCTATGATCTACTGATTTCCAAAGTTAATAAACAAGTATTAACTTTAATGAGCCACGAATTGGAACCACGAAAAAAATTTTAACTCTAACCTAAATTCCAAATGAATAACTCACTTATTTTCTTAGTGATTTTTGCTCTTGCTTTTTTTTCTCTCGTCTTTCAATCTCCGTTCTTTTTTTTATATTCAACTGAACGTGTCTTTTATAATAATTTTGGCTGAGAGTCTGGTGCTAATTAAAAGGAACGTAATATAGTGGGATTAGGATTTAATTTGAAATAGCATGATCATTATTTTATTGAGTGATTAGACCGAACCTCAATGAAGGGCTGCGTACGTATCCTCTTAGGAATCAGGTCGAACGTATTTCAATAAAAAATTATTTTTCTTTCTTTTTTTTTAGAAATATAATGAAAAAATTAGAAAAATAATTAGTTTATGTTTGAGTATGCCTTTACTTTAGTTGGTACCAACAATTAGTATTATGCATATGAACTACATTCAACTACTTTCAAATAAATATGAGGTCAACTTTAAGTAATTTATATAGTTTCAAATTGTATATCAAATACGCTTAAATAATTACAAGATCAATTTATCTTGCCAAAATTAAGGGATAGAACTATTCGTATCCTCATGTTTCATATGCACGCTCAATATATGAAATTCCTACTTCACACAATTTAATAACTTAGATCGTAGGACATTTTTGAAAGTCACACACACTCAGAAAGATATCAACGCATAAGATTGAGATACCATATGCTTGACCCTCATGTAAGCATCCACAAGGTGAGAACATAAAAAATGAGATCAAATAGGATTTGTCATTGGCTTGTAAATCTGAATAATAGAATTTTTTTTTTCTTTTACCATGTAAAGTTCACAAAAAGAAATTGTAAAAGTTTTCTTATATCACTTTAAACGAAGAAAAGAGTTGCATTTGTCAACAAATTTCTAACAAAAATTATTTAAGTGTTCAATCTGAACGAACTACGCACACCTAATTCTCACCTTGATGAGATACGTAGGCAACCTTCCTTGTGTTTGGTGATCCTTATCTAAAAATTAAAAAATTCAACAAATATCTTAATTATTATTTAACAATTAAAAAATGAAATGATATGTGTATATATTAAAAAAGAAATTTGTCCTTAAGAAAATATATTTTTACTTATATTTTGAAACTACGTTAGACCTGATTCTTGTTTTAACAAGATACGTAAGCAACCTTATTGTGAGGCTCGGTCCAACCGAGAAAAAATCTAAAAATTCTAGTCACATTAACTGAGGAAAAAAATATATTTTCTTTGACTTGATTGGTAACGACATGCTTAGGATTATGCATCAGAGAAAAAATAAAGTGTTAAACTATTTGGTAAGACAGATCAACTTTTTTGTGACCTATTGACTTCTATTGGCATCTCTCATTATATTTATGTCATACTTGAGAAATTATCTTGTTTAAAGTTATGGATAAAATAAATTTGACCTCAAAGTTTAAAATGCATTGTGTGTGAGCTTTAGACGTAAAATTGAAAGACATAATTTTGATGATTTAGAACTTGGCGCGAATGTTGGTTGAGATAAAATTTTGAGCAATATTTAATTTGAGAAAGGATTATAGGCTTTCTTTGAATCGATTGTGCCTTTTAAGCCTACCAAATGACATGTTATTCATAGAATTCCCATTTCGACCCTAAAATTTTTTTATTTGAATAACCACATTTTAGCATATACCTTTTGAGTGTATAAATGCACTAATCCCTTTATCTTTCTTCCTTGAGCGCACTATGAAATAGCTACATAACGTCAAAGACCTAAGTTGGATAACAATGTCTTATGTAAAAAAAAGAAGATAGAATGAAAAAAAATCTCAAACAAAAAGGAGGAAGAATTAAAAGAGGAAAAGAGAAAATAAATGAAAAGGACCTTACAAGAAAACAAAGGTCAAATGCAAAAATTAAATAAAAATATTAAAAGCATTGTGCAAATTCTAAGGAGGAAATAGTCACTTTATCCCAAATGAATATCCTAATTTTCCCTAAGACTACATTACAAGCATGACAAATCCTGTTTGATCTCATTTTTCATGTTCTCATATTAGTGGATTCTTACATGAGGGCCAAGCATATGCCATCTCAAGCTCATTATTGAATATCTTTCACAGTGCGAGTGACTTTCAAAAATGTTCTACGATCTAAATTATTATATTGTGTGAAGTAGGACATTCATATGTTGCGAGTGCATTTGAAACATGATGATACGAATAATTATATCCCTTAGTTTTGGCAAGATAAATTGATCTTGTAATTAATTAAGCATATTTGAGATACAATTTAAAATTATATAAATTACTCAAAGTTGACCTCAAATTTATTTGAAAGTAGTTGAATGTAGTTCATATGCATAATACTAATTGTTGGTACTAACTAATGTCAAGGCATTATCAAACATGAAATGATTCTTTTTTCAATTTTTTTCATTATATTTCTAAAAATAAATAATAAAAAAAGAAAAATATTTTTTTATTGAACTACGTTCGACCTGATTCCTAAGAGGATACGTATGCAGCCCTTCATTGAGGTTCAGTCTAATCACTCAATAAAATAATGATCATGCTATTTCAAATCTCCAGGGGTTGAAACATGACATTGTCGCTTGTGGTATGTTATATCAAAAAAAAAAAGAGGGTCAACTCTCATTAGATCCATAAGACGACATTAAAAAGATAAGAATGTCTACTTGGTAAAAAATCACGAATAACAGCACTTATAAAATGATGATATTCCGTCTTGGCATGAGAACAATAAAGATAAAGGCTGAAAGAGCTTTAAAGACAAATAATGCAAATAATCCGGTAGAGACAAACGCCACGATGATAAGTTTTTGAATCATTGTCTCTCATATAATATGCCAAAAAAATTATTTTTCTTAATATAATCTGGGGCATTTTATTTTATTTTTAAATTGGTCAATGCATTAATAAAAATAAAATAATATTAAATAAGAATAATATAAGTAAAAACAATAACTACTGGTTGCATATGGAGTACAATAACCCGATTTTATTTTCACATGGCACAATAACCCTTGGTTGCATATAGGGCACAATAATCCTATCCTATTTTTATATTTTCACAGGGCACGATAACCCCTGGTTGCATATAGGGCACAATAAACCCTATCCTATATTTTCATGTCTTCACATAGCACAATAACCCTTGGTTGCATATAGGGCACAATAACCCCTATCTTCTTTTTTTTAATGTCTTCACACGGTACGCTAACCCCTGGTTGCATATATGGGCACAATAACCCTATTTTACTTTTCATGTCTTCACAGGGCACAATAACCCTTGATTGCTAATAGTGCACAATAACCCCTATCTTATTTTTCATGTCTTCACAGAGCACGATAACCCCTGGTTGCATATAAGGCACAATAACCCCTATTTTACTTTTCATGTTTTCAAAGGGCACAATAACCCTTGGTTGCATATAAGGCACAATAACCCCTATTTTATTTTTCATGTTTTCACAAGGCACAATAATCCCTGTATGCATATAGGGCACAATAACCCCTATTTTATTTTTCATGTCTTCACAGGGTACAATAACCCCTGGTTGCAATTTGGGTACAAAAACATTATTTTTATTATTAGTATAGACTCTTATAGATTTCATCAATAACTCACAAAATTTCCTAGTGCAAACTAGGCAGAAAATTTTGTTTCGTGTACAGGTTTTATATAGTACACAAATTTGCGGGTCAAAAATAAAAGAATTCATCCAAAATTGGCTTGGTTTCAAGATGTAGAATCTATGCTGAATCACCATTTGGCAGGGCTACTAGGACTTGGGTCTCTGTCTTGGGCGGTGCATCAAGTACATGTCTGTTTACCGATTAACCAATTTCTAAACGTTGCAGTAGATCCTAAAGAGATACCACTTCCTCATGAATTTATCTTTAATCGAGATCTTTTGGCTCAACTTTATCCCTGTTTTGCCGAGGGAGCAACCCCATTTTTCACCTTGAATTGGTCAAAATATGCAGACTTTCTTACTTTTCGTGGAGGATTAGATCCAGTAACTGGGGTCTGTGTTTCAAGAAAATAAGTTTTCGAGAATATAATGCGGAAGAACGTCAGTAGCTGAAGTCAATTCATGAAGTTTCAAATCTTGAACTTAGATGTCCAGAGCAAAGTTCAGAATCGATGAACCTACCAAAGAGGGTGAAGCGATATTCGAGAATTCAAAATGAAGACTTAGCACTATCGGTGTAGATAGAATTTCATATCTTTCCTTCTGCATTTTGTTTTATTAATGTAATAGCTGGAGCTACGAACAGGAATCTCGACAAAACCTCACTCGACTACCTAACTCATTGGAACTACGCCTAACTCCTTATCATTAACTTAGGATAGGTAGTTTTCCAAAAGTTAAGACACAGTCAAACTTCTTCTCTATTATAAATTTTTCGCATTTTTGGCATAAATATTTCAGTAAAAAATTAGTCACATTGTTCATGTCTTTGCATGAAAACTCTTTGTGTTTCCAAGAAAAGAGGGGAATACTGTGAACAACTATTTTTTACCAAAATATAAAGATTTAACACCAATTTTAAAAAAAAGGTATATTAAAAATAAATAAAAATAATTAAATTGTAAATTACTTTAATAATAAAAATTGTGAATTTATGGTATTTGTTCTAAATCTTCAATTTTTAATTAGTTTAAAAAATAATGGTAGTATATATTAAGAAAAAGAATAAAAAAAAGAATAATAGTCCTAGAGATGCAAATTACCTTCCCCTTATCTTAATTAACCTCACACTCCCAAAAACTAATTTTCCTATTATTATTATTTAGTAGGTTAATTATTTATTTATTTCTCAATCATAATTCCCTTAACAATATTCCAAATTAAATCCTAATCCCACTCTATTACATTTCTTTTAATTAGCACCAGACTCTCATCAAAAATTATTATAAAAGACACGTTCAGTTAAAAAAGATGTACAGGGAGAGAGAGAGAGAGAAAGAACGGAGATTGAAAGACGAGAGGAAAAAAAAAGCAAGAGCGAAAATCAAGGAGAAGAAAAGTGAGTAATTCTTTTGAAATTTAGGTTAGAGTTAGAATTTTGTTCGTGGTTCCAATTCGTGGCTCATTGAAGTTAATACTTGTGTATTAACATTGGAAATCAGTAGATCGTAGCATTTAGTTATTTTGTTGTGAGTCAATAATACGAGGTAACTCTAAATTCTTGAATTCTTGTATGATTTTAATGAAATGCTTGTAAGAAAGTTTTATTCTAATTATATGAAATTCTTTTGGTAGTGTATTATTATTATTATTATGAAATATCATTTTTGTGATTGTTGTTATGAGTTATTTTTAGAATTCGCAAAAGTTTAAGAAAACTTTGCCATAGATTCTTATTGTTAAGAATAAATAAATAAATAAATAATTTAAATATGCATCATGTATTATTAATATTATTATTATTATTATTATTATTATTATTATTATTATGCTTTTTAGATACACTTTGTAACTTATATCTTTTCATGATATTGAATTGATAAATGTTAATAGATTCGTATGTATATCTTTCCATTTATTTTTTTTAGAAGATTTTGTTGAATTTATTGTTGACTTGTTAGATTAGGATATAAAAATAATTAGTAAATGGTTTTTTTTAAAAGAAAAATATCTAAGTAGAATTGTAAATTTCATCTAGAGAGATTCATGATAAAATAGTGATAATTACTATTAATAATTATAAAAAAAAGAGTAAAATTTGAGAAATTATATAAAGAGAACAAAAGAACAAAAAAAACAAGAAAGCATAAAAAAAAAAAAGTAAAAAAAGAAAAAATAACAGATTTTTAAAAAAAAAACAGAAACAGAAAATAAAAAAAAATAAAAAGAAGAAGAAGAAAAAAAATGTGAAAAATCGAAAAAAATAAGAAAAGAGAAGTAGAGTGAAAATAAAATTTAAAACATAAAACTAATAAAACAAAAAGTAGAAATAAAAAAATGAAAAAGAACGTAAAAAAAAAGTAACAAAAATTATTTTTTTTAAAAAAAAGAGAAAGCAAAATATGTAAAATAATGATAAAACAAAAAATAAAATAAAAAAACAAATATAAAAAGAGACACAAAGTTGTTACACAGAAAACAAATATATATCTATATATATATATATATATAACTAAAACAAAAAAAAAATGTGCCAAAAAAATAATAATAAAAGGAAAAAAAAAATTTTCTTAAAAAAGATATTCCTAATCTATTTAGGATTTCTTGATAAAAGTAACTTCAAATCTTATAAAATTTTATTTTCCTATTTTAAATCAAAAATAAATAAATAAATATATAATCCTAAATTAACTTGAACTCTAAATATCTCCTTCCTACACAAACTCTAATTCTTAGAAACTAGATATCTATATATATTCTACTTATAATAACATTAAAAATCAAAAAAATACAAATATAAGCAGAAAAAATATATACGGATGTTCAACTTTAAAAATAAATAAGCCACTCTCAAATAAGTTTAGAATAAATCTGAGGATAAATAACAATTTTATTATTAAGTTAAATAATACAATATCCAAAAATTAAGTCAAATCATACCAAAGTTAATAAAGCGACCGTGCTAGAACCACGGGACTCGAAGGGTGCCTAACACCTTCCCCTTGGTCAACAGAATTTCTTACCCGGATTTTTAGTTCGCAGACCAATAAAAAATATAGAGTCAAATTTTCTTTTGATTAGGGATTTAAATAAGGTGACTTGGAACACCAAAACTGAATTCCAAGTGGTGACTCTGAATAATAATTATCCCTTTTCAAAATGTCACTTTAATTGGAAAACTCTGTTTTTTCTGAAATAAATAAAAATTAAATATTGAGAAAAAAAAGGGGTGTGACAGTACGCTCCACTTGACCATCTGTTTAAGAATGAAAAGTGGCGCTTAGATTCACCTTGGTACTAAACCCTTTTTGGAATGACATCTAAAAGCTACATGTGAATTGTGCACCCCTATTCGATATGATGGATAACAGAATACAATGGCGACACACAATTTCATCTACAAAGATCCTTCATAATCTTCTGCTGAATAAGTAGACTTGACGGGAATAAAGTGAGCGGACCTGGTAAAACTATCCACAAATACCCATGTAAAGTCATATTGCTTTTGAGTCTGAGGCAAACATACTACTAAATCCATATTGATGTTCTTCCACATCCAAGTAGGAACTTGGATTTCTTGTAGTAAGACACCCCAACTTTTGATGTTCGGCTTTGACTTGTTGGAGATTTGGACACTTAGAGACAAATTCCGCTATGTCCTTCTACAAATCTGTCAACCAATATACTTCCCTAAGGTCATGTAACATCTTCGTTGAAGCCGGATGAATGGAGTAACGGGACTCATGAGCTTCCCCAAGAATCCGATTCCTCAAACCTTGTATATTGGGAAGACATAACCTCCTTTGGTACCTCAAGACACCATCCCCCCTAAGGAGAATGATCCATTGAGCTTACCAAGAAATTATTCCTTCTAGTCCATCAATGCTTGATTAAGGTTTTGTTTGGACTTCACCTCAACCACAAATGGTGACTCGAAGTTCTTATGGACCATAAAATAACCATTACGAGAATCTTCCAACCTCACACCCAAGCTATCCAACCTATGAACATCTCTCACTTGGTATTTCTTCGCTCAATCTATGTGAGACACACTACTCATGGTTAAACGACTTAAAGCATCCGCAACCACATTGGCCTTGTCAGGGTTATAGAGAACAATGATGTCGAAATCTTTCAACAATTCTAACCACCTTCTTCGTCGGAGATTTAACTCTTTTTGGGTAAACACATATTGGAGACTCTGATGGTAGGTATATACATAAACATGGACACCATAAAAGTAATGCCTCCATAGTTTCAAGGTAAACATCACAGGCGCTAATTCAAGGTCATGAGTTAAATGGTTTATCTCATGCACCGTAATTTCCTAGAAGTATAGGCTATTACCTTCCCATGTTGCATAAGCAGACATCCTAAACCCACTCGGGATGTGTCACAATACACAACAAAACCCTTTGTACCTTCCGATAAAGTCAACACCAGAACGGAAGTAAGTCTATCTTTAAAGATTTTGAAACTCTTCTCACATGCCTGTGAACACTCATATTTATTATTCTTTTGGGTCAAAGTAGTTAAGAGAGATGTAATGGACGCAAAACCATCCACAAACCTCCGATAATAACTAACAAGACCCAAGAAGCTCCTAATGTCGGTTGAAGTCAATTGTCTAGGCGAGTTTTTTACCGTCTCAGTTTTCCTTGTATCAACCTCAATTCCCTCACTAGAGATTATATGACCAAGAAATGCTACCGACCTTAGCAATACCTCACATTTTCTATACTTGGAAAACAATTTATTTTCCTTAAGTACATTTAAAACCATCCTCAAATGGTTCATGTGATAACCCTCATTTTTGAATATACCAAGATGTTGTCAATGAAGACAATGACAAATGAATCTAGGTAACTTCGAAACACTCTATTCATGATATCAATAAATGTCGCCGGGGCATTCATGAGACAAAAAGGACATTACTATGAACACATAGTGACCATATCTAGTCCTAAATTCTATCTTTGGTATATCCTCACCTGTCACTCTAAGTTGGTGATACTCCAATCTCATGTCAATCTTAGAAAAGTAGCTTGTCCCTTGGTCTTGATCAAACAAGTCGTCAATCCAAGGGAGAGGATACTAGTTCTTAATAGTGACTTCATTGAGTTGGATGTAATCAATGCGCATCCTAAGGGATCCATCCTTCTTCTTCACAAACAAAATTGGAGCACCACATGTAGAAATACTAGATCTAATTAAGCCTTTGTCTAGTAAATCTTCGAGTTGAGCCTTCAACTCGTTCAATTAGGCCTGAGCCATCCGATAAGGAGGAATTTCAATGAGATTTGTATCCGGTAACAAGTCAAGACCAAAATCAGTTTACCATTTGGGAGGAATACTAGGAAGATCATTATGAAAGACTTCCGGAAATTCCCTCACTACGGGACCGACACAATGGGAGGAATTTTGGAGTCTAGATCATGGACTCGTACTATATGACATAAACACCCTTTTGAGATCATTTTGCATGTATTAAGACAAGAGATGATACGACCTCTAGGAAAAGAATTCCACCTTCTACTCTAAAACGGGATCATTTGCAAAGTTAAACTTCACAACCCTCGTTCTACAATCTATAGAGGCAAAGCAAGCATGCAACCAATCGATACCCAAAATGACATCAAAATAAAGCATATCAAGTTCTACTAGCTCCACATAAGATACTCTCTTGGGCAAAAATAGAGGATAATTTCAATACAACATTTTTGCAACAACTGACTGATCTACCGGGGTAAACACTATAAAAGGTTCATGCAAAATATCGGGCAAAATGTCAAAATTTTAAGCTACTAGAGGAGTAATAAATGATAAAGTAGCACAAGGATAAAGTAAGGTATATACATCAATAGAGAATACTTTAAATATACCTGTCACCACGTAGGGAGAAGTCTCTTGCTCGCCCCTAGAGTAGAGAGGATAGAAGTGGTTGTTATTTGGAGCCTCATTTGAACCACTTGCTTGATCTTTACCACTACCCTTGTCTTGACTCTTCCCATTAGGGAAATCCTTAAGCTAGTGACAACTCTTTCCACAACCAAAATAAATACCCGTTCAAACTAAGCATTCTCCCATATGCCCTTTTCAACACTTGGCACAATTAGACTTCTTATTGGGTGAAATAGTATCACTTCCCTTTTTAGAATTAGGGTTGGACACCCAATCATTTCTATCCTTAGGGAAATTGGAAGTAATTTGTTTAGAAACCTGCTTCTTAAACCTAGGTTTGTCTTGTATCTCATGCCTATTCTTTGATGAACCACCATCAAAAGATTTTTCCCTCTTAAAATCTCTACTCTTCCTCTTATCCATTACCTCTTATACATGTTGGGCATGAACCATTGGATGAGAAATGTTCATGTTGTAATGTAGCAAAGTCGAATGACACTCCTATTGCAAATCATCAGACACCTCTATCACAAAATGACTCATTTCGTATCTAGGATGAGAAACCAAAGACAAGGCATATTTATACAATTTAGTAAATTTAAAGGAGTATTCATGAACACTCATACGTCCTTGGCGAAGGTTTATGAAATCCACCACTTTAGATTCTCTCTTCTCCCTAGGAAAGAACCTATCAAGAAAAGCCTTCTTGAACAATTCCCAAGTCATGGGTCCACCTCATAAAGGCCTATTGTCCCTCCATTGGACGTACTATGATTGATCCATATTCTTGAGCTCATGGGTGGCTAATTCGACCTTCTCACTAATAGACAACCCAATAGCATAGAGGATCTTGTAGATTTTATTGATGAACTCTTGGGGATCTTCTTCAACCTCTAACCCATAGAAAGTAGGAGGGTTCATCATAGTTAAATACATTAGATGGGAGGCCATGTAGCAACTTGATGATGAGCTTGGGGTACAACTTCTAGATTATCTTGGGTCGTCATTGCATGGGCTTGAGTAGTGGAAGATTGTGCTTGGGTAGTAATGGCTTGGGAAATTTGGAGGAGAGCGGCCCTTATGTTCTCATCAGTCAAAAGAGGAGTATTTACCGGGGCTTGGTCATTATTCATGTCACGACTAGAGTCTAGACCCCAGATGATACCGGTGTCGTTAACCTCTTAGAGGTCGCAGACAAGCCTACGTCTGCCATTCTTACTTAGTCTAGGTTAATTTTAGCGGAAAATTTGAAACTTTTTGTTTCTTAACATACATACTAATAATTATATTAGATTCATAATTGTTAACCATCAACCATCTAACATTAAGATCATCAAATGAAAGAAATAGTTTAATATAACATTAAATGTATACTAGTCTAAATGGCACCAATACAATGTATGAACAAAAACGGAAAGAAACGCTAGTGGAACATACTCCACTAGCTCAATCCTATAAGTAAGCTAGAATATAATGGGCAAGCATCCTCGAAAGCATGAGGGCTTACCATGTTCAGATGAATGCTCCACGTCCGGATAGTTTCAGCGTCAACCTGTAGCTCTAGCGTCCACTTGTGCCTGCACCTAAAATTGTAGAGTTGTATAGGGTTAGTACACACTTGTACTAAGTATGTGTATATTCAAGCATACACCAAGGACATGCATGAGTAATAATAGCTCTTTCCTAACGACATGATTATGGAAAGTCAAGTCAGTGGACTTGACAAATTGGGATCAGGAAAGTTAGTGAGCTTTCCAGATTTGGATTAGGAAAGTGAGTGAACTTTTAAAATTTGGATTAGGAAAGTCATGCCATGAGAGTAACATGCATCATAATACTTATCATAATCCACATAGCACATAACATCTTACACATAGCACATATTATATTGCATATCATTTTTTTCACATGCCATGAGACCTTGGAATCATGGACTTGACATCATGAATTCTCAAAATGAGGGCTCAACATATGGGACCTCAACTAGGGAGCATTCTTTAGCAAACACAGAGTCTGCTTCATTCATTTATACGTACTTCATTTCATTTTTTTCATAGGCTAGTGTAAACACCAGTTATACCTAGGATGTAGTTTAAGAATTTCATTGGGTTGGCAGTGCAATGATCAAGAATGACCTAGTGTCATTACTTAAGTCTAGCTCACCTCCTGATCATCCTATCCTAACACCTTTGGTATCATTCATTTCATTATGTACATCATTTGAGGCTGGCATCATTCATTCATAGAGAACTTTAACTTTAACCGACATAGATCGTGTGAGCATCATGAAATCCTATATCATGAAACCCCACACCAAAAAGAGGTGGAATCACCGGCCAAAGTGACCCAAAACATGCTAGCGTACATGGGAATTGAACCCCGCCAGATCCCTATATTAGCAGTATTGGTTCGAAGACTACAAGATATAAGAAGACCCATACCTGGCATGCTGGACAGTCTTATCTCATGAGAGTTACGTGAAGCTCCGCCCTTCCCAAAAGAAGGCATCACCGCTCATAGTTAGTCTATCGGTGCTTAGTATAAAGTTCCATTACACTCAACTCATACATCATGGAAGCTGGCTTCTAGTATGAGGACATCATATCTCAATAGATTATTTCTCATCTCATCATTAGTATTAAGTGTGTTAATATCAATACGTTCATTAGAGTGTTCATAGAGACTGGCCCCTTCAGTAACTTTACACTCTCATAGGTGAGTATGTTTTTGTAAAATTTACTTAAGCTCATTTTAGATTGCTCTCATCTTTAACATTAGCCTCATATCATGTTGTCACCACATTCATCAACATTACCATATTATCTCTTCATAATAACTCACCCCTATTTAAATGAATGTTCATTTCATCATATGCCAATGCACTTGTCCACTTAGTGTGTTTCACTCTCTTACTTAACCCTTCTATGGTTTCATCATTTCATTGTTCCTTTCATCATTTCATTATTCATATCATCATATGCCAATGAACATGGCCATTTAGGGTGTTTCACACTCTTATTTAAATCTTCTAGGGGTTCATCATTTCATTGTTCATTTAATCATTTTTTTGTTCATTTCATCATTTCATTGTTCATTTCATCGTATCATTGGTCATTTCATCATATTCCAATGCACTTGTCCATTTAGTATGTTTAACACTCTTACTTAACCCTTCTAGGGTTTCATCATTTCAATACATACATCTTAGGTTCACTTATTTTTAGACGTATGCTAGACTTATGGGTCTATACAGACAAGCCGTGAGGCTTCGTTCATAGTTCCTTTAAGTGATTCATATCTTCCTAAGATTATGTGGAACAAGACTTATGCATCTTTTATGTATGCCATAATCTCGATTTCGAACTAAGTAGGCATCATTATTCTAGAATATTTAATTCACCTATGACTTATGTATCAATACGGAATTTGAGAAACGGAACTCGGTTCCAAATCCCTTCGATAAAATATACATTTTTTTTCATTTACTTTATTTGATCCATACGACTTGGGGACCCAAGTTCAAGCCCCAATGCCTTCATTTTATTTTCCCCATAAATTCTCTCTTAATTTTTTGCTTAACAGAACTAAGAGGATGTGTGATGAAACCCCCACAACCACATTTACTTCTTAATTTCATTAATTTTAATCCTTCTCCTTTGGACAAGGGATTGTGGGTTCGAAACCCCACAACCCTCTTTAATATCTTTTAATTTTGTCCTTGAAACTTCCTAGGAGGTCATGGGTTCGATTCCCATGCCTCACATCTTTTTTTTTTTCATTTTCTTAACTCTCCTTCACTGCCTAGAGGTCGTGGGTTCGATTCCCACGCCTCACATTTCTCTTCTTTCATTTTCTCTACTCTCTTTCACTGACTAGAGGTCGTGGGTTCGATTCCCACGACTCACGTTTCTTTCTTTTGTTTTCTTTAGTCTCCTTCACTGCCTAGAGGTTGTGAGTTGGATTCTCATGCCTCACATTTGTTTTTATTTCATTCATAGCTTTCTTATAGTGAAGTGTTGGTTGAATCCCAACTGACCTCACATATTTTAAACATTATTTTCAAATTCCCTTAACTTCAACATTATCCAAAATTAAACCATCAACATGGTGTAAATTTTAATCACATTTGCAGCCTACTTTCTTAAACATTTATACGTAATTTCATAGGGTAATTTGTTGATCATTTAATAAGTTCTTAGTTGCACTTTTCATGGATTTGTTTAGCCAAGAGATTATCACTCAAATCAGATACATTTAGACTTATATTAACATCACGAATTACATTATCATTTGTACATGAAATACATCCCTAACAATACATTTTTAAAGCCTTAACCCAAGGCACATAGATACAGTTCACATTGCACACACACGTAAACATAATTTAGAAAAAACATCAACATAAGTCATATAATTCCGAACATACATATAAACATAATCATCACGAAAGCACGTTTCATCCCTAGTTTTTTACTAGCAATCATAACCAACCTATGATTCAATGGGAGCTACTTAAAGGGATATGAAACGGAGAACAACCCTAATTTTGAGAATAGATTCATCTGAACCTTAGGGGTCTATTGGGAAAGGGACCAAGAGAGAAGAGAACCCATTTGAAGTTAAACCCACGACTTACTGCCCAAAAATTTCACCCAAGATCACGTGATTTATTTCGTTTTTTCTATATTTTCGTTGTGAGTTCTTCAAGTGTGAATAACTTTGGTTTACCTATTTTTTTTTTTAAGTTATTTGGCAGAGAGAATCGTGAGTGAGAGTGAGAGAGACGTGAGAGAGAGATAAGCGTGGGAAAGAAGAGGTTTATTAGGATTAGGATTCTAGTTTAGGACTTTGTCAATTAAGGTTTTTATTTAATTATTAAAAAATCTTACTTCCTTTTATTTTAACTCAGGTAAATAATAAATATAAATTAATTACATTGATGTGCCAACTTAAATTAAAAATAATTTAATTCATTGGTTCCACCTAGGTTCCAACCTGGGTGGAGCAAGACTTCATTTAAAGAGCCAATTTTTGGCCCTCTCTCCCCAAAATGCCTCTTCACCTTTTTAATTAAATAATTATTTATATATTTAGAGTAATTACTATATTACCCTTAGCCTGGAAAAAGATCATTTTACCCGTAGACAATCCAAACATAAGATTTCCCTTTTTTAAGTCCAGTAAAGACTCCTTCAAGCAAATCTTCGTATTCGAGATCCCTACATAGTTGGACCCAACCTTTTCTAGATCCACTAACACCCCAACTTAGTTGGATTGGATGTAGCAAGGGCTCATAGGTCCGGTTCTACGCACATCAATCCGTGTGAACCCGGTCTAATCGTAGTCATTCTAGATATTTTAAGCATTACTTAGCATATTTATTTTAGGGTTGTTACAATTCACATCTTCCTCAAAAAGAAGGAACTTGATCACCACAGGGAGGAACTCCTATATTAGCAGTCTCTTCTTCAACTGTTCGTGCAACATTCCTTCGGGTATTCATTGCCTATAATCACAATAAGAGGATTAGATGCAAAATCACATAGAGTTAACACTCCAAAAAAACGATATTGTACTTCCAAGAAAGTGAGAGTTTCCTAAGCATCATATAGATTCCTATTCATAAGTGTGGCACGCTTCACAATTATGAATACAAACCTACATAAAAATGGTTGAGAGAGACAGCGACTCAAAGATATTTAATCTCATGCTATGATACCAAGTTTTTCACATCCGAGAATGGCCCCTGGACGTAAGTGGCGTCGTCGTCCTCTTTGAGGACTAAGATAGCCTCTTAGCCTATATCATTACATTCATATGTCACATTTAGCGGAAAATTTGAAACTTTACATTGCTTCTACTCGTAGGTTTACATAGACCTCTAAATACACATTTTATACATAGACCCTTCATATAGGAAGGTTACTTAGTTTTCTACTTTTATTGCACATAAGTAAATAAAATATACCATCGTCATAATTGTCGTCTCATCTCATAACCATCTAATAAGAGTGTAAGAACTTGTGCATAACCCATACATCAAAGTAAGAATGCCTCACATGGTCTATATAGTGATTGATATTAAATGGAAAAGAAAGAACATAATAGTCTTAAACTCAAAACAACTCCATTTGCTCGATAGTAGCATCACCCTCTAAACGTGAAGACCTACCCTACTTGGATGAATAAGTGATCCAAGTATTCTTCAAGTCGTCTTCAAAGCACTTCAGTGACCGGAACCTAAAATATCGGGGAAAAGGAAGAAATGGGGTTAGTACAACACTTGTACTATGTATGAGACCATATGCACACATACCTTGAAATCATGATAAGAAAAGGGACACTTCATAAAGTATACACTTTTCATTAAAAATTATTATGCATATTCAAAAAAACCATACCAATTAATAGAACATGTTCATTAAGACATAAGAATGTATATCACAAGACCAACAACATCAAAACTAGTCAAGTCAACATACATATTCTATAATTGAACACTAGTCAAGTAACTCTATCATCAAGTCAAAATAGCAACAAGCATGAATAAGAGTACATTCCAATATAACCAAAGCAATACAATTACCCATAACCCTATCAAGTCAACAAGTGCAATTACCAAGCAAAGGCCCATTACCTCACTCAATCACGTAACCCAACAAGAATCATGACTAATATCCTACTTCACATAGCATAGAATTTATGAGTACATACCATCTTACATTTAACCATTTAAACCAACACATGCCCATAAATGAAACTAATCATCATATAGTATCAACAATGTGCAGGTTTATCATATATATAGCATATATCATCATAACCATATGCATACACAAGAAGAACCTCCTAAGGTTTCCTTCAAGGCAAAGTAGTGCAAGGCATAAGTACAGTCCCATAACCCTTCTTAGACAAACCTCTTAAGTTACCCTAGTTAGTTTTTACTTCATTAATTCATTTTAGTTTAGGTAACACTTGACTTAACCGACATGGAAAACAAGAGCTAAGTGTAGAATCCGGTGTTGTAAAGCCTTACACAGAAGGAGGGTGGTGTACTGGCCAAGTAAAACCAAACATAAACGTAGCTTTCTAGGTGGATCCACTAGCTAGTCTTCCTATGGGGGAAATATAGTTCAAGAACTAAGAGATAGGTATAATCCCACTACATACAACATGGAAATTGTGGACTCCTCTCATTGGAATCCATTGTATGAGTATCACTCATTGGGGAGTCAACCCCACATATGGAACTATAGGGTGTATCATCCTCTATGGAAAGTCGTCATCTCCTATTGTCAAGTTCACTCAGTGCTAAGCTAAAGTACCTTTTGAAATCTTTTTAATGTTTTTATTAATCATCATAACTTATTGTAGGTCATAAATTCTAACCCTTGTATATTCATCATCATCATAGCTCAATAAGAATTGCATGAGTATAGTCCTTTCATTACAATTCATATTGGTGAGGTTAGCTCATTAACATATTCATATCAAGATAAGGCACATTGTTAATCACTCACCATATTTATAAATTTTACATCTTAAGACAACACCTCACAATCATAATCAAGACATTTCAATTCAACATCATACAACCCTATCAATCCTAATACAAGGCATACTCCAATGCAACATCATGACTTAATCACAATTAACCACAATTTGACGAAAAGGATAGGTATCATAAGACTTACTAAGTCTTCTTCATAGTTCATCATCAAGGTCTTACCATAAACCCTCAATTCAACAAAATTTTGGCATACATCATCATAAATCAATAACCAACAGGATAAAAAGGCATGAAGAATCAGTACATCACAACCCAAAACTAGATGATAGTTTAAGACAAGATACTTTGGTCAATTCACAACATACATCATAACCTAGATCCTCTGTTAAAGAACTAGCACGAAGGACTACAAATAAACCTAATTCATTCATGATTAGTGTAACAACACCATCTAGTAGTTGTTCAACCAATAACCAAGTTAATTGAACTTATACAATAGAATTCATATCAAGATCAAAACCTAGGGTTAAGGGGTAGAGATCATCTTCTACAAACTAGACAAAAACATAAAGATATATCATAATTAGGTTAAAATGCATGTTGATATACTCATTATATCCAAAATTTGTCATAAAAAATCAATTCATAACATCTATTTCGTATTGGATGAAAACCCACTTGAAACCTAAATTTTGGAAATCTATTTGATGAAACCCTTTGAGGAAAGAGGTTTCAAAGCTGAATTGGATAACATACCTTAATAACTGATTCAAATTTATGGAGGAAATTGAAACTTTTCAGCCCTTAAAACCTTCTCTAGATTGGTCTTTAATGGAGTCTTCACTAGAGAGAAAAAGAAGATAGAAGAAAGAGAGTTTGCTTTGTGAGTTGTGATTAGTCTAATGGGGTTGGGGTATTTATGTGGGTTGTTAATTAACTTAATTATGATTCCCTAATACCCTAAAGAAAAACCTAATCCCTAAATTAATTAATTATGACTTTGTAAAAACGTGCAGAAAATTGGTCCTTCACAGACGAGACCTCGACAAACGGTCCGTCTGTGAGTCGATTGTTAATACCCCCTTCCATGCTGCACATCCGTGGTTTGATTCATAGACTATTCAAAATGATTCCTTCAAGGAATTTTCTAAGTGGTAGTGAAAGGATGGCATTGATTGCTCGTCGATCCACACACGTTCAGTCGTTGGCCTTTTGTGGGTGCATACTGCCCAGGCAGTGTTTGACTCCAATGTACAAGGGTATTCCTCAAGGGCCCTTGGTCGGTCCTTTGGGAGTCGTACCCGGAAGTTTCCATCATGAATCAACTTAAACACATGTTAGACACCCTTCCACAAATTTTCATGAATTTCAGACTCCTAAGTGACTTATAATCATTAAAATGGACCTTAAACTAGTTTCTAAACATTAGCACACTTATGGTAGGCTCTAGAACATGTCTTGTATTTTTGAAGTGTTACAATTTCATCCTGGACCCACAAAGTAGCACCCTGAACTAAAAGTCTCCATCACAATACTTTCATGGTCATTTTCACTTTCTTAACTTGCCAGTCTAACAACTCAAACAAAACTTCCTTGTATGAATAACTTTCATCTATTAGCAAACCTTCGTAGGTAAATATGGATGTCGGAGCTCTGACAAACATTCTCAATCATAGAGTCCTAAAAAACCGGATTCACCGATGCCAACTCCTTGAGTAAAGAAGACTCGTGAGCAAACTTTCATACACATCACTAGATCTCATATAGGCTTAAAACATGGGGAGTAAGATTCCCTTTCTTACTACACCTCATTACACCTTCATGGGTGAGATGTTTCAAGTAAACCCCAAATCAGTAAAAATTAGGAAGTCGAAACAACCTTGTTATCTAAGAAACATCATCTCACCGTTGGGAGGAAGTCTAAACGGACCTAAGGACCACTTCGTTCAATTAAACTAAGTTTCGATCAATATATCACTACAAACTCATAATGACCATACCGGATTCTAAAATCCGTCTTCGGAATATCATCATCTTTAAACCTCATATAGTCGACCTTAGGCAAATCTTTGAAATGTAAATAACTTCTTGAAAGTTGCCAATACTAATGTATATTCTCCTCACCCTTACTAAGTTGTAAATTAAACCCTTAAGAGTTATCGTCTTAACGTTAAGACAAGAATTAACCCAAACTTTTGGCATAATTTTTTCACCCTTCTATTCCCGGATAAGCTCATTCAGGAACTAAAAATTTTATTACATGGGTTCAACAATCAATAGAAGCATAGAAAACGTGAAACCAAAACACCCAAAGGATGACATAAAGATCTAGTAAAGAATAACCATCTAATTTAGATATATTTACACATATTGTTAACCGCATGCGAGAGCAGTCTTATTCACCTCTAATTTGAAGTGCATAGAATCGCTTTTGCTTAGTAGCATTGGAATATGAACCACTAGTAAGGCCTGCTTTCCCTCTGTTATATTATCCTTTTACATTAGACAAATTCTCATATTTTTACAACTTTCACAACAACTAAAGCAACACTCTATGTCCTTGAGTTAGTAGGTAGCTAACTCAGCCTTTTCACTAGTAGATTACCCCATAACATAGAGTATTTTGTAGACTTCATAAATTAATTCTTGGAAGTCTTCCTCCACATTAGACCAATAGAAAGTTTGGGGATTCATCCTTGTTAAATCCCTAAGAGGGAGGACACGGTGCTAATATGTTGGTTTACTTGGGGTACTGTCACGACCCAAATCCGGGGCCGCGACTTGCACCCACAATTTCCCTCCTATGTGAGCGAACCAACCAATCTAACCCTTATCATTTTAACATATATCAACAGAAAATAATGCGGAAGACTTAAACTCATTAAATAAAACAAATCAACATCTATTAATTCCCCAAAATCTGGAAGTCATCATCACAAGAACATCTATCTCAAA
>NC_028641.1:21417791-21489205 GCF_001406875.1 Solanum pennellii | reverse complement strand
GACGGCACGTCCTGCAGGTCCGTCACCGATTACAGAGAGTCGATTTTCAGTACCCAATTTCAGAATTCTATGTATGCTGAAACGAGACATCTGTGACGGGCCGTCGTGCCTATGACGGTCCGTCGTGATGTCCGTAATCTTAGCCAGTTTTTCCAGAAATAAATCTGCTGCTCAAAACGACTAAACAGGTCGTTACAGGTACCACCTCCCGGTTAGCTTGGGCCGTCATGGCTTGAGCTTGAGTAGTGACGGCTTATGCTTGAGTAGTAATGGCTTGGGACATTTTTAGAAAGGTTGTCCTTATGTACCCATCCGACAAGGCTGGAGGATTAGACGGAGCTTGATCATCATTAGCAACTTCTTCTAGATGAGGATCTTGATTTCCACATGGAGGAACTCCCGCGTTAGTATTTCATGTACCATGGATTTACGATACTTTGAAATATTTTTCTATAAGATTGGTGTGTGTGTAGAGCCTTTTTGTAGAAATTTTATATGTTTTTATATTTGTTTATGCATGAAATCTGTCAAAACCAAAAAGCAGAAGGTAGCTTAGAATTAGTGCAGAGGTGACCCACGAAGGCCATCGATGGCCTATCATTCCATCGACGGACCGTAGATGGTGACCGTCGACTAAAAGTTTAGGCATCTGGAGAAACATGGGGAAATCTGACCAAGTGTGGAGCTATGGAAGGATTAACGGTCCGTCCATTGATCGACGGACTGTCCTGTTGAATCAGTGATTGGATCAGAGATAGTCCCAATGCCCGATGTTTAAGAAAGTCTATGTAAGGAACAACAAAAGGCATTGACAGATCGTAGACGCATCGACAGACCGTATTGTTGATCTGTCGATTGATTCAGAAAAGATGCCAGTGGAAGGAGGAAAAAAGATGCTATGTATGGACTGACAAAAGCAGTCGACGGTCCATCGTTTCATCGAACGCACCATCGTGGGGGTCGTTGATTACAGCCGTGTTTTTGGACAACTTTCCTTATTTTAGTTCCTTTTTAATTTAGGATAATATTTTCTATAAATATTGTGTAAAACCTCATTTTTTGGTTGAATTCTATTACTATTATTCTTAGTTTGTCTTGGGAGATTGGATTTTTGCAACTTTGACATTAATTCGAACCTCCGTATTTGGTTTTATGTGATTTCTTGTTGTTTCTAGCTGAATTTTCTGGAATTTCTTCGAATTTTTAAAAGTAAGTTCATGATATATTTTTTATCCACTATGTATTTTGTTCTTCGATGCATGAGTAACTAAATCCACAACTAGAGTTGTGGGAATCATGGGTGGTTAACAAAGTAAACCTAGCTTAATAACAATTATCAAATATGTTATTGCATGCATTTTTATTTCTTTCGTTTACAAGTCCTTTTAACGAGTGCACGCATTAGAACTCGCATTATTTCTACTTGCCGGAACAAGGAGGTAGTTAATAGGAAAAGAAATATCAACATAGATTTAGTGGGATCTTATCTAATAGGCTAGTTTCGATTGGTGCAAAGTAATAACTAAGATATACATCGAATTTGATCCTTAATCTGAAGTAAAAGTAAGGGTTGGTAGCTTAGACACACATAGCTAGACCCAGGGTACAGGTTGAAATTCTTTAAATGTCAGACCAAGGATTTAGAGATACCTAACTTATCACTTTGCATGCAAAAGAATAGGGATGAATTGTTATAGCTAGGAATAGGGAGTTATAAACTAATTAAGAACACTTACACTCTAGTTTCTCTCACAACTTTATAAACACTAAAGATTTACTCATATAAATTATTTTTACTTAGAGATATTAAAATACTTTTGTTTCACAAAATATCCCCCCCTTTAATTACCTGTTTTCGGAAACGACTTGAATAAATAGAGGTAATCAATATTAATGTTCAGACTAAATCATTTTCCTCGTGGGATAGATCCCAACCTAATAGTTGGTTTCTTTACTTGATACGACCACTTATGCTTCTTTAGGGAGGTAAAATTTGAGTATATCAAATTTTGGCACCGCTGCCGGTAAATTTGCTTTTAGATTAACCTTAAATACTTTACTAAAATTTAGTCAACAATTTCCTGATTTGACTTTTTTTTAAATTTCTCTCAGGTCTACATCTAGTGTATGCCATGTAAACGGAGTCGAGGAGAACCAATACTTCCATTTGATGCTGAACTGAACCATTCACTTTCAAAAATTATTAATAATAAGAACCGAACTAATCTAGGTGATGAGATCAATGGTCATCTCCCACCACCAGTTGATGATCACAATCATGTGGGTGTAGAAAATCCGGATGATGATGATTTGAGGATGCAGCCTCCCATCTCACGCCCTCAAGAGTTCTATAGGAGCAACATCAATATCATTAATTCTGATGGGCCTCTTATCCTACCTCCTCTACCACAGGGGCACACGTTCATGATAGCTAGTAGCTTGATGCAGATGCTCACTGCAAGGGGTTTGTTTTCTGGGCTACCATCTGAGGATCGCGATGCTCACATAGCCAAAATAAGGTCATTGTGCAAGAGTTGTGTGGGGAGGCTAGATTTAGACATGAACGTCATCGGGTTCAGGGTGTTCCCTCTTTCACTGACGGGAGAGGACGCAATATGGTTAACTGAGTTTCCTTATAATTCTATCTATACGTAGGATCAGTTGAGAGATGTGTTCCTAGGACGGTACTACCCGGTGTTCAAAAATCTCAACCCCAAAGATAGAGTGAACAACTTTGTGGAACTACCTGGGGAGTCAGTAAGTAGCTCTTGGGACAGATTTACTGCATACATGAGAGGTGTCCCAAACAATTGCATTAATGATAAGTCATTGAAAGAGTACTTTTATCGGGGACAAGATGATAATAATAAAGCAGTGCTCGAAACTATTGCAGGTGGTTCTTATGGTGAGTGCACATACACAGAGATCGCAGAGAAGTTGGAGAAAATCTTTCGCAATAATAAGGCTTGGAGTACTAAAAAGTAAGACACTGGGAGAAACACCTTTGCAGTGCAAGCTACACACAATTCGATAGCAGATGAGTTTCGTGAAGAGATTGCTCAAATGTGAACTGAGATTAGGTTGGTATTGAAACAAGTTACTGGAGATGCAGAGAAGGTAAATGCGGTAAATTACTTGACTAAACAACCATCGCTAGAAGATGACTACTATTATGAAGAGGATACTTATGGAGTGAATGATCAGACGGGGAGTTTTTGACCAAATGCCCAAGGCTCCAATCAAGAGAATTGGCTTCAAGTTCAAGAAAATCAAGGTAGAAACTATGGGAATTACAACAGAGAGGGATAGTATGTTTAAGATGGAAACTACAACCGCGACAACAACTTCAACAGGGGTAACTATGGTAACAAAAATTATCGAAGTGGTCCCTATGTTAAACATCTAAATTAGGAAGTTGCTCCTAGGGATGGTTGAGGTAGTATGGCGCGAGTTGAGGATATGTTTCAGAAGATGATGAGAAGGTTTGATGCTACTGATGAGCACGCCAAGGAATTGAGAGGTTATTTGGCTAATATTGGGCTAAATATTGATGCACATGCTGTCTCGATTAATCATATTGGGTTACAAATGATCCAATTGTCTAAAACTGTGAACCCATGACAACCGGCACTCTTCCTAGCAATACCATTAAAATCAATAAAATGATAGACATTGCATGTGATTCACTACTCGACAAGGTAAGAAAACTATTGATCTACCTATGTCGTCTGTGGGAGAAGATGAGATCAGAAAAGATGAAGAGGTTGTGGAAACTAGTGGTGAATTGGTTGACAAAGCGCTGATAGAAGAAGAGGTACCCCAAAAAGTGGTCCCCACTCCTAGACCGCCACCACCATTCCCTCAGAGATTGGTGAAGAAGACGGAGGATGGCTGCCAACGTTTTATCACTATGTTGAATAAGTTTTCCATCAATGTCCCTTTTATAGAAGCTTTGGAGCAAATTCCAGGTTATGCCAAGTTCATGAAGGATATAGTTACAAAGAAGAGATCGGAAAGTTTTGAGGATGACGACCAAATAAAGCATTGTAGTGCTATTGCTACAAGGTCTTTTGTGAATAAGAAGGAAGATCCGAGCGCTTTCACTATTCTCTTATTTCATTTTCTTTTACTCATATTCATGTGTTATTTTTTTAATGTTGGATAAATAGTAGTTTATGATCCGTGCCTCAAAACTTTCGAGAAAAACACAAAAGGATTAGCTTAATTGGTGTTGAATGTGAAGGGACCAAAACCAAGAATTCTGTAGAAAATGGTCTGATGCACAAATTTACGGACATTGATGGGCTGTCATTCCATCGACGAACCGTGGATTGTGACCGTAGATCCCAGGTATATCTTGAAATTTTGTCTATGTTTTTTTTTGCACTCTACGTTCCAATCGACGATCCTTCGACTGACTTACGGACAATCGACGTTGTGTTGTCAGTCTAAAGAACAAGTGACCTGACCAAACTCAGTCAATTATATTAAAAGAAACTGTTCATTAACCTCCAAAACCTTTTCAAATTCTTTCCCAACCGTTTCCCTCCCGTTATTTTCTTCCTTTTCCATCATATTACCACACCTCTCCCTTCCATTATCATCAGAATTCCCAAAACTTCCAAGTTCCCCTTAACACCCTAAATCCTCTCCTTTCAAAATTATACTTCGTTTTCCTATTGCTTTCTCTGGTTGATGTTCAAAGGCGGGCAGTATGTTGTTGAAAAGGTCACTCACCCAATCACTCCACTACGATTTTAAGGTATTTAAATTCCCTTTGCTTGATAAATTCTCGTTCATTTTCTATTGGACACGAAAATTGGAATGTGGGTCTTGACTAAGGGAAAAATTTGTATGTTTTTACTTGTAAATATTGGGTAAAATGTCCTTTAGAATGATAGAAAGTGAATGGGTAGTGGTATGATCGGTCTAAAATGAGTAGAATTTTTGACTTAGGGTTTGGTTGCATCATTGAATCCGATAATGAACCTTGCGAATTCGAAACCTTAAGGATGAAGAAATGATCTTTTACTTGTTATTATGTGTTGGGTACAGTTATGAGGGTCTAAAAGGTGTTAAAATGTGATACTAAAAACAAGGTCTAAAATCTGCCTATTACCAACAGCACAAGACCAAGTTGACGGATCTTTGGTTGATCGATAGCCGTCGATGGGGTCCATCGATTGATCAAACTTAAAATTAATGAATTTTGAGACAACTAAAGTAGAATACGGTCCGTCGATTGATCGACGGGCCATTGTTCACGTCCATAGTGTCCAACTGAATCCCTGAATTGTGAGAGTTTAAGAACTATTCTAAGTGTCAGATGACGGAAGTGGACTACTGTCCGTCGTTCAAACTGATAGGTCTGCCGAATGAAGAATCTAAAAATTTTCAAAGTGTCCAACGAACGACATTATCGACGGACCGTCGATCTGAAGTCTTAACTGCATTCTTCTTCGTATTTTTTTTCATGTTTATTTGTTTATGGTGTGTAGTATGAATTCTATGTGACTGAAAACTATGTTACATCTACATATGTCCCCCAAACCGGACATCGTTTATTCCAGGGGCAGGTCCAAGTTTGTGGCACCATCCCATCGGATGATTGAACCTTCTTACTATGAGTGTGATCCTGAATACGTGTCCTTTGGCATCCAGACCCCTACACCAGCTGCAAGAAACACTCTAGACACCCCAAAAAAGGTGGCTTTTGGCGTAGTCGCTACCTCTTAGTGTGATGAGGAGCGCACACTGAGCGGCACACCGTATGGGTCTTCCTCAAGTTTTGAAGGAGCGTCTGGATCTGAAGCAGCATAAGGTTCAGAGTCGGCCCACTGTACGGGATCGAATGAGGCCACTGACTCAGGTTTTAGCACACCTGGAACCACTCACCAAGAGGATCCTACTCTCCAAGCCTCATTTTATGAGTCTCATAGTTCGGAGTCTTCTCTGGAACCCCATGATGATATCCCTTCACCGGTTCCTAATGAGCAAATTGTTTGTGTGTAGATGGTCAGTATTAAGCTATAGGGACGCAAAGGTTCTAAATGAAAACGTGGTGATGAACCGGTTGATGACACTAGGGCAGAGAGTTCTCACATAGAACCTTCACACAGTCCCTGATGTGCATAGATTGTTTACCCAGCACAGGCTCGAGTGGATGTCTAGGTATTTGGGGTCGTATAGCGAGGAGATTGTTAGGGAGTTATACGCCTCAAGTGTGGCGGCTCTCCGGGGTTCTTTGGATAAGCGAGCGAAACCATCCAAGAAAGACCCAGTCACATAGGCTCCAGTTCCAGGCTGCCTGGTGGACATTGCTCTTACTACCATCCGCCGTTTCTTATATGTCACCTCCACAGATAGCACCTGGACCACCTTGACACAGGAGTTTGATTACAGGTGGGATATGGTCAAGAGTTGCCAGCTTGGAGGACCAGCGATCATAGAGAGTCCACCAAGAGGTAGCTTGCATAGCAATTGTCCATTGACGGTGAGGGAGAATACTGCGTGTTAGACCCCAAGGCCTTATCAAAAATGCCAACCTCAATTTCACAACAAAGTTCTTTTTGTTGTTAGTTAGCTACCACCTATCTCCAACAACATCAGATAACATTCTTATATGGTATAGAGCGGTATTGGTAGCAGCTTTGGTGGCCGGGTTTGAGATCGACTTCGCGAAGTTATTGCTCTTAGTGATACATGAGAGGGCTTTTAAGACCCCTACTACTTACCCATTTGCTTGGATGATCTTCTATTTATACAAGGATGCTGGAGTGCCCATTTGGCACCATGATTCCCTCCGTACATCAGCTGGGACTGTAGATATAAGCCTTATCAGGGAGGAGGCCAATGTGACTGCACCACAGAAAGGTCCTAGAGTTGAGTTGCGGTCGTTGAGTGAGAATTTGGCGGATATGGTAGATTTATCCAAAGGGGCTGATCCTACAACTTTACAGCACACTGATACCACCTCGGCCGAGTCCTCCCCTAGCAGTAGTAGAGCACACAGTTCCTCCCGATCTACTCACCGTTTGTACTACTAGTCCCGATAGCAAGGGTTAAGAAATTATAGGCCCTGATGACCGTCCTACTGTATCATAATCAGCCTTATATGCAGTTAATCCATTGCCAAGGCTGAGGACCGCATTAAGTAGAGGCTTGGCCAGTAGACTGAGCGAAAGATTCAGGTGGTTAACCTGCGCTTTGATGCATTTGAGTTGCGGGTTCGTGCACTACTCACCCCCACCATTGACTTTACTATTCTTCAGGAGGCTGTGGAGAGTTTAGGGGAGGATGTTTAAAGTATCATGAATATGAGGGGACATGATCCCGACACACCACCCGTCGAGTTAGAAGACGACACCGTGCTTGCAGCACTATTCACTGCCCCCACTGCACCGCCACATGAGCCACTTGAGTGTGACAAGAGGCACCGTTACAGCCTTACAACTGAGAGAGAGGATCCCCGTGCAAGGAAGAATGAGCAGATGGCACTTGAGGTTGCAAGGAAAGCCTTGTTGATTTATTAGGATACCCGTCAGATGAGGGCTCTAGAGTTGGCTGCTGGGGCATTTAGTTACAGACCATTGAGGGTGCGGATATTGTTGTGGGCACCACTACGGGTGACCCTAAACTAAGGTTGCGGTATCTAGGAAACCGGAACCGCCGGCTTGTCGATAATCAACGCTATGCGCCTCAGGTTTGCTTCACCTACCTCTCTGTCTTTATATTTCTTATGAATTGGAGACAGTTGCATGTTTTTTTGTTAGTGGGTAAGATAAATGGAAAGTGAGTGTTAGGGTGAAGTTATAGTAGCCGAACTCACGATCCCCTTTTAGGGTTTTTGTTGTCCGTGTTCTTTTGCCCCAAGAGACTGATTACTTTCCTGTTGAACCGGCATGTCGTAACTTATACAAAGTATGAAGGTGAAATATGAATCATGATGGCTAAAAATGACTGATATCATGTTCTAAAAAATTCATGCATGAATAGGTATAAAGAAGTTGGATGTGTTGGTTGTAATCATAACATTATTATTTACCCACTGCATGACCCTCAAACGAACACTCAAAGTAGGTGTCTGAAAATCTGATAGGGTAACAATGTGTCAAGAGAGTGTGAGGAAGCTTGATCCAAATTTGTTGAGCCTATAATAAAATTTTGTTTTTCTTCACCAACTCACCTTTCCTGGGTATAATGTGTTTGACCTGGTCCCTCCTTGGACATGTGCTCCTCAACTAAAGCCAAAAGCATAAGTTGATCGTGGCTAATTCAAAAATTCACCTTGTTTTTGCCCTAACGCAACCTTGGGTAATGTGTACCTCTACGCATGGAAAAACCATAAGTTGAGTGTGGCTATTATGAGTTATGACCCGAAAAGTGGGTATGAAAAGAGTAATGTAGAAAAGAAAAGAAAAAGTAATCAAGATAAGTGACTAGGTCGAAAGTATAAATTGAATGAAAAATAAATAAATAAAAATGAAAAAAGAAAGAGAAAAGAAAGAAAAAGAGTTGAAAAAAAGAAGTAAGAGTCACTCCTACAAATAACAAAAGAGAAATCAAGACAAAGATGACAAGAGAAGAAAAATAGGGCATGATAAATAATGAAAGAGGTAGGACGCTTAGCCGATATGTGAAGGAGGGAAAAAAGTCACTAAAATGTTACCATATGTACCATACCTAACCCTGAGTCCACGTTACAAGCGATGAAAGTCCTATCGTGATCGTAAGAGTATAATGTCGTGAAGTTAAGCAATGAAAATAAGGGCAAGCCTATGGAGACAAGTACTAACTAGGTTTGAATTTTATTTGAGCGTGAGTGTTGAATAATGATCCTTTTACCTAAAGTTAAAATCACTGTGCGATAAAGGAGGATTTCTTTCAAAGTGAAGGCATTAGTTGCAATATTGGAAAGATGGTACCTTGGCGAGAGGAAAAAGAGTAGAGGTATCGGTGCATATGGAGTTTATCTCATGGTCTGATATACATGACTTAGCTTATCAAACCAAAGATGAGAAGCATCCACTAAAGCAATGAAAATATTAAGATTGATAGCCATGTGATTGCGAAAGCTTAAAAGAAGCTACTTTTATACAAAGTGTTGTTGAGTCACAGAGCGTCTCTTGAGGAAAACCAACGAATTTAAGTTAAGGGTGTTGATGTACCATGGATTTACAATACTTTCAATGCTTTTTTCTTAAGATTGTTGTGTATCTAGAGCCTTTTTATAGAAGTTTAATATGTTTTTATCTTTGTTCTGCAGTAAAGGTTTCCAAAACTAAAACACAATAGGCATATGAGATTTAGTGTAGAGGTGACCCACGAAGGCCATCGATGGCCCATCGTTCCATCGACAAATCGTAGATGGTGACCGTCGACTGAAAGTTTAGGCATCTGGAGAAACTCGGGGAAATCTAACCAAGTGTGGGGCCACGGAAGGATTGACAGACCATTTAATAATCAACTGACTATCTTGTTGAATCGACGATTGGAGAAGAGATAGTCCAATATCCAAAGTTGAATAAAGTCAATGTATGGAACGACGAAAGACATCAACAGACCGTAGACACCTCGATGGACCGTGTTGTTGGTCCATCGTTTGATTCAAAGAAGATGCCAGCTGGAGGAGTAAAAAAGATTCTAAGTCTAAATTTATGAAAGCAGTCGATAGTCCATCCTTTCATCGACGGACCATCGTGGGGGTCGTCGATTACAACCGCGTTTTAGGAAAACTTTTCTTATTTTAATTTAGGAAAATATTTTCTATATATAGGGTGTAAATCCTCGTTTTGAGATTGTCTATTACTGTTATTCTTAGTTTGTCTTGGGAGATTGTAAGTTTGGCAGTAATTCAAATCTTTAGATTTGGTTTTTAGTAATTTCTTGTTGTCTCAAGTTGAATTTCTTTATTTTCTTCGAATTTGTCAAAGTAAGTTAATGAGTTATTATTTATCCACTATGAATTGTGTTCTTCTATGCATGGATAACTAAATACACAATTAGGGTTATGGGAACCATGGGTGGTTAACAAAGTAAACCTAGATTTATAATAATTCTCACATAGGTTATTACATGCATTGATAATTATTTTACCTAGAAGTCTTTTTAAAGAGTGCACGTGTTAGAACACTCCTTATTGGTACTTGTTGGACCAATGAGGTAGTTAATAGGAAATAATTATCAACATAGATTTAGTGGGGTACTATCTGATTGGCTAGTTTCAATTGGTGCGATGTAATAAATAAGCCATACATCGAATATGATGCTTAATATGAAGTAAAGGAAAGAGTTAGTAGCTTAGACACATGTAGCCGGACCATGATACGGGGTAAAATTCTCTACATGTTGGACCAAGGATTTAGAGATACTTAACTTATCACTTTGCATGCACAACGCTAGGAAAGAATTGTTATATCTAGGAATATGGTGTTATGAACCTATCGGGAATACTTACACCCTAATTTCTCTCACAACTTGATAAACTCTGATGATTTACTCCTGTTAAATTTTTTTACTCAGAGATATTAAAATACTTTTGTTTCACAAAAACCCTCCCTTTAATTACCTGTTTACGGAAAGAACTTGACTGAACAGAGGTACATCAAAATTGAAGTTAAGTCTAAAATATTTTCCTCGTGCGATCGACCCCAACCTAATAGTCAGATTCTTTACTTGACACGACTGCTTATACTTCTTTAGGGAGGTAAAATTTGAGCATATCAGCAGTCTCTTTATCAAGTCTTCATGTGGATGCACTTTGACTATTAATACCTAGAGCCACAATATAAGTTTTAGATAAAAGTACACATAAAGTAGACTCTAGAGGCACAACATCGGATTTCCAAGAAGATGAGAATTTCCTAAGAATCATATAGCTTCTCACTCATAAGTGTGTCGCATTTCACAATTATGAATAAGAAACTACGTAAATGTTGTTTAATGAGATATCAATCCTAAGGATATTCAATATCCTGCTCTAATACCAAGTTTGTCATAACCGGGGAGCACCCCCTAGAAGTAAGTGGTGTCGGCATCCTCGAAGAGAACTAAAACTGACCTCTTAGCATTCCTCATTACATTTCATAGGTTAAATTAGCGTAAAATTTAATTTTTTTAAAGTACTTCTATATTGAGGTTTACTTAGACCTCTCTCTTACACATAATACATACATAAGTTTATGTAGTAAATTACATAGTCTTCTACTTTTATTTTACATACATTATATAGAAATGTATATCCATAATAATTTTAGAGTACACCTCATATTAAACCATTAGAGTCGAATACATAATCTTGGGTTCAACCCATACTTCATTACAATAAAGTCCTCCTGGTCCTTGGGGAGTCGTTATCGAACTTGTACACCCTCTATACTACATTTAACTATTTAAAGTCAATGTAGAAGTTTTATAATTCATTTGACCCTTCCAAGAATTCATCAAACATAGTGACATCAACTAGTTCAATTTAGCTAGTTTCCGAACGTCATGTACGTTTCTTGTCCTTTTGATTCTACAACTTCTTAAATTGTTTACAAGCATTATTTACGCTTAGAAATAGTGTTTTAAAGTTTAGTTCATCATTTGAGGCTATAGATTAGGTCTTGGACTTCCGAAGTGTTAAAGAACAGTATAAAGAAGGATAAAAAAGAGTTTCTGGCTAAAAGGCATAATTTTCAACAAGGTACATCTAAGCATTAGAAACCAAAAGGAATTTCCCTAGAGTTTAGCATCCGAAGTGGAAAACTAGAGTATTTGAATATATACTTCATTGTTGGATTACCTCGCACAAAATGACAACATTATTATATTTGGGTTATCGTAGATAGATGATGAAATCAACTCATTTCATTCCCATCAATGTCTTTTGTTCGGCGAAGGACAATATTAAGTTGTATTTGAGGGAAATTTTTAGTTTGCATAGATTGACATTGTCCATTAACTATGATCGTTGTACCTAATTCACTTATAAGATTTGGAAATCCTTCAAAAAATGTCTTGATAATCGTGTTATGTTAAGTTTAGTATGGAATTTCACCCACAAACTTATGGGCAAACAAAACATACTATCCAGACCTTGGAAGATATGTTGAGATCACGTATAATAAACTTTAAAGTGAAATGTGATGATCATTTTCCTTTGACTGGGTTGTCATATAAAAATAGCTATAGCTCAAGCATTGGTATGACTTAATTTGAGGCCCTATATGTAGGAAGTGTAGATCTCCGATAGGTGGGTTTGAGGTGTGTGAACTTTTCCTAATAGGACCAAAGTTGGTACATAAGGCTAGGGAGATATTTCAACTTATTATATAGAGGTTGAACGACTAAAAGTCAGCAAAAGTCTTATGGCAATATGAGAAGAAGATATAGAGTTTGAGGTAAACGATTCGGTCTACTTGTATAATTTCACCCATGAATGTTGTAATGAGATTTTGGAAGAAAGGGAATTTAGACCCCGTTATATGGTTCCATATGAGATTTTGAGAATAATTGACAAGGCCTCTTATGAACTTGAATTTCCTTGTGTGTTGACATTGGTACATCCATTTTACCATGTCTCCTTGTTGAAGAAGTGTTTTGGATATCTGACATTTATTCCTCTTAGAAGGTTCTAGTTTTATGGAGAATATTTCATATGAGGAAATTTCAGTTGATATTTTAGATCAGCAAGTTAAGAAGTCGAGAAATACGGAATTGCTTTAGTGAAAGTTCGTTAGAGTAATCAATTAGCTGAGGGTGCTATTTGGGAGGCTGAGGCTGATATGGTATCTTGATATCCTCATCTCTTCCCCTCGTCCGTACTCTAGCTTAAGGTATATAGTTCCTCAAGGTTTACTCCTTTGGTGTCATGTGTGTCAAATGTTCCCACGATTTCCTAATTTATGCATGTTCATGAAAAAGCTTAAATTTTTGGGAGGAAATTAGTTAGTTGACTATTTTTTCATATTCATGTTCTTTTAAATATAAGGCTAAAATACACATTATGATATGATGTTTTGGATATGCTTTAGATTGGAAGTAACTTCCCTCCTCCAATATGTGCATTAATGTTATTGTATTCAAGTTGGGCTGTGAAATCTTATTCTTACCATTCTTATGATGTCTTGAGTCTCATTCAAAAAGAATGTTCCTAAGACGGCGATATTATAATACCTTAAAAAATACTTGTAAAGGAAGGGTTCAAAAATGGTGGAAAGGACTACGGAGGGTTCAAAGATGGAGGAAGAGTTCATTGTTAGTAAACCATTCCTTGAACCCAGGCCTTGTGAAAAAAATTCTAAGACAAGGGTCTAAGGGAAAATTCAAGGATGGTCAAACAGTCCATGGTAAGTGAACCCAAGCCTTGTGAAAAATATTCTACGGAAACTGTCTAAGGAAGGGTTCAAGGACAATAAAAGATTCCACGGACAGTGAACCCATCCTTGAACCCAAGCCTTGTGAAAAATATTCTAAAGCAAGGGTCCAATGAAAGGTTCAAGGACGGCGGAAGAGTCCATTGTTATTCAACCCATCCTTGAACCCATGCCTTGCAAAACATAGTTTAAAGCAAGGGTCCAAGAAAGAGCGTAAGGATAGTGGAAGAGTCTACCGCTAATGAACCCATCATAAAACTAAAGCCTTCTGAAATATATTCTAAAGCAAGGGTCTAAGGAAGGTTTCAAGGATTGTAGAAGAGTCTACTGTCAGTGAACCCATCTTTAAACCCAAGCCTTGTTAAAATTATTGTATGGGCAATGATTCACGGATAGGTTCAAAGCTGCTGGAATGGTGCAGAGATGGTATACACATCCATGGAGACTGACTTGCAGAAAAAAACTTTTCTGTCATTTTTTCCAAGGTTATATGCATTGTTTCCTATGCATAAAATACCGAAATACGTCTTTTGACTCCCAATCCTAGACCCTATATAATTCCTTTAAGTCAAAAATTGAACTATGCTAAATTTTTTTTTTAATTTTCACAAATCCCTACAAGTTCTACCCTGAAATATTTTTCTCTCTAAAATCTTGAAGAAGAAGACAAGAATTTCAAGGTCAACTCTCGGAATTCACCACTAATCGTAGGTTGTGGAATCTAAGGTATGATATTCTTCATCAATAGAGCCCTTTCCTCCATGGACTTTCTAAATTCTCCAGTTTACAAAGTAAGAAATCCCCAATTTAGTTAGGGTTTTCTTCTCTGTCGTGGGTTCCTTTAAATATTAATTTATTTTATTTTTTATGAAGCATCAAGCATGAATTTATATAAATACATGATTTTATGAATTCCCATGAACTATGTTTTATAAGTGTTGATGACTGAAAATGGTTTTTTAACTAAAAATGGTGAATTATGGAATTATGCATGTTAATGTGGAATTGATGAGATGATGTAGATTTATTTGAGAGTAAAAACATATTTGTTGTTATGATTAATTGATATGGAATGATTCCTTACATAACTAACTCATGCATGAATGTGAAAGGTTTTCTCACATAGAGGATTCTAAGATTGAAAGGTCTTCTCATGTAAAATGAATCAAATGTAAGGAGTTATTCGAATAAAACCTAGATTGGATTGTTTACTTCATTGACCTTCACATGGATGACATATGACTTAGCGTAGATTGGTAAGATGATGTTCCATTCCTTGGTTAATAAAGACAAGTTATGAAATTACAATTCCTTGGGATCTTCTCTTATCAATGAAAAGTTATTGAGATGGGAGCTCTCTCGTTAGTACAGGTTGGGTTTCAAGAAGCAATCCCTTTATCCCATACCTGTGTTAGCAATAGGATGATTGTCTTAGATAGAAATTAGCTATAGGATCTACATAAGATAGAAGTTCATGATCTTACCTTGGCAAGTAGGATACTCATTTTTGGTATGAGGTAGACAGTGGATTCTGTGTTGATTACTCACATGGTCTTATATGTCGGTTAAAGGTAAATCTCCAACAATAATGAAATAATGTTAGTACAAGAAGTATCTCATATATGACTTAAGATGATGCCTAATTTTATTGACCATGTTTTATGACTTATGTAATCTAGTTCCTTTATATTCATAATTTTGCTTGGTCACTGCATTTTATGAAATTGCTTTTTCTCATATTTTCAAATTTTTTATGCATGACTATGACACTCACATTTTTTTGTACTAAGGAATACTCTTTCATACATTTTTTCAGATGTAGGCACCGGCCTTACAAATTTGAAACTTCCAAGGCTACCGATAACATATAGAAGATTAAAGTTTTGCGAGCCCTCATATTCCAAGGACCAAGCTTGATTCCCCTTTTGCCTTTACTTTTGGTTTTGGGAACTTGATGTAAGATCTTGGCCCCAAATACTCTTATATACTAAATGGCTTTCAGACGATGTTTAGATTTTCGTTTTTCTCTATAAAACTCTTAGATGTTGAAATTGCCTTTTAATCTCTTTATTCTATTTTCTTGTATGATTAACGCTGAGTCGCTTGTGTGGGGCATCTCGGGATCCTATATGCCATGTTATGACTATGGGTTACCTAGGGTTATGGAAACCTCTCACACTGTGGCTAGCTAATCGTTTGGAACTCGAGAATTAGTGAGTCCTCATCATTCGAAGACTGAGGCATTTTATTGATATCTTTTTTTTCATATTTTGGACTTTGTATGTGATATATCGGTTACAAACGAATCACTTCCATATAATCTAATAAATATCTTGTTGCTGCTATCTTAGACTTTTGTTTTTGTCAAACTTCTTTATGGTAAAAGACTATCTCTTTTGAAATATTTATTTCTGTTATCTTGAATGATGTATGTTAAGTGGCTTGTGTAGGGTCTTTCGAGATACTATATTGCATTTTATGTCTTGGGTATACTTTGAATCATCACGTTATGGAGTTGATGGAACTGCATAATTCCATTTTGAGGCTCGTTGCTCTAGTTGTTACTAAGAACTATTTTTAACAACTTTAACTTGCAAAAATCTAGGACTTTCAAATATTATAAGTTCACGATAAAATTATAAACCAACATGTAAATTGATCAAATAATACTAGAGAAAACTATCAGGATGCATAAAATGGTAATTTTCCAAAAGATTCCAAAATGATCTTAAAGGTCATTACACAATTATTTGTGAAAGGCTTTATTCAAAAAAAAATTCTTTCACGAAGTTTTATGGTATAAAAAAAATTTCAAAGTATTTTATTCATTTATGCATTACTTGTTTTTAAATTGGATGGTTATGGTACTTTCATGTAGGTGTCATATTACATGCTCACACAACCAAGTGTATTGGGTTCTGACAATATCAGGTACATAAGATGTAAATAAAAGTTAGCCGACAACATTTGATATTATTTTCTTGGACGATCTGCTTACGTATTTGTAAAAGCAACAAAAAATGAACAAAAAATTGCTACGTGTATATATTATATATCAATATTGTTATTGTATAACTAGTATATATCATGTGTGTAGTATCTGTACTTATAAGCATTTACATTGTTTAAAAAATATTTATACATTACAACGTTCATATTCCTCAACAATCCAAAATAGTTTTCAATATCATGCAACTAACATTAGATTTCAGCTCGCCTAGATGTTTCGAGTGCTTTAGAAATATATTGTAGCTCTTTTTTTATTTTTATATTTTTGTCTCTCTCTTGCTCTTTCTCTCATATACTCTCTGTTTATGCACTCTCACTCTATCTATTTCTTTCTCAACAAAGTGAAAAGCTAGACTTCTATAACAGATCAAATAACTAAGATTTACATTTTCTTTTATATCAAAATTAGTTCTAGTTTTATAGGTCGGCGAGTAGGGGAAGCTCAGTTTGCTGAAAATGTAGGTCAATTTCTCATTTTCTGTTTTGGTGTAGTCCGTAATTCCCATTCTAGTGATGATTATACTTGCAAGCATAATAATACCTGAGGAAGATTTGAAGGTATAAAGAATTGCATACATGAAAATATGAGAATTTGAATAGAAAAGGCTTCAGTTTTAATATAGTTTATGTATACTTCATTGTATTTCCTCAGTATGTAAATAAGTTCTTAGATCTTGCATCACAACAATATTTATCCTCAATATGTTGTAGATGTAGAACAATTATAGGAAAGTGATTCTTACAGAAACGGCAATGAATATCCTTTAACAAAATTGAATTTTAGACTCTCAACATTATGAAAGATATTGTATGTTCTTTAGGTTGCAATCTATGAATCTGGATATAAACTTGCTCTAGAAAATATGCATAGCCATCATTCCTTCATTGAAAGAAATGGTATTTGGCAATCTAAGAATTTATTCAAATTGTTACCTCATGAATATGATTAGTATTGGCAAGAAAAGAGGAAATATAGAAATTGTATTGCATATGAACACTGAAGAAGTGGTGCATCTCTATTTTATTTAAAGAAATGATGATAGTACTACATTAAGCATGTTATTAGTTTCATCTGCTGCTTGATAAATTAGATCTTCGTCACAATATAGATCTGCGGCTACAAGATATAAAGATTTGAATGTATATATATATATATATGTGTGTGTGTGTGTGTGTATACATACATACATATATATATATATATATATATATATATATATATATATATATATATTTGAATATTTGAATGTATATATATATACCCGAAACAATTTTTTGAGGTTTTTATGAAGATTTAAATCTATATAAGGATTTGAAGATATCATTTTTTTTTAACAATGTATTAAAATTGAAATAATGTCTCAATATTCATTAAAAATGTCTTGTTTTTGTAGTATAAGTGTGTTTTATTTTTGTTAGTATCACAAAAAAGAGAGTGATGTCTGCAATATGCATCATAAATGCATTGTTAATGAACAAATCATGTATTATATATCCCTTATAAATTATTTTAATTTGTATCACTAAGAAAAAAATTGATGTTTTCAATATGTATTCAAATATCATATGACCATATTATAAATGTATTATAAGTGTGTATCTATATTATTCTGGCTTGTATCACTAAGAAGTAACGGTTGATATAATTATCGAAGAGGAAAAAAGTCAAACCACACCAAACTAATTTGATTAATGCATTTTAGTTTTTCAGTTCTGTTCCAGTTCATTTTTAATAAAAAAGTTTCAATCTTTAATTGGGTTCTTGGTGTCAGAGTCACAAATCTTTTCTGTACTGAAGACATTTTTTTTAGTAAGGATTTTCAAAAGAATATTTTCAATTACATTTAACTTATATTCTGGCCCAAAATATTTAAATCTGATAGTGATTGAACTAAGACCACTTGTCCTATTATGTACTCGTAAATTAGGCATTATGTACTCGTAAATTAGGCTTGCCTTATATCGAGATGTAACAACAAGGTAATAATGTTTCATCTTCCACTTCTATGTCTAAGGTCTAAGTAAAAATTTCGTCTTAATAGTGAGTTGAGGTTGTTATCTCTGGTGACACCAATCTGTATTCTCAACTCTAATTCTCACAACTTCTTGAGAGGCTTCATGTTTGTCATGATACAGGGGTACCCACATGATCTAACAAGACATATATGACCCCAAGAGGCATCATAAAGCCATTTAGCATCTCATAACATAAAGTATTAGAGAAGTGCGAAAATTTTAAATATTTTCAACAATCAAATTCTTTTATAAACTGAGCGATGTCTACTAACGTTGTCTAAAACCATCTATCATAAGAGAATAAAATATTGGGACACAGCCCATACAATAGTCCAACACTTGGGATTAAAGACATAAAAGAGATAAGGGTGATCCAATCCTCGAAAACGATGAGGACTCACTAAATCTCAACTTCTATGATCAACTAAGAATCTAGCCACAAGTGTGTGAATCAGGAAGGTCGGACTCTACATTTGATAAGAATGTAAGCAAGAATACGAGTTAGTACAATCAAATATTAAATATGATGGCTAGTATAAACAATATGACATAAGCATTAGTCAACATAGACATAAGGCATAAGCATAATCAGTATATATAAAGCATCATAACAAAAGAGGAATACACCCTTAAGTAACCTCACTTATCCTTAGCCAAGACATAAGTCATCCACCTCTAGTGAAGCTTAAATTATTGAAGGCATATATAGCAACACTCCTAGAAATCGACTTCATATCATAATCACATTAGTCAACATGGGATTCGCCTCAATGTCTAACGTATAAAGGCTAATTTGTATTCGCCTCTTGCCTTACTTACATTTAGATTGCGGGTACTCTCCTCCACATTATTTAATATGGATCATGGTACTCGCCTCCATGTCCATTCGTCATAGTAGGAACGTGGGGGTGCACCTCTTGTTCAATTCTAGGGAATATGGGAATCACTTCTTATCTGTGCACCTAGAGGTCAAGGGTAATCGCCTCTAGACTCATCATTTATTTAAGAGTTTTAGTGTAGATTTATTTTAGGTGAGAAATTCTTTCAAGCTAAAATCATTCATATGAGTAAGCTATTAATATTTATTCATTTATGCTTATAAATTCATTAGAGGAAGTATCTCTTCCACATCATAGCATTAACAATCACCAATGCATAGTCTAGGGTTTACTCTCAAAGCACTACATATCATGATCATCATCTATGTTTTACTCTCAAGAAATTAACATCATATATACTTCAATATAAATAAAAATATAATCATAATTCATCAATCCTATAAGAATATATTTAACCCGTAGAGTTTCCTTTATATGGCATTAAATACACTCTATCAATTCAACCCTAAAATCATGAGATAGGCATGGGTACATGTAATTTCATCCTAAATACATGCAATTCTATCAATTCAATCATAAAAAATCATAATACACTGAATTGGATCATATTCATCATAACTTATAACAATGGAAAAGAACCTAAGTAGAATTGGAGAATTCTTCTTCAAATTGTTGAACTAGGGGTCTCCACGGAGGAAGGATAAACTGGATGAAAATCCACCATACCTTGATTACAATTCCCTTACAAGCTTGAAGATTGGATAATTTTGATTTGACCTAGATTCAATCTATTCCTTCTTCTTCTTTCTTTTAGAGAGAGAATATATGGGAGGAGTTTTGGGAATTCTTTTGGGATTTTTATAGAATGACATAATTGGAAGATTTTGGGGGTTAAAAATATTTATATAGGTGTTTTAGACTTAGGTAAAATGACTCCACTTCAATTAAATTAAAACCAAAAAAGACCCAACTACTCCTCAACTAAATTGTCAGTTGTCACCAACAAAACCCCAAGCTACGGACCATATATGGACCCACGATCCATCATGCACACTATGGTTCTTTGTCAGAGAATGTTATCTGACCTACGACCGTGGACCCCCCTAAAGTCTGTGGGTCCAATCATTGACCTGTTCTGGAAGATTTTTAGGTGACCCTGTCCACATACTCACCTATATTCCATGTTCTAGCCCACGAACTGTGGGTAGCTACCATCGATGGCACCTGAAACCTCTGCATAATGGCTACATAGACCTTTCTAGAATTCTAGTTGTTACATTATCTCCCCCTTGAGATCATTCATCCTCGAATGAGATTCTGAACTCGTTTCTAAATGAAAATACTCAAAACTATAAGACCATCATACATGCAACACCTGTAAATGCACAAAATGAGAAGGAACTTCATCTCAAAGCTAAACATGCTCAATTGACTTTAAGGAAGTAGGAACTAAATCTATCAACCGAATACGCATAAAAATTCAAATTTATTAATTCAAGGAGGTACAACTATCCTCAAACTTAAAATCAATGCCCAACACAATCTCATGGAGCTCATATGCAATTCAATCTCAAAAAGCACAAATTTAAGGAGGGGATCTTCACTCCAATTTAAGGCATGTTCTACAACTCATGTCATGGAGTCTGTAAGCAAGTCATACTCAATACTCAACAACATGAGGCAAATAGTTCATATAAGTCATTTCTTTCAAAACTTAAGCTTTTTCATGAAAATGCAATTAAGGAAATTATGTAAACACATAAACACACATGACTTCAAACATAATTAGAACAAAAATAACTCATCACCCCAAGCTAGAATAGGTTTAAAAAAGAGGATATAGAGACATCATATCATCCTCGGCCTCCCTAGTAGCACCCTATACTAGATTATTTCTCCATAACACCTTAATGGAAGATAACTCTTTATTTCTAGATATCTTAACTTGTCGTCCTAATATCTCAACTGAAAATTCTTCATAAGAAAGCTTTTGTTTCACTTCTTACCTTTCAAGAATAATAGTTGATATTATATCTCAAATAAACTTTTTAAACAAAAATAAATAGAAAATCTAATGCACCGAACCAACTCATTTGGAAAATCAAGCTCATATGAAATCTTACCAACACGTCTCAAATTTTGATATGGGCTCCAAAATAAAGACTAATCTTCCCTTTCTTACCAAACCTCATTACACCCTTCATTGGTGATAATTTCAAGTAAACCTAATCATGAACATCAAATTCAAGGTATCTCCTTCTAACATTGATATAATACTCTTGTAAACTTTGGGACGTTCTCAACCTCTCTTTAATGAGACAAATACTCGCTATAGTCTGATGAACTAACTCAGTCCCTATCAAGGCAACCTCACCCACCTCAAACCATCCTAAATAAATCTCCTACCATAAAGAGACTCAAACAGAGCCATACCAATATTCGAATTGTAACTATCACTAATCACAAATTCAATCAAGGGAAAATGGTCATTCCAATTTCCCTTGAAATCTATCACGGAAACCCTAAACATGTCTTCCAATGTTGTACTGACATTACGTTAGTTCCAATACCCTATTGGAACGACTTCTAAAACTATGAACAAAAATAAATCCCTTTTTTATATTTTCTTTGGATCATTGTGACCCATTGTTTCCTAATGTATTGTATGGTATTGTATTGTTCTGTATGGTAGATAAAATGTTTGGATAAATTGTATTGTTTATTATTGTTTATTAATATTTGAATTGTTTGGTTTTATTGTATCGTACTGTATTGTAATGTATAAATTTACTTAAATATCCTTCTTGGCTAGGAGGTTGATTAGGTTTGTATAATTAAGGTAAAGGGTAAAATAGTATTTTGAAATATTATGTAAATATATAATTTAAATAAGAAATTAATTAACAAGGGAACATACTAAATTGCGGTTCCATAAAATAGGTATTTTCATTAATACGTAAAAATGAAATTTAACAATACAATACAATATATTTTACGTAACAATCAAAACGAACATTGTAGGTATAGTAATGATACAATATAATATAATTGATAACAATGATCAAGACATAGTGTTAGAGATAGTAGACAAGGGAACTTCATGCAACCTCACCATCTCTCTCAATTAAAACATATCATAATTTTTTGCCGTATGGAAAACTTTGACGGGAATGAAATGGGCCAACTTCATCATTCGGTCTACTATAACCCAAATTGAATTATATTGGTGCCATGTTATGGGAAACCTTACAATGAAGTCCATATTCAAATCTTCCCACGTTCGAGTAGGAATTCTAATTCAAGATCGTGTATACGATTATTCTTCACATGAACCTTTAGTGTTGTTGAAGCATAGGCAATCACCTTACCATTTTGCATAAGAACACATCCCAACCCAAACTAGATACATCACAATATACCACAAAGAAATTAGTACCTTCTAGTAAAGTCAACACCGGAGAACATGTAAGTCTATCTTTCAACTTTTGGAAACTTTTCTCATAAGCTTTTGACCATACGAACTTTGCCATTTTTTGAGTTAAAGCCATCAAAGGAGAAGTAGTGGTGGAAAAATCCTCAACAAAACTTCTATTATAACCGGAAAATTCCAAAAGTGTGTAATATCTATCGCTGAGAAGGCTACGACAACTCTTGACCATATCCATCTTCTTTGGATCTACCTCAATAAGCTTTCTTGAAATGATATGGCCAGGGAATGCTACGGACCATGACAAAAACACACACATACTAAACTTTACATTGAGTTATTGGTCCTTGAGTATTTTCAACACCATCATTATGCTCATTCTCACTTCTTGAATAGATCAAAACATCATCGATGAATACAATAGTGAACATATAAAGGTATTGTCTAAGCACCGTATTCATCAAGTCCATAAAAGCCTTCGGAGCGTTAATCAAACCAAAGAGAATCACCAAAAACTTATGCTGGCCATATCCAGTTCTTAAAGATGTTTTTAGAATATTTTCCTCGTTCACCCTAAATTTGTGATAACCCGACTGAAGATAAATTTTGAAAAATAACTTTTCCCTTTAAGTTGATAAATTATGTCATCTATCCTTGGAAAATAAAACATGTTCTTGATGGTTACCTGGTTCAACTACGAATAATAAATACACATGTGGAGTAAATTATATTTCTTCAAAGAAAACAACACAAGAGCACCCCATGGGGAGATATTCACTCGACTTGGAAGACACTTACCTGAATAGTCTCGGACCGGATCGATGGATGTGAAGCACGGAGGCAGGCTTAGTCCATCGACTGACCCATAATCCGTCGATCGTGGTGTCGTCTCTGACACGACCAATTTCCTGCACAATTTAAGTTAGTCTCAGTTAATTAATGAAAGGGTTAGGTGGTTAGTTATGTGTTTAAGGGAGTCTAATAAATTTGATTAAGCCCCAATTTGAATACCTCCAACCTTCATTAATCTAAACACAATTCTCAATACAAACTCTCTTCATTCTCTCTTCTTTCTCTCTCTACTTGAACTCACCATTGAAGGCTAGCAAGGAAAGGGGTTTTTGGTATGTAAAGGGATGAATTCCCCATCAATTCTTCATAAAAAGTTAATGTATGAGATCTAATTCACCTTTGAGATTCTTTCCTCAAAGGGTTCCTTCAAAATGGATTTCAAAAGTTGAGTTTTCATGTGGGTTTCATCCAATTACGAAATTGATGTTTTAAATTTAGTTGTTTATGACTTATTTAGTATATAATGGATATTTTAACATGTAATTTAACTGTATTATAATCAATTGTGATGGTTTGGTTCAATTTGTAGATTATGATCATTAACCCTTAACGCTACGGTGATGTTGATGTAAATTGGGTTGTGATTGATTCAATAATTCTTGATTGTGGGTTAAATCACTATTAGATGATGTTGTTACACCAATCATTTAAAAATTAGAATTAATTGTTGTCATTCATGCTAATCTAAAGAAGTGATCTAGGTTTTGGAAATTGGCCTAGGTAATATTGTTTTAAGCATTGACTTGGTATTAAATTATGGTGTAGTTACTCTTCTAGTATTGTTATCATGTTGATTATTGAATCATAATGTTCAGCATCTAAATTGTCTTGAATCGAGGTTATATGGTAAGGTCTAAATGATGAACTATGAAGGAAACTTGGTAAGCCTTAGAATCTCTATCTTTACTTCCAATTGTGATTAATTGTGGTTAAGTCATGATGTTATATTGGAGTATGCCTTCTATAAGGATGATACGGTGGTATGATGTTGAATTGAAATGTGTTGAACATGTTGTGAGGTTGTTTAAGGTGAATGTGATACAAAGATGGTGATAACTATAAAAAAGCGCCTTGCTATGCTATGAAATGCTAATGTGTTAACCTAACTTATATGAATTGTGATGAAAGGACTATACTCATGCAATTCTTATTGAGCTATTGATGATAATGATTATACAAGGGGTAGACCCTATGACCAAAACTAAGCTATGATTGATAACTAAAGGCTTAAATACATTTCAAAAGGGGACTCTAGCTTTGTACCGAGTGAATTAGATTGAGGAGTGTCCCTTCCCACATAGGGAAGGTAGGAGCACTAAATTACTCTTGAGATTGGAGACTATAATGCATGGTGCATAAAGAGGGTCCCAACTATATCTCCTTGTTCTTTAACAATGTTGCCCCCATAGGAAAAATAGCTAGTGGACCCACATAGTTTCTATGTATCATGTTTTGGTACTACCTTTGCAAGTATTCCGCCTTATTTCCGTGTAGGGTCTTATGAGACCGGCTTCCACACTAGCTCATGTGTTCTCTGTTGGTTAGGGCAAGATTTTCTAGAAAAAGGTAAAATGAATTAAAGGATTTGAACTTTAACATGGATAACTTAGGGGATCTATCTTAGTCTAGGTAGGGGCATGGGACTCTACCTAAGCGTTGCACTAGTTAGCCTTGAGGGGAGTCTTATGAGGATGTTCTTATATATGTTTATGTTATAATGAGATATGATACATACATAATGAACTTGAATATTGTTCATTCTATAGGTTGATTAATTTACTTATGAGTATGTGTTGGGTTATATTGTTAAGATAAAGTGAAATGTGTATCTAAATGTTATAGTATGTGGAGTTGGACATTGGTTATGGTTTCTTGTTTAGGCTACTTTATTGACTAAGTATATGGGGCTTTGCTTGGTCATTGCACTTGTTGACTTGATAAAGATTCATGAGTAGTTGTCTTGCTTATTATAATCAAACTGACTCTTATTCGTACTTGTGATGTTATTCCTTAATGATAGGGTTGTAGTAAATTATGGGTTCAAGTATGTTGGGCTATATATTACTTGTTTGAGCTAGTAGGTATGATTGGTTGGTTGGTATGAATTACTTGATTTTGCATTAGACTTTAAAAGGGGTAAAATGGCATGTTTTGACTAAATGTCCCTTTTTAGCATGTTTTGATTTTATATGTGCATAAGGTCTCATAATTAGTACATGTGGAGTACTAACCCTATTTTCTTCCCTTTTCTTAAACATTTTAGGTTCTGATCGTTGAAGGCTCATTCGGTATGACTTGAAGATGGCTTGGATATTCTCTATCACCCAAGTGGGTAGGTCCTCACTTTTTGATGGCAATGCCAATATCTTGCCTACGAAGTTTCCTTTGTTTTTCTAAGACTTTTATATTCATTCCAATTTCATTTTGTACGACTTGAATAAGCCTATATGTGGCTTCTTTACATTTGATGTAGGGCTATGCTCATATTGTGATGATTATTTAGATGGTATGAGATAAGACAATCTTTGAGACTATCTTTCTATCTTATGTGTATGTATAAGCAATAAAAACAAAAGTCTATGTAACCTTTCTATAAGAAGGGTCTATGTTTACTCTATACGTATATATATTATGCGTATGTAGAGGTCTATGTAAGCCTCCAAGTAAATGTAATGAAATTTTTTAATTTTTTTCCGCATTTCAACCTATGAATGTAATGACATGAAACTAAAAGGCTAGCTTAGTCCTCACAGAGGGCAACCACGCCGATTACGTCTAGGGGGTAAACCCGGATGTGGCAGGCTTGATATTAGAGCATGAGGTTTAATATCGTTGAGTTATGTATCTCTCTCTACCACGTCTATGTAGGTTTGTATTCATAATTGTGAAGTGCACCACATTTATGGAAGGAACCTATGTTATGCTTAGGAATTGCTCTCTTTATTGGAAATACTATATCACGCACTTAGAGTATACTTATGGTGTGATTTTTAATCTAATCATATGGGTTGTTCCTATAGGAAGAATGAACACTCTATGAAATGCGGCTCGAAGTCTTGAATAAGAAATTTCCAATGCGGGAGCTCCTCCCCGTGGTGAGAATGTTCCTCCACTTGAAGAAGATGTTAGTGTTGATCAAGCTCCGGTCAATCGTCCACCCTTGAACGATGTAGATATAATGATTCCCTCATTCAATTGGTTAAAGCCGCCACAGTCCAAGCCCAAGCTATGACGGCCCAAGCGAACCGCGAGCTTGTACCCCGTCCTCATCAACAAGTCACTACTGTGGCTTCCCGTCTAAGGGACTTCACTCGGATGAACCCTCCTACTTTCTACATGTCTAAGGTTGATGAAGACTCCCATGAATTCATCATTTAAGTCTCTAAAATACTACTTGCTATAGGGTTATCGACAAGTTAAAAAGCCGAGTTGGCCACCTATCAACTCAAGGACGTGGCACAACTATGGTTTTTGAAATGGAGACATAATAGGCCCTTGAGAGGTGGTCCGTTTACTTGGGAGATCTTTAAGAAGGCTTTTCTAGATCGATTCTATCCTAAAGAGATGAGGGTGGAAAAAATGGCTGAGTTCATCAACCTTCGCCAAGGAGTAATCAATATTCACAAATACTACTTGGAATTCATTATATTGTCCAAACATGCTCCTTCTTTGGTTTCCTATCCTAGAGACCAAATGAGCCATTTTGTGATGGGGGTGTTGGAAGATTTATAAGAGGAGTGCCATTCGGCCATGCTGCATGACAACATGAACATTTCTCGCCTTATGGTGCATGAAAGAAGGGTTGAAGAGGAAAGGGCTTAGACAGAGAGAGATTGTAGAAATGCTAAAAGAGCAAGATCTTTTGATGGAGTTTCTTCAAAGAATAGGCTTGAGATACAAGAAAAGCATAGATTTAAGAAATGGGTTTCAAGTCAAGTCCCTTTCAAGTTCCCAAAAGCTAGTGATGATAGAACGTCTAACCCTAAATTCAATTAGGGAAAATGTGCTAATTTCACCAACCGAGAAGCCAACTTATGGAAAGTGTGGCAAGAATCACTACGGTGATTACCTTACGGGGACGGATAATTGCGTTAGTTGTGGCAAGAGTGGTCACAAGATGATATATTGTCCAAACTTGAAGAGTGAAGACAAGGGTAGTGGTCATGTTCAAGCAAGTGGTTCTAATGAGGCACCAAAGAAGAACCTCTTCTATGATCTCCAATCTGGGGGTGAGCAAGAGAATTCCCCCGATATGTTGACGGATATGTTGAAAGTCTTCTCTATTGATGTATATGCCTTAATTGATATCGGTTCTACTTTATCCTTTGTTACTGCTCTAATAGCCATAAAGTTTGATAATTCACCCGATATTTTGCATGAACCTTTTTTAGTGTCTACTTCGGTGGGTGAGTCAGTTGTTGCAAAAAAGGTGTATAAAAATAGTCCAATAATGCTGCCCAATAGAGTTTCTTATGTTTGTCTAGTAGAAATCAATATGTTTGATTTTGATGTTATATTGGGTATGGATTGGTTGAATGCTTGCTTTGCTTTTATTGGTTGTAGGACAAGGGTGGTGAAGTTTAACTTTCCAAATGAACCCGTTGTTTAGTGGAAGGGGGGAAATTCTATTCCTAGAGTTTATATTATCTATTGACTAAAATCATGCAAAATGATGTCTAAAGGTTGTCTATACTATATTGTATGAGTCCCAAATCATGACTCTGAAATTCCTCTCATTGAGTCGGTCCCCGTAGTGAGTGAATTTCCGGAGGTTTATCCTAATGACCTCCCCGCTATTCCTCCCAAAAAGGAAATTTATTTGTATCGGTTTGCTACCGGATACAAATCCCATATTAATTTCTCCTTATAGGATGGCCCCGGTCTAATAGAAAGAGTTGAAGGCTCAACTCAAGGATTTACTAGATAAGGGTTTTATAAGGCCTAGTATTTCTCCACGGGGTGCTCCGGTTTTGTTTGTAAAGAAGAAGGATGGGTCCTCGAGAATGTGTATTAATTACCGCCAACTCAACAAGGTCATCATTAAGAATAAATATCCTCTCCCTCGGATTGACGACGTGTTTTATCAAGTCCAAGGGACGAGCTACTTTTAAAATATTGACTTGAGATTGGGGTATATCCAACTTAGGTTGAGAGGTGAGGATATATCAAAGACGACATTCTGGACTAAATATGGTCATTACGAGTTCATGGTAACATCTTTTGGTCTCACTAATGCTCCAACGACGTTTATGGACCTAATGAATAGGGTGTTTCGAATTACCTAGATTCATTTGCCATTGTCTTCATTGACGATATGTTGGTATATTCAAAGAATTAGAGTGATCATATGGGTCATTTGAGGGTAGAATTGCAAACCCTTAAGGATCATCAATTGTTTGCCAAATATAGCAATTATCAGTTTTGGTTACGGTCGGTGGCATTCCTTGGGCACATAATCTCTAGTGAGGGAGTTGAGGTTGACCAAAGAAAAATGGAGGCAGTGAAGAATTGATCTAGACCATTGTCTCCAACTGACAGTAGAAGTTTCTTGGGTTTAGCGGGTTATTATTGGAGGTTCGTGGATGGCTTTGTGTCTACTGCATCTCCCTTGACTACTTTGACCCAAAGGAGTATGAAATTTGAGTTGTTGGAGTCATGCGATAAAAACTTCCAATTATTGAAAAATAGGCTTATTTCTGCTCCGGTGTTGACTTTACCGTACGGTACAAAGGTTTTGTTGTGTATTGTGACACATCTCGAGTAGGTTTCAGGTGTGTGCTTATGCAACACGGGAAAGTGATAGCTGATGCCTCTTGGAAACTTAAGGTATATAAGCAAAACTATCCCAGTCATGACCTTGAGTTTGCGACCGTGGTTTTTGCTTTGAAAATTTTGAGGCGTTACTTGTACGGTGTACATGTTGATTTCTTTAACGACCATAAGAGTCCCCAGTATGTGTTTATCAAAAAAGAGTTGAATCTCCGACTAAGAAGGTGGTTAAAAATAATGAAATGATTTTCTTCTATCACCTCGGTAAGGCTAATGTGTTTGCAGATGCCCTAAGTCATATGACTATGGCTAGTGTGTCTTTAACAACCCTAAAAATGGATATGCTAAGTAATGCTTAATGTGTCTAGAATGCCAACGATTGCACCGGGTTCACACGGATTGATGCGCGTAGAACTAGACCTTTGAACCCTTGTTACATCCATGCCAACTAAATTGGGGAGTTATTTGATCTAGGAAAGGTTGGGTCCAACCATGTATGGCTCTCGAATACAAAGATTTACTCGAAGGAGTCTTTACCGGACCTAAAAAGAGGAAATCTTAGGTTTGGTGGGTCTAGGGGTAAAATGGTGTACTTCAATAATACGGTTAGTATTGTAATTACCTTAAATATATAATTAATTATTTAATTAATAAGGTGGAGGGTCATTTTGGGGAGAGAGGGCCGAAATTGGGCTCTTAAAGTAAAGTCTTGCTCCATTCGGGTTCGAAACTAGGTGGAATCAATGAATTAATTTTCTTTAAAATTTAAGTTGGTAAATTAATATAATTAATTTATATTTATTATTTATTAGATGATTTAAAATAAAAGGAAATCAGATATTTAATTATTAAATAAAACCATATTTCACTAAGTCCTAAACTAGACTCCTAAGATTAAGAAAACTCTTCTCTCCCACTCTCATCTATCTCTCACATCTCTATCACTCTCACTCATGTTTTTCTCTGAAAAATAACTTACAAAAATAGTAGTTAAACCAATTTCATCACACTTGAAGAACTCACAACGAAAATATAAACAAACAACTAATCAAACACGTTAGGCAAATAGAGGGTTTTTCCGTCAATTTGGTGTTGAAGCTCTTGGATTTGGACGTGTGTTTTGAGGGGTTATTTTGGCACCAACTCGAGGTTTTAACATAAAAAAGGTATGGGTTTTCTTATATCTTGGTTCCTTTCCATAGAGACCCCTTAAGTTTTAGATTATTCATTACGAAAACTAGGATTGTTCCCCGTAGCATGTCCCTGTCACTAGCTCCCATTGAATAATATATTGGTTATGTTTGCTGGTAGAAAACTAGATATGAAACGTGTTTTTTCGTGATGGTTAAGTTTTTATGTGTAAGATTGGAATTATGTGACTTATGTTTCTGTTTCCGCAAATGTAACTACGTGTGTATGTGTGTGTTGCCATTGCTATTGTTCATGGTTTAGGACTTGAACTGACATGATAGTTCTTTATATTCCATGTACACATGTTGATGTAAATGCAATGTTCATATGATTTGAAATGTGGCTAATTTGAGGGATAATATGTTGTTCAAACAAATCCATGAAAACACACCTAAAACGTTCTAAATACACTCGAAATTCTCCTAAGAACTAAGGTGTAACTTGATGAAAGGATGCTGAAAAATTAAAGGAAAATTTCCAGCTTCTGCTGGTGAATTTTGGTCAGAAAAGAGGGTTCATAATATTTAAAAAATGAATTAAAACAACTTAGGTCATGGAGGATTAAACCCGTGATCTCACCATGTTAAAAACCATGAAAATAAAGAAGTAAAAAGAAATGTGTTAAGGGGATTTGAACCATGGTATTGACTGGAAAATGTAACTAAAAAGAAAAAAAATAAGAAATGAAAGGAGTGGGATTCGAACCCACCACCTCTCTATCAGATTTAAGGAGGAGAATAAAAGAAAAATAAAAGGGGAGGCATGTGGGGATCGAACCCAGGACCTCTTACGAAGATTAAGGAGAAGAATAAAAGAAAACTAAAGGGGGAGGCGTGTGGGAATCTAACCCATGACCTCTTGGACATATTAAGGAGGTGAGTAAAAGAAAAATAAAGTGGGAGGCGTGTGGGAATCGAACCCACGACCTATTGGGCAGATTTAAGGAGGAGAATAAAAGAAAAAAAAAGAGAGGCTGTGGGGGTTTGATCCCACAACCTTATAGTCAACTCGAAATAGACAAGGAGAAATAGAAAAAAATAATAGAAAAGGGGTTGTGGGGGTTTGATCACACAACCCCTCGTCCAAGTAAGAGGTAATTCAAAGGAGAAAAATAGAGAGGAAACGTTGATGTTGGGCTCGATCTAGGGTCTCAATGTCATGTGGACCGAAATACAATAAATGAAAAAAAAATGTAAGTGTTGTCTAAGGGATTCGAAATTGGGTTCCCTTGCCCAAATTCCGTATAGATGCATAAGTCATACGTCAATTAAATCTTAAAGAATAATGTTGCCTTCTTACATCGAAATCGAGATCTTGGCATACATACAATATGCATAAGTCTTGTACTACATAATCTTAGAAAGATAAGAATCACTTAAACGATCTACGAATGAAACCTCATGGCTTGTACATATAGACCCATAAGTCTCGCATACGTTTAAAAATAACTGAACCTAAGATGCATGTAATGAACTTATGTAACCCTAGAAAGGTTAAATACGAGTGTAAAACACACTAAATGGCCAAGAGCATTGGCATACGATGAAATATTTACTATGTAAGGAAATGATGAAATCCTAGAAGGGTTAAGTAAGAGTGTGAAACACACAAATGGCCAAGTGCATTGGCATATGATGAAATGAACATTCACGTAAAAAGGGGTGAGTAATTATGAAGAGCAAATGAGCTAATGTTGATGAATGTGGTGACAACATGATATGAGGCTAATCTAAAAGATGCTAGCAATCTCAAATGAGCCTAAGTAAATGTTACCAAAACGTACTCACCTATGTAAGTGTAAAGTTAATGAAGAGACCAGTCTCTATGAACACTCTAATGAAAGTATTGATATTAACACATTTAATACTAATGATGAGTTGAGAAATAATCTATTGAGAAATGATGTCCTCACACTTGAAGCTAGCTTCCATGACGTTTGAATTGAATGTAATAGAACTTTAACTGAGCAACGATAGAATAGATATGAGTGGTTATGACTTCTTTAGGAAAGGAGGTTCACGTAACTCTCATCATATGAGACTTTCTGGCATGCGAGGTATGGGTCTCCTTATATCTCCTAGTCTTCGCATCTATACTGCCAATATAGGGATCTAGCATGGTTTAATTCCCCTGTACGCTAGCATGTTTTAGGTCACTTTGGAAGGTGAATCCACCTCTTTTTGGTGTGGGGTTTCATGAAACTGGATTTAATGATGCTCGCATGATGTATGTTGGTTAAAGATAAAGTTCTAAATCAATGAATGAGGCCATACTCAAATGATGCACATAATGAAACGAATGATACCAAAGGTGTTAGTATAGGATAATCAAGAGGTGAGTTTGATTCAAGTAATGACATTAGGTCATTCTTGGTCATTGCACAACGAACCCGATGAAATTCTTAAACTACATCCTAGGTAAAGCTGGTGTTTACAGTGGCCCATGAATGAAATGAAATGAAGTACGTATGAATGAACGAAGCATACTCTTTGTTTGCTAAAGAAGACTCCCTAGTTGAGGTCCCATATGTTGAGCCCTCATTTTTGGGAAGTCTTAATGGAAAGTCCATGATTCCAAGGTCTCATGGCATACAAATGAATGATATGAACAACTTTATGTGTTATAGTAATTATGATATGTGCTATGTGTACGCTATTGTGTGGTGTGTGAAAAATGTTGAGTATGATGATGCATGTTACTCTCAGAGCATAACTTTCCTAATCAAAATTTTGAAAGCTCATAAACATTCCCAATTTAAATTTGAAAAGCTCACTCACTTTCCTAATCTCGATTTGGCAATTCCACTGACTTCACCTTGTATAATCATGTTGTTCGGAAAGAGATAATCTTACTAATGCATATCCTTGGCGTATGCTTGCATATACCAATAAATAGTACGAGTCTGTAATAACCCTATACAACTCAAACTTTTATGTGAAGGTACAGGTGGACGCTAGAGCTAGAGGATCAACACTGCAGTTATCCGGACGTCGAGCATTCATCCGGACTGGGTAGGCCTCATGCTTTCAAGGATGCTTGCCCATTTACATTCTAGCTTAGTTTTAGGATTGAGCTAGTGGAGTATGTCCCACTAGTGTTTCTTTCCCTTTTTTGTTCAAACATTGTATTGGTGCCATTTTTGCAATTACATCTTTATTGTTTTTCTTTCATTTGATGATATTAATGTTAGATGGTTGATGGTGAACAATTACGTATGTAGTAGAATGTTTAGTAAGAATGTTATGAAAAGAAAAGTTTCAAATTTTCTGCTAAAATTAACCTAGATGAAGTAAGAATGACGTATGTAGGCTTGTCTGCGACCTTTTAGAGGTTAACGACTTTGGTCTCTTCTATTGTCTAGATTTCGGTCGTGATAGTTTCCATTAACGATGAATACAAGAGATACCTAGCGAAAGAAGTACATAGGTTGTCTAGGTTGGGGGTGAGTTTGGAAGATTCTTTGGATGGTGGTTTCATGGTTGGTTATAAATCCGAGTCATCACTAGTAGTTGAGGTGAAATCAAAACAACACCTCAACAAATCATTGATGGAGTTCAAAGATTTGGTCCTTGGCAAACTGAATGAAACATTCTCCCTAGGGGGGGTGGTCTTTTAAGGTGCCAAGGGAGACTATGTGTTCCCAATTTGTATGGGTCGAGGGACCGGATTCTTGATGAAGGTTATGGGACCCACTTCTCCATTCATTCGGGTTCGACAAGAATGTACCATGAACTAAGGGAGATATATTCATGGAAAGATTTAAAGAGGGACATAGCGAAGTTTATCGCTAAATGTCCAAATTGCCAACAAGTAAAAGACGAACATCGAAATTTGGGTGGCTTACTACAAGAGATCCAAATACCTACTTGGAAATGAGAAGACATCAATAAGGATTTTTTTGTAGGTTTACCTCGGACTGAAAGGTCATATGATTCTATATGGGTGGTTGTGGATAGGTTGACTAAGTTAGCTCGCTTTATTCCCATCAAGTCTAGTTATTCGGTGGAATATTATGCTGGGATCTTCATAGATGTGATTCTGTGTCACCATGGTATTCTATTATCCATCATATCGGATCGGGGTTCACAATTCATATCTAGGTTTTGGAGATCATTCCAAAAAGGGTTGGGTACTAAGTTGAAGTTGAGTACCGCTTTTCATCCCCAAACGGATGGTGAAGCGGAACACACTATTCAAACCCTTGAGGATATGGTTAGGGGTTGCATTATATACTTTAAAGGGAATTGTGATAACCATTATTTGCCTTCGGTGGAGTTTTCTTATAATAATAGTTTTCATTCATCCATTTCCATGGTTCCCTATGAAACCATGTATGGTAGGAGATGTAGGTCTTATGCCGATCATAGGAGAAGGGATTTGTAGTTTGAAAGATGTGATAAGGTGTATTTCAAAATTTCACCAATGAAAGGGGTGGTTAGATTTTTAAAGTAGGGGAAATTGAGTTCTCGTTATGTGGGTCCTTATGAAATTTTGCAAAGGGTTGAGAAGGTAGCCTATGAATTGGAACTCCATATTTCTATGTTGAAGAAATGTATCGGTGATCCTGAGTCCATTCTTCCTATTGAGGGTCTAGGTGTCAAGGATAACCTCTTTTATAAGGAAGTTGCAGTTCAAATTCTTGATAAGAAAGTGAAGACACTAATGAATAAAGAGGTTGTTTCCGTAAAAGTGTTATGGAAGAATCATCTAGTTTAGGTTGCAGCATGGGAGGCCGAGGCCTACATGAAGGCCCGATACCCTCATCTTTTTGATAATTAAGGTTAGTCATTCCTTTTTTTTTATATAATATGAATATGACTAGAAATTGAAGTTTCATGATTTTTGGTGAAGTCTTGCAAGAATGTGCACTTTGGGTTTCATTATAGTGAACTTTAAAACTTGAAATTTTGCCTTTTTTGTTATTTTTTGAGTTATGCTGTGCATTTTTTTACATGGTAAGTCTTTATGAAATGATATGTAGCATGTAGTTAATTTACACTTTATGCTAATTGACTCATGTAATGTATGCTGAGCTCATGTGTGTCATGAGAAGGATATACCTCATGATGAAGTGTTTTGAACCTTATGTGTGATAATTCGTGTTTTGAAATTTTCCTTGTTAAAATGAAAAATATATGTTGATTTGATATTGTTTATTGTTGGGCTTCTAGTATTGAGCCTATTTTTTTCCTTCAAAAGAGGTTTAGTGTAATTCGCGGACGAATGTTCCTAAAGGGGAAACAATGTAACACTTTGAAAATGCAATACGCGTCTTAGATACTAACATAGGTGTCATGAGGTCTAAGTAATGTTTTAATACCTATTGTAATGAATATAGGTCATTTAAGAGTTGTAAGAACCAAAACGTCCAAGAACGTCCATGACGTTTGGAAACTAGTGCTAAGGGATAATAGCGTGCCTTAGCCTGTTTGACTAGTTTTTTAGGAGTCAAAAATTCATGAAATTAGGTTGAAGGGTGTGTTACCTGTATTTAAGGTGATTCGTGTAAAAAAGGACAAATCAGGGGCCCTTGAGAAGGACCTCTGCAGGTTGAGGCAATAGTGCCTAGGCTGTGTGCATCGACGGGACAAGAGACGGTCCATGTGACGGGGCGACGAAGCCACCATCGTGCCACACATAGACAATTATTGGAAGAACCTTACCTGCATAGCATCGGAATGGATCAACGGATGTGCAGCACGAAGGCAGGCTTGGTTGGTAAACTGACCCACGATCCATCGATCGTGGTGTCGTCTGTGACATTGCCAATTTCCTGCACATTTTAAGTTAGTCTAATTTAATTAATTAAGGGGTTAAATATGTAGTTAGGGGCTTAAGGGAGTCTAATTAAAATGATTTATCCCGAATATAAATGCCCCCAAACCTCATTAATCTAAACACAACTCAAAATACAAAATCTCTTCCTTCTCTCTTCTTTCTCACTCTACTTGAACTCACTTTTGAAGACAAGTTAGGAAAGGGGTTTGGGGGCTTGAAAGGATGAATTCACCATCAATTATTCATCAAACGTTATGTTATGTGATCTAATTCAACTTTGAGATTCTTTCCTCAAAGAATTCCTTAAAAATGTATTTCAAAAGTAGAGATTTCATGTAGGTTTCATCTAGTTACGAAATTGATGTTGTGAGTTGAGTTATTTACTATTTTTTAGGATATAATTGGTAGATTGACATGTAATTCAACTTTATTATGATCAATTCTGATGGTTTGGTTCAATTTGAAGATTATGATCTTTAACACTTAACCATAGGTTGATCTTGATGTAAATTGGGTTGTGATTGATTCAATTATCATGATTATGGGTTAAACCACTATTATATGATGTTGTTACACCAATAATTAACAAATTATAATGAATTGTTGTCTTTCATGCTAATATTAAGAAGTGATGTAGATTATGGAAATTGGCCTAGATAATCTTTTTTTAAGAATTGATTTGGTATTGAATTATGGTGTAGTGACACTTGTAGTATTGTTATCATGTTGATTACTCAAATATGATGTTGAAAATCTAAATTTTCTTGAATCAAGGTTTTGTAGTAAGGCCTAAATGATGAACTATGAAGGAGACTTCGTAAGTCTTAGAATATTTATCTTTTCTTATAATTGTGATTAATTGTGAGTAAGTTAGGATGTTATATTGGAGTATGACATATATTAGGATGATATTGTTGTATGAAGTTGAATTGAAATGTCTTGACCATGTTGTGAGGTTGATTAAGGTGTATGTGATATAAGGATGGTGATAACTATCAATGTAACTTCATATTCTATGAAATGCTAATGTGTTAACCTCACTTATATGAATTTTGATGAAAGGACTATACTCATGCAATTCTTATTCAGCTATTGATGAGGATGATTATACAAGGAGTACACCCTATGACCTAAACTAATATATGATTGATAATTAAAGGAATAAAGTCATTTCAAAAAGGGACTCTATTTTAGCACCGAGTGAAGTAGATTGAGGAGTGTCCCTTCCCACTAAGGGAAGGTAGGAGCACTAAATTACTCTTGAGATTGGAGACTATAATGCATGGTGCGAAAAGAAGGTCCCAACTATATCTCCTAGTTCTACAACTATGTTGCCCCCATAGGAATACTAGCTAGTGGATCCACATAGTTGCTATGTTTCATGATTTGGTACTACCTTGGCAAGTAGTCCGCCTTCTTTCGATATATGGTCTTATGACATCGTATTCTACACTAGCTCATGTGGTCTATGTCAGTTAGGGCAAGATGTTCCCAAAAAGGTACAATGAATTAAAGGATTTGAGCTCTAACTTGGATAACCTAAGTGGTCTAGCTTAGTCTAGGTAGGGGTGTGAGACTCTACCTAAGCATTGCACTAGTTAGCCTTGAGTGGAGGTTTAGGAGGATGTTCTTATATATGTTTATGTTCTAAAGAGATATGATATCTACATAATGAACTCGCACATTATTGATACTATAGTTTGATTAATTCACGTATGAGTTTTGTTGGGTTATATTGTTAAGATAAGGTGAAATGTATATGTAAATGTTATACTAAGTGGAGTTGGACATTGGTTATGGTTTCTCGTTCAGGCTAATTGATTGAGTAAAGATATGGGGATTTTCTTGGTCATTGCATTCGTTGACTTGATAAGGATTCATGAGTACTTGTCTTGCTTATTACGATCAATTGACTCTTATTCCTACATGTGATGTTATTCCTTGATGATAGGGTTGTATTAAATCATGTGTTCAAGTAGGTTGTAATACATATTACTTGTTTTAGCTAGTAAGTAATTTTTTTTTGGTTCATTGGTATGAATTTCTTGATTTTGCATTAGACATTTAATGGCATGTTTTGACTAAATATCCCTTTTTAACATGTTTTGCTTTTATATGTGCATAAGATCTCATTCTTAGTACATTTGGAGTACTAGTCGCATTTTCTTCCATTTTCGCAAATATTTTAGATTCCGGTCATTAAAGTCTCATTCGAGATGACTTGAAGAAGGCTAGTATATCTCTATCATCAAAGTGGGCAGGTCCTCACTTGCCAAGGGCAACACAAATATGTAGCCTATGAAGTTTCCTTTGTTTTTCTAAAACTTTAATGTTGATTCCACTTTCATTTTGTACGACTTGTATAAGACTGTATGTGGCTTCTTTACATTTGATGTAGGGCTATGGCGATATTGTGATGATCGTTTAGATTGTATGAGATGAGACAATCTTCAAGACTATCTTTCTATCTTATATATATGTATGTGCAATAAAAGTAGAAGGCTATGTAACCTTCCTTTACGAAAGGTCTATGAATACTCGATAAGCATATATATTATGTGTATGTAGAGGTCTATGTAAACCTCCAAGTCGATGTAATGAAGTGTTTAAAATTTTACTGAATTTTCAACCTATGAACGTATTGCCATGAGACTAAGGGTCTAGTCATAGCCTTTAAAGAGGACGACGACTCCGGTTAGTCTAGGGGGTAAACCTTCTAGTGATAGTTGGTGCAATGAATCACCATAAAGCCACAAGGCATTCATACATAAACCAATCCTAACTCAATACATGAATTCATAGAAGTATAACATATAACAAGACACTTTCAAGTCAAGACTCCGGATGTCATTACGGTGAACAATAGTCAATATTCACATATGCTAACTTCACTTTACCTAGGCTCTTATAAGACCTTACTCGTAACCCCAATCTAGGTCTACTCGTGCAATGTACATGTGAATCCTAATAACCTCACACATACTAAGTAAACCTATTAAGGGACCACAAAAATATCACTCACTTCATACATAACAATGTCAAGTAAAGAAAACTTCATACAGGCCAGTAAGATCTTTTTCATATAGTCACTAATGCCCACAATATGTATATAGGTGAAGACCACATCATATAGACTAATACTATTCATTTCCTCACAAAAAGTAGACAAGAATACTATGTCATGCATTAGAAAAAACTTTTTAAACTAATGAAGTATACATAGACTTCATATACTTCTTACCTAGATACATCATATACTAAGCTCAAAGTAAAGAAACAACCATCTATCCTAAATAATTAATTCAAAGGGAGAATGAATATATCATAAATAATTTTTCCAAACACAACCTTATTACAAGAGATTCAAAAATAAAGTATCTGAAAGAAACGCTACGACTAAAATTGTACCATCCTCGAAATCAAGAGGACCTACCAGATGGTTTGGAGAACACTGATGTCCAAACCACTGCAACGAATCTTCAATCTACTCTCTGACCTGCACCTATAAAAATAGTAAATGGTATAGGGTTAGTACACCACTTGTAGTAAGTATGGGTGTATTCACACAAACACATAAGGCTATGCATAATCAAGGAAAGCTCTTCCTAAACAACATGTCATTTCAGGAAAGTATAGTCACTAGACTTTCCTAATTCGCTAGTTGAGAACTGTGGTATGAATATGATGTATTTCAATGCATTCAAAGCACACAACTCTTCTTCTTGTTGTGTAGTTCAATAATTCCATCTAAAGAGCTCTTTAGATGGAAGATTATATAAATATTAAGGATAAACATACCTTATTGTAGTATAGAAACACGAAATCATGATAAAGAATTGATGGGAATCCAAGTTCAAAGCTGTTCTTGAGATTTATCTCCAATGGAAGTTTCTAGAGATGCTTCTTTTGGGAGAGGGAAGTCTAATTTTTGATATATGAATTCGGTTTGGGATTTTAATGTTATAAACAAACTTAATATACCAAAAAATGACCAAATAAACCTCCTAGTATTAGGTTAGGACGTGGAGTGAGCTTTCCATTTACCCCTTAATAAAACACTGCGCCTGGCAGCTTGTTGTATGCCACATCGACGCCCTCAGTCGATGTCTAGTAGACCCATTGATGGGTCGTACTGGAAATCGTCATTTAGATAAGAGTTTTGTAATTTGGGGGCTTTAGCTCCCAAGCTATGTGTAGGACTAAGGCTTCCCATCGACTGGGCGTAGGTGCTTTGACATTTAATCGTTCTTGGCCGTCGTTTGACACTGCCAAGGAAGTGCCTAGGAAGTGTTTGGGGTCCTCTTTGAGGGCCTTTTGCGAGGCTCGTGGGGAGTCGTGCCCGGACGTTTCCAACATAAATACATTCATTAACATGTTAGGGACCTTCAATATATGTTTCATCCAAAACAAACTCGTAAAACAAGTCAAGCACACCAAGACGCACATGCACGTCTGAAGGCTAACTTCCAACCGTCATCGAACGTTTGACTTCCAAATGGCTTCAAATCAATAGTACATGCTTTTAAACACATATTGAAAATTTTAACAAGCTTATTCGTCACATGTGAGGCTCTAGATGCCTTAATTCACTTTGGGGGGTTTTATATTATCCCCCACTTGGGAATATTTGTCCTCGAATAACATTTGGGACATTTTAAACACATTAAGGTCTTCAATGAATCATAGAACAACTCACATTTTTTCATAAGATTATCACAAAGAAGTCAATGCACCAAACTTACAAGTAACAGAAATTCCAACCATTTAGCAGTGAATGCAACACAAGCAAGCTAAAACCTTTTTTCACTCGCTTTCCAAAATGCATCAAACGCGTATTGCTCTTGTCATGTTCATAGGAGGAACATCCTCCTCTTAATCTTAACATTGTCTTTCCATTTCATTTCATTTCATTAATAGTTGATTATTCCAAACCTTTTAAGTCAAACATTGTCAAGTTCTACATCACTCAAAAAGCAAGTAAGAATTCCTTCTTCGATACACACAAACTTGAGTTATGTAAATCAACAAGAATCTTTATTCATTAGACCTAGTGCTATATAGGTTATACTCAACCATACCATCCTTAGTTATGTTTATGGAGGAATGTCCTTCTACTCAACATACTTACATGTCTCACGAGTCCTTACCCACGAAAGGCACAAAGGTCAATTCATTTTAGATGTGGAATTTTCAACCTTTTTAATCCAAAGAATGCTCATATTTGATTTCTAGTGAAGTCAGTATTTAATTCACATCACCACAATAGGAAGTCATATCACCAAATTTCCGTTTCTAGTATGACACTAGCTTCCATAAACATGCATCACTTAGGGAAATTCTTCCAAATTATAGGCACACATATTGAAACTAGCTACACATTCCTTCACTTTTAAAATGTGAGCCTACAGTCATGATTTCCAAACCATAAAAAACACAAAATTTTCAATAGACATCATTTTCATTTTAAAGAGACTCAATTTATCAATGATGGCTTAGAACAACACACATTAAGAGTAGCTTCATGCATGTTTCTATCTTATGTCATAAAGTTAAATGCACAACCAACATAGCAAGATGCAAAATCGACATGAGAAAACATAAATGTGATCAAATATCCTTTTTCATCAAATTGAGAATCTTGAAAACATTTTTAACATAGTGTCAATCAAGACATACATAGCGTATGGAGAACATGCAACTTTTACTAATATGCAAGACTATTATAATGAACAAGTTTATAGGAACTCTTTAGTTTTAAGATCAAGTAGGAATAGAAGGTTAAGATAGAAATATCTGTTCCCTTTCTACTCACATCACCATCCACCACATAGGGTAAAACCACCAAGAGAAATGCATCCACCTTAGGAGAACTTTAGCTCACCACTTCCTAGAAAATAAGCACCTCATCTCACACTTGGCATCTAACCTTAAGCACACCCTCCATCAATATCACCTAAAAGTAATTTCCTACATAAGGAAGTTCAAAAGAATTCAACATAGGAACATGAACGGTATTCTAACCATTACTATCTAGGCACGTTATCGCCAACTTGGGGTAAGCCTAATCACATCATGCCCTTAAACATCCAGGTTAAGGAAAGTAAAAAATAACCTATATACTCTTCACACAAGAAGGTTTAACATCATTGAGGTTTTCACTTCTGATCTCTCATTAAGGAGTGTACTAACTCAACCATAACCATCCCTCTAGGACTAACACCGAAGTTATGTCATACTACCCAACCACATTAACTCTCATCTCTACCATAGACACCAAGGGTCATTACAACCTTAGGGGAAACAATAAAGGAGACTTAAACAAAAAGCCTCTCTTTTTCTTTCAATATCAAGGTAAGGTAAATTCTATCTCAATCTTACCCACATCATCACCCTATAAGGCAAGAAAACTACCTTAATTTTAGAAACAAGTCTATAAAAAAGACTCCAATGCGTGCAATACAATCATGAAGCACTTAACATGTATCAAATCAAACAATGAAATATTTGCACAAATAAAGGGGCAACATTTTAATCCTAACTCCCATATGAAGGGAACATGCATTCTTTAGCTATCTATCTCACTTCTTCAAAGCATTTAAAGCTAAAATCATAACATAAGACTATCATCACACCAAACCATGTAGAAACATACCGATCCAAAATGAATCTCAATTCAACTACAACAACTTATTTAACAAGCTATAACCAAATCATAACCTAAATCTTCACATAACATGTCATTTAACCTAAATAATGTGTATAGACATAAATGACATCACATCAACATATATCAAGGTTCACCTTCACACATACTCATATAAACATAAAACCATGATGAGCATCAAAACTCACCTTTTCTACCTCAAGCTTATACATACCATCTCATCAAAACAATCATATCTAAAAGGCAATAGGAGAAGAAACATAAGATAGAGATTTTATAAAGTTATGTTCTATGGCACGAAAGGAGAATAGTGAAGAAGGGTAATTTTATCATTCTATAGCATTTTACTCATAGATGTGTCGCGACTCACCACCGATGATAGATACTTTACTAGGAGTGGCAATATGAGACTTCGGACCATAAAAAAACTTTCATAAACTTCATGCTCTGATACCACATTTATCATCACCAGGGAGCACCCCCTAGAAGTAACATGACGTATTGACCTCTCACAGGTCTTATACTAGCTCATAGTTATCATTCATCGCTTTTCATAAGTTAATTTAGCGTAAAATTTAAACTTTCATATCACATCATACGCAAGAAAATCACTTCTATTATATAGAAAATATGGTAATACATATTTAAAGACTCTAGTTTCTTTTTTCCATCCTAGACTCAACATCATTTGAATATATTAGGAACACGACCCTTTATTCATAAATCATAACTAACTATTACAAAACGTTACTTAAACAATCACATAGGAAATCCTTGAACTTAAGGATTCCTTTCTTGAGCTTGTGAAATATACATCAAGCCCTTCACCTTAGAGACCTCCTTTAAGGATACATAAATTGCACTTTGTGTAAAAATTAAGAAGAATGGTATTAGTACAAGAATGCAACAGTGATAAAACATGCATTAAAAAGGGGCATTTTGCTTTGAAAACATGCATTATGCCTTATGGTAAAAACTTCAGAAATCTTTGTATATTAAGTATCATATAACATACATACTTCATTTAGGCATAAACAATAGTCATAATATCACATTAATCCATATATTGCATTTAATTCATATTAAGAACAACTATACATTAAGCATAATTCATTTACAGTGACCTCCTTTCTTTTACAGTGAACTTCTTTTATTTAACTCATTAACCTCCCAAGTAACCCTCTAGTGATACTTGATGTAATGCATCACCTTAAGGCCACAGGGTATTCATACATACACCCTTCCTAACTCAATACATGCATCCATAGAATTATAACATATCACAAGACACTTTTAAGTTAAGACTCCAAGTGCCATTACAGTGAACCATAGTCAATATTCACATATGCTAACTTCACTTTACCTAGTCTCTTATAAGACCTTACTCAGAACCCCAATCTAGGTCTACTAGTGCAATGTACATGTGAAGCCCCATAACCTCACACATACTAAGTAAAACAATCAAGGGACCACATAAATATCACACACTTAATACATCAACAAGTCAAGTAATGAAACCTTCATACATGCCAAGTAAGACCTTCTTCATATAGTCACTAAGTCCCACATTATGAATATAGGACAAGAACACATCATATAGACTCATACAATGAATTTAAGCATAACAAATATACAAGACTACAATGTCATTCATGAGAACATTAACATATACATATACATTAGAAAACCTTCCTCGAACTCCCTTTAAGAGAAACTTGTGCAATACATAGGTAAAGTCCTATACCATCACCTAAACAAAGTAGATTCCCTTAGGTTATCCTAGTTAGTTTACTTGCTTTACTTCCGTTGTCCATTTTAATTTAGGGAAACTATATACTTAATCTATATTAAGACCATAGGCGCTACATAGAATTTTGTGTTGTACAACCTTATATTAACAGAAGGTGCTCTACCTTGACAAACTAGAACATTAACAAATGCTAGCACATTAGGTGAAATACCTTGATAAATCTTATGGGGCAATCATATTGTGTTGAATTTGGAGTCATATATGGAACCATCTTTATGCCCGATGGGGTAATGTAGTTATCCACCTCGTGATAATTATGGTGAACCTACATTCCCACATTGGGAATGGACACCCTTCAACATCAAGTTAACTCGGTGGTAAGTTTAGTTCCCTTTTATTGATAAGACCTTATTATTTTTAATTTATAAAATTAGGCTTTTGGAGATTGAATCCCCATATACTTAGATTATAGGTTATCGATGATAGTTCATCAACCTAAATCCTTTCATATGGACATACCATATTCAAGCATCATGTAGTTTAGGATACCCTTGAGAAGACCTTTCAAGATCCCCTCTATTTACTAGATCATCATACATGCATAATGGACATGTTTCATGTGTGTTTCTATACATATATGTGAACAAACCTCAGACATAAACACTTTTAAGCCATACATGTTCATACTTCACTTCATTCATATATAAGTGTATAGGTGTAACTATATGAGAAATCCCTTAATATAAACACATTTAGACACTACGCATATTCATACTTTATCATACCATAAACTTGAAATCATAGCATACAATTCATATTCATCACGTGCTCATGCATTCATATTCATGTACATCGATCACAAACCTAGGAAATATTCTATCAAGGCACACATGTGCAATGCATAGACAAGGTATCATACCCTTGTCCATACTGGTACACCTATCAAGTCATCCTAGTTTAGGGACACATAAGATATTTCATGGACATATAATTTATATGCATAGTAGTAGACATTAGAAAATATGAGAATACCCTTTAATTAGACACCATGAACCTATACTACTTGTAAGCATGCATGAGGTGTAAGTGTGTGTACATTGGTCAACATGATCACATAATGGTTATCAACAATATATTGAGGCAGCCACTCTTGTGAAACCATAATATACATTAAAGCATATACCACACATCATCTAATAGCATAAGAGACAAGACCCTTTCACATTGCATCCAAGACTCCTAACCTTAGCTAGTCACACCTTCATATAGGGGTAGATAGGTAAGGGTCATTTATAGATATAACATCATGAAAAGCAGCACCTATACCTAACCCTAACATAGTAAGTTACATGCTCATAAGATTAGCAATACAACCAAGACAATAAACTAGAATGAAATCTAGGCATGAGAGTTCACATTGGGTGATCATCATCACCACACATTCATAATTCAATTGCCTTCAAGGACATTATCATACCACATATACATTGAATATAAAGTAAACACTTCCACCATAAGTGTACCATACCAAACAATGTCATACAAGGCCAATAATATAATAATTTTATAAGAAAATTAGAGAAAGAAGGCGATCTTACCAATTAATCAACCTTTGATCACCATTAATCAATATTTATATTTCATCAACAATTAAAGTATAGGGAAGTATCTAAATGTATCTTAACATAAACGAAATCATGATTCATCTACCCTATGATTAAGATCAAATTTTGTACAGTGCATTATCATTCTATGGAGGATAGGAGAACATAGATAGAACTTCAAACCTTGATCCACATGGATAAATTTCACATAATTCACCATCTATTTATATCATAAGAGATATCTAAATTAAAATAGTCATATACAAAATCACAACTCAATAAATAGAATCAAGGCCATATCATGTACACTAACTTCATCAAACTATAGAAGATATAGGAGTATAGGTCAACCTTACCAAACTTCTAATACTTGATCAACATTGATAAATCATAAATAATTCAACATCAATTTGAATACAAAAAAGTAGCAAAGACAATTCAATATGCTAGAATCATAGTTCACTTAACATAAAATCAAGATCATATTGCCCACTAATAGGCTAAATCGATATTTTGAATGGGAAATGGGTTCATCAGGCAATTGGATTGACATTCACTTTAAAATCAGTTCATAAATATCAATTCATCATTTTCATGCTTTTAAAATCAATTTTAGAAAGAACCCATGACTAGATTGAAAGATAAGCAAGTTGATCATGATCTTTTATTGAAAACATTGGAAAGATCTCTTTAGATTGAAGATTATCAAAAGATTAAGGATCGCCATACATTATGAAGGATAGAACAACGAAATCATGATGAATAATCCATGGGAATCAAAGCTCCAAGTTGATCATGAGCCTCATCTCCAATGGAGGTGTCTAGAGTGATTTGATTTGGAGAAGGATGTCTCATATTTGAAATATGAATTGGGTTTGGGGTTTTGATGTTATAAAAATACTAAATATATCAAAAAATATAGAAATAAACTGCCTAGTATTAGGTTAGGATGTAGAGTAAGTTTCCCATTCACCCTTTCATAAAACAGTGTGCCTGGCAGCTTGTTGAAGGCATCATCGACGCCCACAATCGATGGCCAATAGACCCATCGACGGATCATATTGGCAATCGTAGTTTGGATTTGAGGCTTGTAATTTAGGGTATTAAACTCTAAAGCAAAGTGTGGGACGAAGCCTACCCATCGACGGGGCATAGGTGATTTGACGGGGCGTCGTTCTTGGCCGTCGTTTGACACTGCCAAGGGAGTGCCTAGGAAGTCTTCGAGGTCCTCTTTGAGGGCTTTCTGCGGGGACCTTGGGGAGTCGTTCACGTATGTTTATAATGTAAATACATTCATGAATGTTAGGTAACTTCCACATATGTTTCAACCAAAACAAACTCTTAAAACATGTCACAACATACCCATAAACACATGCACGTCTCAAGGATAACTTCAAAATGTCAACAGACATTCTTAGACATTTCACATCCAAATGACTTCAAAAAAATCATAAATTCTGTGAAACACATCATTAACATGTTAGAAGCTTATTAGGCACAAGTGAGTCTCTAGACACCTTAATTCATTATTTGGGACCTCACATTGAGTGTCCTCAAATGATTATATGGTGATAATAATTGGTGTAAAACCCTTGATATCCATGTATTTGGTTGAGTAATAAAGCATGGACACTAACAAGTAAAAAGCTATAACGCTGCTGAAATAAAGAAGAAAAGAAGGCACGGTGATTGCCTAATCCCTAGGGTGAGTAGCTGAGAGACAAGAATCTCTCTTAAAGGTCCAGTGTGCGAATATCTTAAGGACAAAATCAAGTATCCCGAGATAAAGAATATGTAAGCGTGTTGTTGAATGTTTTTGCAATGCAGTGATTATATTGCCAAAAGATACAAAAGTTGAAGATGTAAGGCCAAAGCAAAAAAGGTGATTTAACTGATTTGAGGGAAGATGGATGAGTGGATCGGCGGTCCTAATTTGTAGCGTCGAATGTTCCTTCGCAGCACAAATTTTGGTTACTATAAATATATTTTCAAATTTTATGTTTTGTATGAAATTTTATTCTGACATTGAGGAGGGTAATTATTGAGTTAGAATTCTATGTATTGAGACAATTTTTTAGCTTAGCGTTGAAGAATTGAAGTTTTCCATTTTTGAAAATTTAGAAGTGGCTCGCTCAGATTCTTCAATTCAGACTTTTGTAAAGATGAAATTTATCTGACCTAGTATATGGAAACATGATTCGTTAACAATATCTATCTTTTTATGATGTCTAGCTAAGCCCCCAATTCTAGGAGTGTGATTGTGCGATTATGAGTTGATTTCGGTTTTGGTTTTTCGAATTGATAGTGTAAATGTTGTTTAAAAGTTATCTGAATCAATTATTGTTGTTGAACTTAAAGGTTTGTAGTTGAAAATGAAATTAAATTGTATTTTTGTCTTGCATGAGACAGAGGTTTTGAAACAAAAAATACTGATTTGATGGTATGTGGGTATTACTTTGTCATAGGTTCAACTCTAGAGATTGAATCCTAAACCTTTTTCCACTCATTCATCAAAAAGGAATGAATAGTATAACACATATGTTCTTCATAATTATTGCTTGTTAGTATTTGAGAGAAAAAAAATTGACTTTTGGTAAATGGTTTGAGAGAAAGTGTATCTGTAACGCCTCAAAATGAACTAAGGTAAACTAGAGACTCATGGTTGTTTCATGTGTTAATTTTAATTTAAAATGATTTATATTATTGTTATTAGGCATTTTGTGAAATATGATTAAGTTTGGAGGTCAAACGCCCAAAAGCGTCCATGACGTTTGAAAGGTGTGCCTTAGATTGTACTTTTGTGTCTTGATGTGTTTGCGTGAGTTTTGTGTGTTCCTTTTCCTTGAAACTGAGGTGGGACGTTCCTAAGACCCATACGACTTAGTTTAGAGGTTTAACGTCTGGGCACGACCCCACCTAGGACCCACAAGGGTCCCTACATGAAGGGCCTAAGAAATTGGACAAGACTTCCAAGAACAATGCCAAAACGACGAAACAGTCTACTGGGCGTAGGCCCATCGACGCCTCGTCTACTGAAGGGAGTCGTCTCATACTTTGTGGGAAATTCAGCTTTCCCTTGAAGCAGTCTTTGATGCCATCGACGTCCAGCAGCAGGGGCCGTTGATCAATCGACCCCCAGTAGACTGGGTCGTCGATTGGAACCTGCTAGTGCTGCTGCATGTTGCTGCCTTCTTGGGGTGTTTTTTGTAAATTCACCCCAAGTCTTTTGCGATCCTATGATGAAATTTTTAGTGTTTTTACGTTATATTAATTTAGTTTTAAACCCTAGACCTAGAAAAGACCCCTCACTTCAATTATTCAAAGTCCCTTTCTAAAGAAAACTATCCCAAAGTTACTATTGAAGCTAAGACTAAAGGAGGGCAAGAAGATCTGGTATGGACGTGTTCCTTCACCAAAATTTGTGTGTTTTATTATCTTTGAGGTATCGTATCCATCCTTTCATCCTCTTCCATTCAAGGAGTCATTTCCAAAAGATTTCAAAAAGGGTTTTCAAACTCTATTTCCTTCTATTTATGATTTTAAGCATGGGTCTTCTTGTAAGGGTGTTCAAATGATTTGAATGTGTTTATTATTGTATTAATTGATCATTTTCATGTTAAAAACCCAATGAAATCATGTATATGCATATTTCAAACTTTTATCTTAAGAAATGTGTTAAATGAGCATGTTTGAATAAGGTATGCACATTCGTTTTCTTATATTGTTGTTTTGGTTTAGCTACTGCCCTAAGGGATTTATTATGATGAAATATTGAGAAATTGATTATAGTGGATGATTTCTCGGTTAAATGGTGAGTTGCCTATATTGTATAGTTCTTATGATGCATTGCTTTTGAGTTGTATTGTCCACCTTTTTGGTGGCGGTGTTTATTATGAACTTGATATTACTTAGTACTTTTTGTGAGTCTGGATTTGAAGGCCTAGTATATGAAATGAAGTGATATTGAAGATATGCCTTGTCTTGTATTTTGTGAAGTAGAATAGAATATTTGGATTAGATTATGCCTACGTAAAGTATATGACTTGTGAAGCATGCAAATTGTGTAAACTGATGAATGTACGACTAAAGCATGTATAGAAGCTAATGATAGTAAAATTATGAATATATGCAAGATGTGCTAACAAGTACACACACACACACTTGAATGAATGTATGGAGGTAAATTAAATAATTAGAGTTGTTTTAAGGTGAACACTCTTCGTGAGTTGAGATGAAAGTTTTAGTATTAACCTTACTACATCATAAGATCTTTCTAACATAGGTCGGAGGATGAATGCCCTTCATGAGTTGAGATGTGGTATTCACTAGCTATCCTTAACCTATAGTATAAAGTGTTTAGAATCCGTGAGGATTATGTCTAGCACCGAGAGGATATGAAGAAGAGGTGGTTACACCTCGTGAGTTGAGATGTTGTATTCGAATGTACCTCATGGGAGGAGTAATCCTCGTGCGCAGAGAATGAGTACTTAGTAGCAATCTCCGTATCCCTTAGCAATGCGATAGCATAGGTGCAACCATTGGGAAATCCATGTAAAATATAAAAATAATAACATTACTCTAGGCAAGTGAGGATCCCTTATCCGATAGGGGTTAATATCGGGATCCCATGCCTAGCTCTCATGCTCTATGTCGGTTAAGCTAACCCTCAACAAAATAATTGATTGAACTAAGTCTTCTAAAAGAATGTACTACTTAGGGTTGGTGGTGGTATGGGACGCTATATACTTATTGCACTAGGTATGACCTTCCGAAAAGGAAGACTAGTGACAAACCTTCTAAAAGAATATACTACATAGGGTAGGTGGTGGTATAAGACACTATCTACTCATTGCACTAAGTAGGCATTCCGTAAGGGAAGACTTTGGTGGTTTTTTGGGTGCCTTTTTATGTCACGGCACTGATTGAGGGGCTTGTTTCTCCTGAGTTGAATAAGCCGAAAGGGGTAGTCTTGAGGATTGCTTTGGTGTGTATTGAAGGTGGCATATGCATACATCCTTCATGTCTTACCTTAATAACTCCTCGGATAATCCCGAGGTAGGGAAACTCTTATGAAAATTGAGTTCAATTTCTCTTTCGCTTGGCCTTTGAAGTTAGCTCATTTAGTGTAGAGTAGTTCATTGTAATTGCTCAAGTTGAATTTATTGTGAATTCTTCAAATGATTCATTGTCAATGTTCAAATGTATTTACTATAAATGCTTAAGAAGTTCACTATGAAGGTCAAGTTGGATAATTCATTGTGAATGACTGAAATGTTTCATTGTTAAAGTCCAAATTAGTTCACGGTAATATTAGTAGGAGTTTACTGTGATGTTTTGGAAGTTACTGTAAATAGTCTCTTTTGGTTTAAAATTATTGAATCTATTATCTAATTATTAAGAAATGGTACTTTTGATGTTTTGCTTTTATATCCTTGAATATTTTACTTAAAATGAATGAAATATTTATTTACAAAAATGTCCCTTTTCCAATGTGTTTGCATATGTCGTACATAGTACATTTATTGTACTAACCCCATACTTTTATATACTGAATAAGTATGGGTTGAAGACTTTTTAGAAGATTCGAAGGCGAAGCTTGGGAAATTCACTCTCTCAATATTTGGTATGTCCTCATATATTCGAGCTCATAGTCTATCGTTTCCTAGATTTATTATTAAGACTTATTATGTATTAGATTTCAATGTAAAGGGTCGTGTCCCTAAGATTTTATATGTCATTTCTTATGTTTGGCTTGTGCCGATGAGATTTCTTAAGTATATATGAAATATTTCCTTTTTATTAAATTATTCGTTAGAAGTATTAATTCCGCACTACTTTTCATGTTTTATGTAATGACTGCTAGTTGAAGGGCTTGTACAAGTCTCCAAAAGGTCAAGTACGCCCGGTCACGAAACGAGGGTTCCTCCTAACTTCTAGGGGTACCTTCGGGTCGTGACAGTATCCCCACTAAAGTGTAGCTCAGTCACTGATTTACAATTATTTACTATCATATGCAATTTCCTATTTATCTTCCTTAGCCTATAATAATATCACTTCCCAAGAACCCATCTCATTACTTGTTAATTAGTTTTAATTGTTGTTGTTGTCCCCCTCCCCCTAATTTTAACTATGCTTTTATTCGTAAATGTTTATTCCTATGATTTACTTTGTAACGACCCGCAAGTACACCCTAGAATTTAGATCATTCTTGTGCCGCCACGCGGAAAATGAGACTTCAAGAAGTCTCCTCAAAGCAACTTGTATCATTCATTCCATAAAAAAACATTCTAAATTGAGTAAGAATTTAAAACATTCTTCACACACGAAGAACTCTTCCCAGAATCAATACGCAAGCAGAAGACTTTCATTTAAAACATTAACCCTTTACAACATCTCATTGAACCATATAAATTTTTGAGTATACAACACTTGGGACTAAGCTCATAGAAGACATAAAATAAAGCCTAAGACATAATGAAATATGTTCATAATGTAATCCAATCGATGAGGACTCACCAATACTTCATCTTCACCCTTAGAAACCTATGCATCCTCCATGGCATATCACGACTTTCAATTCCCTACACGTTAGTCAAAAAAATGAAAAGAAGGGGTTAGCACACTAGATGCACTAAGTATGGAAGCCATGCAAAAACCGTGAAAAAAAGATATTTAATAAATAACATGTTTTTCATCAATTTTGATTGAAACATCATACTATATGCATAAGAACAACATTTAGCACATTAGAAACACATAACACATCACTTAAATAATTTAGAAAATTTTAAGCAATATTACAGTAAATCATGTCATGTTACAGTGAACTACATTCACTATTACAATGAAGGAATTAACTGTTACAGTGCAGCCTATGAACTTCACCTTGGATACTCTCTAGCATGGTATTCCCTCAATAAAAGCTATCCTAAGACATACTTAAGTAAGAAAAGAGAGATCTCTCATACACCCTCTCTAGGCACACCTAAATGTTCCTTAACACCACTTATAATGAGATATAACCAAGAACATTAACATGAGACCCCCCTACCAAAGGTAATTCTAAGTCTCACTTGAGTGAGTTGTGAAGTGACCGCCCATACAATCCCTTACACAGAAACTTAAGAGATCCTATAGACTACCTAAGATAGAATCATTCTCACTTAATACATCAACAAATAAATAATAGGACATTGTCCTTCCAAAAGCTATCAAAAGACTTACTTAAGTAAATCAAGAAGATAACGTCCATGAATGACATCTTCAAGATTACCTAAATAATCCTTAAGAATACCTAAGGCTTAGATCATATCTAAATAATAAACCATCTTCCCTTACTAGAGTCATTCTTAAGACTTATCTCAGTAAGGTACTAAGTGACCATTCCCCCATCAAACCTTTACTAGACAACCCGTAACTACTCTAGTTATGTAATTATTCATCTAACATGCTTTCATAACTTAAGTCATTACATTCAGTATTTCATTTAAGAGTCATTTATGACATAAGGACATTCAAGTAATGATCTTGGAGAAGACCTAGGGACTCTAACTTACACATTCTAAGCCTATTGTGCAATGTCTAGATATTGTCTCATACCTCCACCTAAACTTCATACAAATTCTCTAGTGCTAGTAGGTAGACAACATGATTAGAATAGGCAATAACCGACATATACCCTCATATATAGACATGGAATCTTGAGTTCTAACCTACTCCGAAGAGGGTGTTCTAGTTGGCAAGGGTAGAACTGGAACACTTCCCATGTAGGCACATGGTTAAGGAATATGAAGGGCTTTTATGCACTCTAGTCTCATCTCAAGTATAGCTACATTGTACTCTAGTCTCATTCTCAAGTAGAGCTACTTCCCATAACACACTTACATGGTGCTACCCTTTCTTCTCATAGAGTCATTGAAATTAAAGAATCATTTGACGAGGTTCCATATCTAGTTCATAACCAATCACATTCACCCTACCAAAGAGGTCCACTAGGACTACCTTACAACGGCAACATAAATATCTCATCATGACTTTGGTAAGGATGATATGATGTTGTTCCACCCAATCAACGCTAAGTCCTCATACTTTACATGAAAGATACCATTATGACTCTCGACTTCAAATCCATAACATAACCTTACCACTAGGCTTAAGGTTCCAAATACATGACCTTCTTAATATCATTTAAGGTCTCACATATCATTCATTTATATATGAAAAGGCTGCACTAAGCCTACCTAGCATAGAAATCTTATATTCACATATGATTCATACATGTATCAAGTAAGGGACACAAGTGTACCAAAAGAAGACATCATATATAGAATATCATTCTTTGAAGAACTTAGGAATGAACCCTATCATATTTATGTCATCCTATACATTACTATAACATAATCAATATACGCATCATAGACTTGTATGGTCGACTAGGGATAATCATGCATCTACTTGAAGACTACACACATATGACATAGTTATAGTCTAACATGATCACCTAACATCAATAGAACACATACTTTCACATAATCACATTTAGATAGATATGTTCATACTTCACATCAATCAACAACACAAATCATCATAATACTTCAAGTAGTACCGGAAAGGACATGATCATCATAATACATAAAGTAACACCGACAAGGCACATCAATTCACATAGCACCGCCATCATAAGTGGACCATACCAATCATCATTTTAATACAAAAACAATACATAATATTAAAAGAGTTAGGGCAGCATACCACCTATTCAATCCAAAGCTAAATCATCCAATTCAATACCAATAGGCCCTTACCCATGGTCATGAACATCAATATAATCCATAAACTGTAATACTCAATAAATTTAGGTTATTTCAATATACATTTATCAATCTAAGACCAATTAGACATAACCTAAATACAATTCTTACATCATTCAATAGCCCATAGGAAACTACACTAGAATTCATAAGCATTAAGTCAATACCAATTCATTAAGCTTAATATTCAATGGACATAAGAATATACAGTACTAAATTGATAAAATTGAAACAACCTATAAACCATACAATCATAATCTATACATAAATCAATAGCCCATAACAATCGACCCATGAATTCATTAATATAAAAAAATGATCACACAACCCTTATTCTAGTCAAATTGAGAAATTTGAGAAGGTTAACGGTTCATCGAGAATTTCATTGGAGAACACCAATTATACAACAATAATATCATATCTTAATGTTTGAATGCCTTGCATGCAAGAAACCAAGACATAGAGTAGAAATTGGACTTTTTCATCTTTTTCGAAATATATTAAAATCATCTTTAAAATTTACTGTAAGGTGATATCAAGAATTATACGAAGAACTCACATACCTTGTTAGAAGAATCCAATGATAAATGAAGAACAAACTCCATTGAAGATCCATCTTCAAGCTCTATCTTCACCTTGAGCTCTCATGGAATTTTTTGAAGAAACATTGGGAGGGAATTAATTTTGATTTAGGTGATAGAGTTTAAATGAGAGTTTTATGCCTTATATACCCAAAAAATGCCCATAAACATCCAAAATAATCATCCTCCTATTTTATAATACTTGGGGTGAATTTTCCAACCCCCCCAACTCTTTACAGAATGCTAGCAGAAAATTATAGCACCATCGACGCCCAACATCGATGGTATATGGGTGAGACCACGCTCCATTGATGGGGACCGTTGGTTGCTTCTTCATCATATAAACCTGAAAACGACATGACCCCATCGACTCCACGCATGGACGGTCCATCGTCTAGTCGAATGGCCGTCGTTTGGAGAAGTCGATTTCCACTGTCTTTCAATGTTGAGCTCAAAACTGGGGTTCTCCTTCTAGGGCCCCTTGTTGGTCTTACGTGGAGTCGTACCCGAACGTTAAACCTATAAATATGTACTTCAAGGTATTAGCAGCATCTCCAAACAGGTTAACCATTATACAAGCCACACAACATGCTAAAACACATCCAAACTCACAAGGACGTCTAAATACTATCTTTCGAACGTCACTGAACCTTCTTGGATGTTTGACCTCAAAACCTTTACGAAACTCAACATGATAAATCCAAAAGCTATTATAAATCATATAAAAACCTTATAAGCACATTAAACACACATAAGAAGATGAAAACACACAAGACACAGAGGTGGCTAGTCGTTGAACGTCTTGGTCGTCCCTTGACGTTTGAGTTCATACTTAACCCAAATCATGAGAATACATATTAGGACTTCAAGACTTCATGTCACACACATTAAGATCTTGTTCCACCTAAGTCATTTTTGGAGGTGTTATATTCTCCCCCACTTGGACAACATTCCTCCTCGAATGACACTTGCCACTCTCCGAACAATTCCAAGAGTAGAGACTCAACTTAAAAGCTTATGAAAGAACCATTCAACACATTATAGTACACACAATCAAGGAGAAACATCAATTTCATATAATTAAGAGAATTACAAGAAAACAAAAAACTAGAATAAATTCTACAACTCAATACCCCATAAGACTCACATCCTTCATTCAAATTAGCAAAAACTCATTTTATATTTATTATCATTATCATATAAATAAGTTCTAACCATATTAAAACTATTTTCAAAAAAAGAATAAATTGGTCAATTTTCGCAAAACCTTACACTGAACAGAAATGCATGGCATCTTTATAGTGAACATGCTTCACAATCTAACAATGCAACACTTAAGAAATTCCTAATAAATGTTCAACAAATAATTCTCATATAAAAATTTAGACATGCTCACTATTCATATATATGAAACAATTAGCAACCTACAGTAGATGTACATCAACCACGAGAAAGATACCATGCATGAAAACTCATTTCTCATTCAAAAAAACTTCAACCCAAACATCTATATCATAAGGGGAATGTTTGGGACTCATTTTTCACAAAAGACTTACAAAAATGAAGTTACTAAGAACTCTTTGTTTTAGTAATGAATAAACACATAATGAAAGGTTAAGGGTACCTCACTCCCAACAACCATAATCTTCACCATACTCCCCCACATAGGAGAAACCCATTCTAAGGTCAACATAACATTTACTACAAGGAATTCCCTCAAGGAACCTTAAACCTTACATATATTTTCTCATCCAAGTCTATCTTATGAAGACTAAAAACTCTCAAAGGTCTACCATCTAACCACTACATCCCCCTTACTAAGAGAAACTCACATTTACTCTTTCAAATCTCATCACCTTCCCTTCTATGGTTGGGTCTTAAACAACGTCAAACAGTCTCAACAATCACTCCTTCACATTTCTAACAATATACCTTACCATTCTTTCCAATTACACTACCTTGCAAAAGGTAAACTAAAACCAACCTAAGGTCATCAACACCATTTTTCACACATTATCTAACAAGTCACATCTCGTATTTTCTCTCCCTCAACCCAATCTTCATATTAAATTCACCCTCAAGGGACAAACACATAAAAGAAAATAAGGGAACGACACCATATACAAAGATCTTAGTCAACATAAGATTAATGAAAAAGTGAAAGTTTTCCTAGAACCCAATACCCTCCTATTCATAATGTGACGCACTACACATTATGAACAATACTCTACTAGATGTGGTCCATGAGACAACTAAGATACTCCCAAACCTTATGCTCTGATGCAAACTTTGTAATGTCCCACAAGTACAACCTAGAAGTTAGAGCATTCATGTGTAACCACACGGAAAATTAGACTTCGTGAAGTCTCATCAAAGCCACTCGTATCATTCATTGCATAGTAAACATTTTAAAATGAGTAAGAATTTAAAACTTTTTTCACACACAAAGAACTCTTTCAATAATCAATACGCAAGCGGAAGACTTTATTATAAAACATTAAACCTATTCAACATCTCATTGAACACTCTAAACTTTGGATTATACAACACTTGTGACTAAGAACATACAAGACATAAAATAAAGACTAAGACATAAGGAAACATGTGGATATTGTCCTTGAATCGATGAGGACTTACCAATCATTCATCAACAACCCTTAGAAACCTATCCATCCTCCGTTGGATATCAAGACTTCAAATTCCCTACACTTTTGTCAAAAATGGAAAAGAAGGGGTTAGCACATTAGATGCACTAAGTATGGAAATCATGCAAAAACCATTAAAAAGGGACATTTAGTAAGTAATATGTGTTTCATCAATTTAGATTAAAAAATCATACTATAAGCATGAGAACAACATTTAGCACCTTAGAAACACCTAAAAAATCAATTAAACAATTTAGAAAATTTTTAGCAACCTAACAGTAATTCATGTGAAGTTAGAGTGAACTATATTCACTCTTACAGCGAAGCCTATCAACATCAACTTGGATACTCTCTAGCATGTACCTCAATAAAATCTATCCTAAGACTCTCTTAAGTAAGACAAAGAGAGACCGCCCATACACCCTCTCTAGACACACCTAACTGATCTATAAGACCATCCACACCAAGCACATAAACATGAGACCTCCCTACCCAAGGTGATTCTAAGTCTCACTTGAGTGAGTTGTGAAGCGATTGCCCATACAATCCCTTACACACACACTTAAGAGATCCTAATGACTACCTAAGATAGAATCATTATCATTTAATACATCAACACATAGATAATACAACATTCTCCTTTCAAAGTCTATCAAAAGACTTACTTAAGTAAATCAAGAAGATAACGTTCATGATTGACCTCTTCAATAATCTTCCCTCACTAGAGTCATTCTTAAGACTTATGTAGGTAAGACACAAAGTGACCATCCTATGCCCCCTTCACACCTTAACTCGACAACCCTTAACTACTCTTGATACGTACTTATTCATTTAACAGGATTTCTTAACTTAACTCGTTACATTCATTAGTTCATTTAAGACTCATTCATCACATAATGAAATTCAAGTAATGGTCTTGGAGAAGACCTAGGGACTCTAACTAACACCTTTAAAGTCTATTTTGCTATGTCTAGATAGCATCCCATACCACCACCTAAACTTCATTGAACTTGTATAATGCTATTAGATATCCTTCATGATGAGATTGGGCAATAACCGACATAGAACATAATTGCTAAACATGGAATCCATAGTTCTAACCTACTCCAATAAGGGTTTTCTATCTGCAAAGGGTACAACTAGTAAACATCTCATATAGACACATGGTTAAGTAATACCAAGGTCATTTATGCACTGTAGTATCATTCTCAAGTAGGGATACATTATACTCTAGTCTCCTTCTATAGTAGAGATACATCCCATAACACACTCACTCAGAGCTAACCTTTGTTCTCATAAAGTCATTGGCATTAAAGGATCACATGAAGAGGTTCCATATCTAGTTCATAACCCAATCATATTCACCCTACCAAACAGGTCCACTAGGGAGACCTTACAATGACAACATAAATAGATCATCATGACTTTCCTAAGGATGATATGATGTCGTTCCAGCTAATATATCCTAAGTCTATAATCCTTTACATGAAGGAAAATTATGGATCTCGACTTCAAATCCATGACGGAACCTTACAACTAGGTTTAAGGTTCCACGTGCATGACCTTCTTAATATCATTTAAGGTCTCACATATCATTCATTCATAAATGACAACGCTGCACTAAGTTTTCCCAATCAACACATCTCGTATTCACATATGATTCATAAAGATATCAAGTAAGGGACAGAAGTCTATCAAAACAAGACACAACATAATTTAATTTATCACATATAACATATCATTTTTTGAAGCACTTAGGAATGACCTTTATCATCTTTATGTCATCCAATACATTACTATAACATCATCAATATAGCCATCATAGACTAATATGGTAGTCTAGGAATAATCATGCATCAACTCTAAAACTACACACATAAGACATAGTCATAGTCTAACATGATCACCTAACATCAATAGAAAACATTCACTTAATAACAAGTAGATAGATATGCTCATACTTCAGATAAATTAACAACACAAATCATCATAATTGTCACATCTAGGTTTACCGCCTAAACGTAACCGGCGTCATCATCCTCTTTGAGAACTAACACTAATCTCTTAGTATACATCATCACATTCATAAGTAGAACTTAGCGGAAAATTTATAATTTTTATTACTCCTTCTTGGAGGTTTACATAGACCTCTACATACACATAATATACATATCGAGTATACAGTGTTTGGACCCCATGACACCTACTTAAGGATTAAGACTTGTCTTAGATTTTTGAAATGTTACATTATCCCCCCTTAGGAACATTAATATTCTCCAAATGACACAAAATTTCTTTTGACGGCAGGGATAGACTTAAGACTAGAAGCCCAACAAATCAACAATATAAAATCAACATAAATCATATGATTTCAACAAGGCAATTGCAAAACTTCAATTACCACACATAAACTACAAACACTTCATTATCAGACATTTCCTTCTCACAACACATATGAGCTCAACATACATTACATTAGTCAATTAGCAGAAAGTTCAACTTAAAAACATGCTATGTATTATTTCATAAAGACTCATTATATTAAAATGCACAACATAACTCAAAACAAGCCAAAGAGCAAAATTTCAAGTTCAAATGCTTACTTAACGAAAAGCAAGAATAAAAAAATGCACATTTTACAATATGTCTCTAAAAATCAAAACAACTTCAATCTTTAGTCATTATTTTTCATTATAAGTAAGAACTACTGACCTTAGTTATCAAATATATGAGGGTAACGGGACTTCATGTCGGTCTCGACCTCCCATGTTGCACCCTAAACTAGGTGATTCTTTCATAATATTTTTACTGAAACCACCTCTTTAATCCTTAACTTCTTGACTTGTGTATAAAGAATTTTAATTGAAACTTCCTCATAAGAGAGGTTATCCTTGATACCAAGACCTTTAATAGGAAGAATAGACTCAGTATCAACAATAAACTTCTAAAGCATGGATACATGGAAAACTGGATGAATCGAAGCCAATTCATTAGGAAGTGTTAATTCATACGCAACCTTACAAACTCTTTGTAAGATTTCATAGGGACCCACATGACAACGACTCAACTTCATTTTCTTGCCAAATCTAAACATCCTTTCATTGGTGAAATTTTCAAATACTCCTTAACACCTTGTTCAAACAACAAATCCCTTCTCCTATTATCGGCATAAGACTTTTGCCAACTATAGGGTATTTCCAACCAGTTCCTTTTGATATGAACTTTCTCGAAAGTTTTATAAATCAAATAGGGACCAAAAAGTGAAGGCACACCCATTCTGTAAACACTATAGGAGACCTTTATCTCATACCATTCAAGGCTTCATAGGGAGCCATGTAAATGGATGAATGAAAATGATTATTATAAGCACTCTAGCCATAGCAAATTATTATCCCAATTTCCCTTGAAATCAATAATTTAAGCCTTAATCATATCCTCAAAAGTTTGAATAGTATGTTCCGCTTAACCATCAGTTTGGGATGCAAAAAGGTATTCAACTTCACCTTAGTGCCCAATCCTTTTTGAATTGACCTCTAAAACCTAGATGTGAATTGTGCACCCCGATCCGATATGATGGATAACGGAATACCATGGAGACATACAATCTCATCTATGAATATCCTTTCATAATATTCCACCGAATAAGTAGACTTGACAGAAAAAAGCGAGCGGACATGGTCAAATAATCCACCACTACCCATATAGAGTCATATTTCGTTTGAGTCTGAGGCAAACCCAGTACAAAGTCCATATTGATGTCTTCCCACTTCCAAGTAGGAATTTGGATCTCTTGTAGTATGCCACACGGCTTATGTTGTGTGTCTTTTACTTGTTGGCAATTTGGCCAATTAGAGACAAACTCCGCTAAGTCCTTCTTCATACCTTCCCACAAATAAACTTCCCTAAGCTCATGGTACATTTTCATTGGGCCCGGATGAATTGAGTAGCGGAACCCATGGGCTTCCTCAAGGATCTGGTCCCTCAACCCATCGGTATTCGAAACACATAGTCTTCCTTGGAACCATAAAATACCATCCCCCCTAAGGAGAATATCTCTTTAATCTTGCTAAGGACCGATTCCTTGAACTCCATCAAACATTTGTCAAGATGTTGTTTAGACTACACCTCAACTACTATTGATGACTCACACTTATTATGAACCATGAAACCACCATCCGAAGAATCTTCTAATCTTACCCCCAACATAGAAAACCTATGAACATCGTTCATAAGTCTTTCTTGGATTCATTAATGTGAGATACACTACCCATATTTATACGACTTAAAGCATCTACAACTCTATAAGCCTTGCCGTGGTGATAGAGGACACTCATATCATAATCTTTCAACAATTCTAACCACCTCCTTTGTTAAATATTCAACTACTTATTGATAAAATATTATTGAAGGCTCTTTTGGTCGGTAAAGACATCAACCTGAACGTTTTACGAGTAATGCCTCCATATTTTAAGCCAAACACCAGCCGCTAACTCAACGTCATGAGTCAGATTGTTTCTCTCATGCACCTTAAGTTGCCTAGAATTGTAAAGTATCCCCTTCCCATGTTGCATAAGCACACACACTAGACCCACACGAGATGCATCATAATACACAACAAACCCCTTTGTACCTTTCAGTAAAGTCAACACCGGAGCGCAAGTTAGCCTATATTTCAACATTTGGAAGCTTTTATCACATGCCTCTGACGACTCAAATTTAATAAACTTTAGGATAAAAGTAGTCAAGGGAGATGCAATGTATGAAAAACCATCAACGAACCTAGGATAATAACCCTCAAATCCAAGAAACTCATAATATCGGTTGGAGTCAATGGTCTAGGCTAATCATTCACCGCCATCGTTTTCCTTGGATCAACCTCAACTTCTTCATTAGAGATGATATGACCAAGGAATGTCACCGACCTTAATAAAAACTCACACTTGCTATACTTGAAAAACAATGGATGTTCCTTAAGGGTTTGCACTACCACACTCAAATGGCACATGCGACTACTCTCATTCTTCAAATATACCAAGATGTCGTCAATGAACTCCATGGTCAATGAATCTAGGTAATTTCGAAACACCCTATTCATTAGGTCTATAAATGCCACCGGAGCATTAGTAAGACCAAAGGACATTACTAAGAACTCATAATTACCATATTTAGTCCGGAATGCCGTCTTTGTTATATCCTCACCTCTCACCCTAAGTTGGCGATACCCCGACCTCGAATCAATTATAGAAAAGTAACTTTCCCCTTGGAGTTTATGATACAAGTCCTCAATCTGAGGGAGAGGATACGTGTTCTTAATAGTGACTTTATTGAGATGACGGTATTCAATACATGTCACATCCGGGTTTACCCCTAGAAGTAACCGACATTGCTGTCCTTTTTTAGGACTAACACAAGACTTTTAGTCACGTGTCATTACATTCTTAGGTTGAAAATTGTTGAAAATTTACTATCTTCATTACAAGTAATTCAAGGTTTACATAGACCTCTACATACACAAAATATATAGTCATATCTAGTTTACATGGACCCTTTGTATAGGAAGGTTACATAGCGTTCTACTTTTATTGCACATACATATATGTAAAATATAGAAATAACCTCAATGATTTTATCATCTTATACCTTCTAAACAATTATCACAATATTCGAATAACCATTGTATCAATACATAAAGACCACATATAGGTCATACGAAAGTACAATATTCAATAAAAAAGGAAAAAAATTAAAGTTACATTAAGCTCATAAAAAAATCCATAAGCTAGAGGATGGCATTGCCCTAGGAAGTTGACGACCTACTCCACTTGGATGAAAGGAAGAATCCAAGCCTTTAACAATGTAGCCTTCTAAACTCTTCAATGACTGGATCCTAAAATGTTTGGGAAAAGGGAAGAAAATGGGGTTAGTACTCCACATATAATAAGTATGAGACCTTATGCACATGCACAAGAAACACATGCTAAAAAGGTCTTTTTATGAACATGCCAAGTTACCCCTTTAGGGACCTAACGCAAACCCCAGCAAGTCATATTAATAAACCAAACGCACTTACGAACACATCAAGTAATACATATCCCAACATGCTTGAAAACCATGATTTACTACAACACTATCATCAAGGAATGACATCACAAGAATGAATAAGAGTTAATAATAGTAAGTAAGACATATACTCATGAGTCATGATCAAATCAACAAGTGCAATGACCAAGCAAAGCCACAAAACCTTACTTAATCAAGTATCGTCAACAAGAAAACATGACCAATATCAAACATTACATAACATAACATTTAGGTTTAGCTTTCATGATACAATAACATTATGACCCAAGGCACACTCATAGGTGAACTAATCAACATATAGTATCAAAAATGTGGCATTTTCATCATATATACATCATATATCATCATAGCATAAACATATATAAGAACCTCCTAATAAGACTCCCCTCAAGCCTAACTAGTGCAATGTTTAGGTAGAGTCTCATACCTCTACCTGGAATAAGCTAGACCTCTTAGGTTATCCAAGGTATAGTTCAAGTCCTTTAATTCATTTTACATTTTGGGAACTTCTTGCCCTAACTGACGTAGTCCACACGAGCTAGTGTGGAATCCGGAGTCACAAAACCCTACACCGAAAGAAGACAGACTACTTCCACGGTAGTACCAAAACATGAAACATAGCAACTACATGCATCCACTAGCTAGTATTCCTATGAGGGCAACATAATTCAAGAACTAGGAGATATATTTGGGACCATCTTTATGCGCCAAGCGTTATAGTCTCAAATCTCAAGAGTAAAGTAGTGCTCCTACCTTCCCTATGTGGGAAGGGACTCTCCTCAATCTAGTTCACTCGGTGCTAAGCTAGAGTACCTTTTTGAAATGTTTTTAAGCCTTTAATTATCAATCATAGCTTAATTTAGGCCATAGGGTCTACCCTTGTATAATCATCATCATCATCATCATCAATAGCTCAATAAGAATTGTATGAGTAAAAGTCCTTTCATCATAATTCATATAAGTGAGGTTAACACGTTAGCACTTCATATAGCATGTCAAGGCACATTGATAGTTTTAACTATCCTTATATCGCATACACCTTAATTAACCTAAGAACATAGTCAAGACATTAAAATTCAACATCATACCACCCTATAATCCAAGTATAAGTCATACTCCAATGTAATATCATGACATAACAACAATTAATCACTTTTGGAAGTAAACATAAATATTCTAAGACTTACTAAGTCTTCTTCATAGTCTATCATCAAGGTCTTACCACCAACCCATAACTCATACCAACTTGGGGAGGAAAATCATCACACAATGATAACCAATATAATAACAAGGCGAATTGCATCTCTAGAACATAATTCAACACTAGATTATAAAGAAAGATAAGATACATAGGCTAACTTCACAATACAATTTATAACCTAGATTACATGTCAAGAAGTAGAATGATAGGCCTATAGGATAGTAATCTAATCAACAACCCAATCAATTGAATGATTATAATGCAAGATAGGTCAACAAGAAAATTTAGGGTTAGGGATGGAGGATCATATACTTCAATTTAGACCAAAACATAACCAATTACCATAAACAAGTTGAATTACACATTAATCTACTCAGTATAACCTAAAAGAATCATTAAAAACTCAATTCATAACTTCAATTTCGTAATTGAATGAAACTGATACTAAAACTCAACTTAAATTAGAAAGAATACTCGACCCTCACAGATCAGACCCCGATTTACGGGCCATGTATAAGTCGATGGTCCCTCACCCCTCTCGTGCTGCCGTCCGTTGATGAGTTCAGAGACTCTATAGGCGAGGATCTTCCATGTATTGGCTAAGTGTTGGACGATGGTGGCATCGATGCCCCGTCGATCCAAACACGGATTGTAGCCTGAACATCTGAACTCCGTCGATGAGTTCAGAGTCTGTGCGAGTGAAGGGAAATTCTCCACCATTCTATGTGTGGAACGACGTTGACATCCATGCCCCATAGATACACACTGCCAAGCAGTGTTGCATCAAACTACAAGGGTCCTCCACAAAGGCCCTTGGTTTGTCGTTGGGGAGTCATACCTGGATTTGACCATGAAATCACTACGATACCTATTTACTACGTTTGTACCCAATTTCATGCATTTCCGACTCCTAAAAGTTAAACAAATAGGCTAAGGCACAGTAACATCCCTTTGAGCCAACTTCCCGGACATCATGGACGTTCTTGGACGTGTCGGTTCTTAAACTTCCTAAATTACCTATATTCAATAGAATGGTATTAAAGCAGTACTTAGACCTTATGAAACCTACGTTAGGCTTTACGACACGTCTTGGATTTTCAAGGTATTACATTATCCTCCCCTTAGGAATATTCGTATCCAAATGACACTAAAATTATTTTGAGGGAAGGAATAGACTCAAGACTAGAAGCCCAACAAATCAAAAATATCAAATAACATAAATCATGTCATTTCAACAAGGAAAATTTCAACATTCATACTTTCACGCATAAGACTAAATTCACTTAATCATGAGGCGTTTCCTTCTCACAATCCTTATGTGCTCAACATACATTACATTAGTCTATTAGCATAAACTTCAACTTAACAACAAGCTATATATAATTTCATAAAGAATCAGCAGACCAAAATGCACAACATAACTCAAATAAACCAAAAAGGCAAAATTCAAGTTTTACAGGTACTATTTCAAGTAATGTAACCCCAAAATGCACATTTTTGTAAAACTTCATTAAAAATTAAGAAACTTCAATTTCATTAATATTTATGTTATATAAAAAGATTGACTAACCTTAATTATCAAAATGATTAGGGTAACAGGACTTAATAGCGACCTTGGCCTCCCATGTTGCACCCTCAACTAGTTGATTTTTCGATAACACCTTTATGGAAAAACTTCTTTATTCCTTAACTTCTTAACTTTCATATAAAGAATTTGAACCCGAACTTCCTCATAAGAGAGGTTATCCTTGTCACCAAGACCCTCAATAGGAAAACTAGATGAAACGAAGCTAATTCCTAGGAATTTTCAATTCACAGGCAACCTTGCAAGCCCTTTGCAATATTTCATAGGGACCCACATAATGAGGACTCAATTTCCCTTTATTGTCAAATCTAACCACCCCTTTCATGGGTGAAATCTTCAAATACACTTTATCACCTTCTTCAAACGCTGAATCCCTTCTCCTATGATCGGCATAAGACTTTTGCCGACTATAAGCCGTTTGCAATCGGTTTCTTATTTTATGAACCTTTTCCAAAGTCTTGAAAACAAACTCGGGACCGAAAAACGATGGATCACCCATTTCAAGCAATCCAATAGGAAACCTACACCTCCTACCATACAAGGCTTCATAGGGAGCCATGGAAATGGATGAATGAAAACTATTATTATACGCAAACTCTACTAAAGTAAAATGTTTATCCCAATCCCTTTGAAATCAATAATGCATGCCCAAAGGATATCTTCAAGGGTTTGTATCGTATGATCCGCTTGACCATTCGTTAGGGTATTAAAATCGGTGCTTAACTTCATCATAGTACGCAACCCTTTTTTGTAATGACCTCAAAAATCTACATGTGAATTGTTCTCCTTGATCCGATATAATGGATAACGGAATGCGATTGCGACGCACAATCTCATCTATGAAGGTTGTTGCATAATCTTCCACAGAATATGAAGACTTGACGGGAATAAAGTGAGCGGACTTGGTCAATCGATCCACAACCACCCAAATGGAATCATATGACTTTTTAGTCCGAGGTAAACCTACTACAAAGTCCATATTGATGTCTTCTCACTTCCAAGTAGGAATTTGGATCTCTTGTAGGAAGCCACCCGACTTTAGGTGTTCGGCCATTACTTGTTGGCAGTTCTGACACTTAGAGACAAACTACGCTATGTCCCTTTTTAGACCATCCCACCAATATATCTCCCCTAGGTCATAGTACATTTTTGTCGACCACGAATGAATTGATTTGTGGGACCCATGTGCTTCTTCTATGATCTGATCCCTCAACCTATCTACATTGGGAACACATAATCTCCCTTGGTACCTTAACACACCATCCCCCCTAAGGAGAATGATTCATTCAAATTGCCAATAAATGATTCTTTAAACTCTATAAATGCCATCGGAGAATTAGTGAGATCGAAAGAAATGAGAAAGCACTCATAGTGCCTATACCTAGTCCAAAAGGTCGTCTTTGGTGTATCCTAACCTCTCACCCTATGTTGGTGATACCCCGACATCAAGTCTAACTTTGAAAAGTAGCTCGCCCCTTGGAGTTGATCAAACAAGTCATCAATGCGAGGAAGAGGGTACTTATTCTTAATGGTGACCTTGTTGAATTCACGGTAATCAATACACATTATCAAGGACCTCTTTATTCTTCACAAACAAAACCAGAGCACCCCATGGAGAAATACTAGGCCTTATAAAATCCTTATAAAGTAAATCCTTGGGTTGAGCCTTCAATTCCTTCAACTTGGCCGGAACCATCCGATAAGGAGGAATTTATATGGAATTTGGATATGGTAGCAAATTAATTGCCAAAGTCAATTTCTTGTTTGGCAGGAATACCGATAAGGTCATTAGGGAAGACCTCTGGAAATTCACTCACTATGGGGACTAACTCAATGGCAGGAACTTCGGAGTCTAGATCTTGGGCTGTTACTATATGATGTAGACAACCTTTTGAGATCATTTTGCATGATTTTAGACAAGAAATAATACAACCTCTAGGGTTAGAAATTTCCCACCTTCCACTCAACAACGGGTTCATTTTGGAATTTAAGTCTCACCATCCTTGTCCAACAATCAATGGAGGCAAAACATGCATGCAACCAATCCATACATAATATATAACAGAAAAATCTAGCATATCGAGTTCTATTAGACCTACATACAAAAATCTATTGGGCAACATTATTGGACAATTTTTATACACCCTTTTTGCTACAACCGACTCTTCCACTAGAGAAGACACTACAAAAGGTTCATGCAAAATATCGGGTAAAATATCAATAAGTCTCTATACACACACCAATATTAAGGAAAAAGTATTTAAAGTACCGTGAAACCACGGTACATCAGTCTACTACTATGCATGAAGGAAAATGTATGTGAAGTATTTTATGTGTTCCATCAAACTAGGATGAATTGATAGGTGTACTACAATGGGCAAGATTATGGGACTTTGAATGCATTGCACATGTGTACCTTGATAGGATAGTTCCTAGGTTTGGTTTCGATGTAAATGAAAGTGAATGTATGAACATGTTATGAATGTGTCTTTCATGCTATAGTGTGAAGTATGTGGTATAATGAAGTATGATTATTCCTAGTGGCTAAAGTGTTTATATGAATGCATGGCTCATATAGTTACACTTGTACATATTTGAATGAATAAAGTAAAGTATGAACATGTGTGGTCTAAAGGTGTTAAGTGAAAGGTTTGATCATAACTATGTACACACACATGTTTTATGATCTAGTCAATAGACAAGCTGTTTAATAGTGTGCTCAAGATTATCCTAAACTTGATAGACACTTACATATGTTATGTCCATGTCAAAGGTTTTTCTAACATGATATAGGTTGATGAAAGGATTTCTCATCTATAACCTATGAGGTGAGCATATCGGGAGTGAATCTCCTACAACCTATGTTTTATAAAGTAATGTAATTAAAGTCTTTTAATAAAAGGAACTTAACTTAGCACCGAGTGAACTTGAAGATGAGGGGTGTCTCTTCCCAAAGTTGGAATATAGGTGACCATAGACCTCACGGGGTGGATATCCTCATGACCCAAAAAGTGTGTTAGAGATAATGTTTCCATGATGTTCCAAGTTCCATTACTATGTTGCCCCATATGATGTAGCAAGTCATATTACCTAATATGCTATCCTGATACTCATTTCTTACCTTGTCAAGTATGGCACCCTCTTTTGGTGTGAGGGGATGACATGAAATTCAATTTTCTGCTCACATGGTCTTATAGTCGGTTGAGGCTATAGTTTCCCTAAAGTAAAACCGTAAATGGAAGTAAAGTAAGGACTGTAACTAGGATAACCTAAGGGTATTTGATTTGTGTATGTGGGGGTATGGGACTTCACCAATGCATTTCACAAGTGACACTTGAAGGAAATCTTAAGAAGGTGTTCTAATGAATGTGTCTATGCTTATGATTCTCTTGCATGAGATTGTGTTAATTTCTTCATGATGAGATTATATGCATGATATGTAGTCAAATATGATTATGTGACTAAGGTCCTATGTCAAGCAAAATAAGTATATATGCATAATGACAAGAGCTTACTGTAATGTGCTTATGTCTTCGACTATGTGTGTCTTTTGTGTATTATACTTCGATGATGGTATGTGATGTCTTAGGTGGGTTGTATGTATTGTTTTCTTTGCACCATTAAGGTGATGCATTGCACCAAGTATCACTAGAGGGTGACTTGGGAGGTTAAAGAGTTACAAGAAGAACTTCACTGTTAAAGGAAAAATACTCACTATTGAGGCAAATAGCTCACTGTAAAGTGACCTCATGATTGGCTAAAATACTTTGTATTATTTTATCTGATTTTTTGCCTTTGACTATGTCTATGTTAAGCATGTGAATGATATAAATTCTATTATATAAAGTTTTTATGAATATTTTATCAAAAAGGCATTAAGTATGATTTTAAGAAAATGTCCCCTTTAAATTCATGTTTTTTGCGTGGTTGCCATGCATAGTGAATTCTTGTACTAACTCCATTTTACTCTAATTGTTTCACAAAGTGTAGGTTATTTTTTCTTAATGGATGCCTCTACATTTTATGAGCTATATATGTGAATTCCCAAGTTGAAGGAAAGGGATCCTTAAGTTCAAGGATTCCTAACTCATGTACTTACTGTAAAGTGTATAAGTTTACTTATGTATTATATATGTTGTAAGGGTTGTGTCCCTAATGTACTCTAAGCATGTTGTGTCTATGAAGGCGAAGAGACTTAAGGGATAAATATGTACTTATGACATTTTGATATATATATATATATATATATATATA
>NC_028641.1:21360532-21416912 GCF_001406875.1 Solanum pennellii | reverse complement strand
TATATATATATATATATATATATATATATAAGGTACAGTTTCTAGCATATCTTGTTCTATGTAAAATTTTAAATTTTCCGCTAAATTTACCTATGATAATATGATGAAATATAACTATGGGATGGTATAAGACCTTAGAGAGGTCAAGTACTCCATGTTACTTCTATGCGGTGATCCCCGGATGTGACAAACGTGGTATCAAAGCATGAGGTTTATGAGAATGGTTTTAGGGTCCAAAGTCTCATATTGCCACGTCTAGTAAAGTTTCGTATAATTTGTGGTGAGTCGCAACACATATAATGTTATGGGAGGTTACAGGACGAGGGAGTTTCCCTTCTTCATCGTTCTCATGTTGTTCCATAGAACATAACTCTGTAAGATCTATCTCTGATGTTTTCTTGTCCGGTAGTCTTTTAGATGTGATTGCTTGGATGAGATTGTATATGTATGCTTGAGGGAGAAAAGGTGATATTTTATGCATATCTTGGTTTTATGGTTTCATGAGTAATTGTGAATGTGAATTTTGCATTGATATGTGAATATGATGTCCTTTGTGTCTATATATGAGGCCTATGTGAACTAGCATGTTATGTTAAAGAATGTATGTCATGATATTGTTAAAGCATGTTTGAAGTTGTTATGATTAAAATGAGTCTCTTTTGAAATGGTATGCTACTATATGGTCTTATATGATGGTATTCTAAAATTATGATTTGAACTTGAAATGCTAAGTTACTATTTATGGAATCATGCTACCCTAATAATATGTGCTTAAAAGTGTTCAAATATTTCCCTTTGTATATATGTGGTCCTTGATAAGTTGCCTAGTATGGATTGGAGTGCTTTGTATTGGCTTTATCCTAGGTTTGATGATAGTATGAATTATTATGTAGGATGAATTGGTAAAGTTTTGTATCTCATATTATCATGCTTTTCCCATTCATTGCCTAAATGTAGCACTTTTGGAATTTTGAAGCATGTTCACAGTAATGTTTAGATTCTTAATGTAAGATTTTTGTGAAATCAACTAATTTCTTCTTTGATTAGAAGTTATTGAAATGTGTATGGAAATGATACATATGAACATGATAAAGAATGTAAAAAGGAGATTTTCTATTTGGAATGAGGATTGAGAGTCTTATGGCATGACGATTCGTAGATTTATTTCTAACTTTTTACTGTTTTGTGGAATTGATGTTTCCCTAGACTTTAGGGTAGTATTCTTATCTTTGTAGGGTGATGATATGGGTTTGATTGACCTAGAAGTTACCTTAATTTAATGTTGAAAGAAAAGAAGGAGTCCTTATGGCTACATGTCCTTGTTGTCTTCCCATAATGATGTATGACAGTGTCTATTTTATTGTTGAAGAAATTTTGTAGTGAAATAGCATGAGCTAACTTTATAATTGGGTGATAATTTGCCTAAAATGATAAGGCTTAGAATGCCTTGGGTGACTTACTGTAATTTTTTTTAAAATGGTAATAACTTATAAGTGATAAAAAGGATGGTTGTTATGTTAAGATCCTCCTATGGGTGGGGTAATTTTTTCTTAATTGTGTCTATCCTAAGTGGGGGATGTTGATGTGAGTAGTAAGGTTGTCGATATTTCTAACTTCTCCTTCTATTCTTACTTGAAATGGAATCTAATAATTTTTAGTAAGCTTGTTCATGATAGAAGTCTTGTCTCAAATATGAATTGCATGACCTTCACATGTTTGGTATGTCTCGATTGATACTATCTTAAGAATATTTTTAAGACTAAAAAGTACTTGGAAAACAATTTTGATTGAAGTTATGGTTTTCTCATGTTGATTGTGCATCTTGATATGCTAGTTGTGCATTTACCTTCATGAGGTAAGATAAGAAACATGGTTGTAATCAGCTCTGAGTTGTAACGTTTAGCCTTTTAATGGAAAGCTGATTTTCTTTAAAATGAAAAGTGTAAAGTCTCTTGAAAACTGTGTTACTTATATGATTTGTAAATCATGATTGTAGGTTCACTTTTTAAAAGTGAAGGCACGTCTAGCTATTGTCCTTGTGTGTGACTATGAATTGTTCGACTTTCCTCAAATGATGCTTACTGTGAAGGGTATTGTTATGTCAGAAATTGACATTTAGTGAAATGACATCCTAATCTTTGTGACTTGCTTGGTGTGACCTACTATTTAGACTTCACTAGGAAGAAAATATGAGAATGCCTTGGTTTAAAAATTGAGAAATTCATATGTTACAGTAAAGATGACCTTTTTACATTTGCTTGCGTATGAACTTATGAAACATGTAAGTGTGTTGAGGAGAAGGACATTCCTCCATGGAGACAACTAAGCATGGTATGGTTGAGTATGACCCTCATAGCACTAGGTCTAACTAATAAGAATCCATTGTCAATCTAATTAACTCAAGTCTATGTGCATTGATGTATGAGTTCTTAAACTGCTTTTGGGTATTGTTAGAATCATCCTATATGTGACCTTACATGATGATCTCAACGAATTGAAATGTAATGACCATGTTATGATTAGGAGAAGGATGTCCATACTATGAACATGGGAAGTGCCTAGGTGTTTTATGCATTGAAGGGTGAGTGAATAAAATAAAAGTTTTGCTTGCTTGTATGCATTGAGTGCTAAATGGTTTGAAGTATGTTCCATGTAATCTTCGTGCATTTACTTCTATATGATTATGTTATGAATCTGATTAATTGCTCTATAATGCATTGAAGTCCGTGTTGTGATTAAAGTTTTCTAAGTGTCATGCGAGGATGAATGTTCCCAAGTGGGGGATATTGTAAGACCCCCAAAATGAGTTATGGTGTCTATATCCTAACATGATAGTCATAAGGGTATAAGGTCCTAAAATGTCTTATAATATGGTTTTGAGGCAGTGTGTAAAGTTTGAGGTTATTTGGAAGTCAAATGTCAAGGGACGACAAAAATGTTTTATAACTAGTCACCTATGTATCTCATGTGTCTATACGTGCTTATATTTGTATCTCTTGAGATTGTGAAGTCTTAAAATGAGTTATAATGATTTTTATAGGCTATATGATGTTTCATTAAGTTTGGTGGTCAAATGTCCAAGAACGTATAAGATATTCAAAAGTTAGCTCTTGAGACGTTAAAATATGTCTTGATGAGGATTAGCAAGTTTGGACGTTTTTATGTATGCATATTTGGTGAAACTTTCATGGAAGGTCATTGACATGTCAATGTGCATATTTACGTCTGAAACTTCCGAGTAAAACTTTTCAAGGGTCCCACAAAAGGTACAATAAGAAGGACCAAAGGGCTGTTGAGACACTGCCTTGGCAATGTCAATCGACGATCCAAATAACATCCCTTGGTGGACTCATGCCCCGTCGATGGGGAGGCATCAATGTGAATTTATCTCCAGAAAACATGGCCACAGTAAAGCCTCAAAACCAATCGATGGAGGGCACAGAAAATCCCGTCGATGGACCAACACCCCATGATTGGGTCCGTCAATGCCGGCTGGTGCATCACTGCCTAGCAACTTCTCATTAAAGGGGTGAATGGGAAATTCACCCCACGTCCTAGTATGACCCTACTAGGTTTGTCTAGTTATTTTGGGTGTATTTAAGGGATCAAAAACGTGATCAACCCACTCCCAATAAAATTCTCTTATAATAGACTTTCCCTCGAAAAATATTCTCCGTACAAACCTCCATTGAAGGTGAAGCACAAGAACAACTTGGAGCTTGTATTTCTATGGTTTCTTCATCATGTTTTAGAGGTTTTCAACTAGATAAAGGTATGGTGATCGTTCATCTCTATCTATCCTTCCATCTAGAGAGTTAATCCTTCCATGATTAAGACTTTATTCCTATATCTTTATCTAATGCCTAACATGTACATTATTGTTAATAAAAGATTTATGATCAAGGCCTTAGGGAATTAGTAGTATTGCCTATTTTCCTCTACTCTCTCTTGAATGGATAGTTTAGTGCCTATATCGGTATCGTGATCTTGTAGGTCTTTAAGCATTATTTATTTATGTTAAGTGTATGATTAGATACTTTACTAGATTGATATTATTGATGAAATATGATCTATATTCAATGCAAGTGAAATTGGTTATTGGTGTATGTCCTTCTACATTTTTGCATGTTAATGATGTGTTGTACTAGCTTGTAATGTGGCCTTGTAGTAGCTTATGTATGACATTGTATATGATTATTGTGTTTTATCTACTGACCTATACTTGAATTTTTGATGAAAGATAGTAATAGTCAATGATGTTGAAAGACTAAAGGATTGTTAAGGTTTACCCCACTCTTCTACTTATCTATTCTCTATAGTATTGTTGATGAAGCCCTGTATGGAATTGTGTGGTATGATCTACTTATGGTGTAGGTGTTTACTTAATTTCCAATTTATATGTGATGTGATCATGGTCTTTAAGGCAATTATAATATGAATGTGTGTTGGTGATGAATCACCCAATGTTAAGCCTATGCCTAGTTTCCAATTCAAACTATAATCTAGGTTGTGTTGCTAATGTAATGAACATGTAAATGGTTATTTTAATAGCATGTGTAGGTTCTGCCAGTAATTTTGTTTTAAGGATTGATGACCCCTACCCATGTACCCCTATGTGAATGTCTGAATAGCTAAGGTTAGGAGTCTTGAATGTAATGTGAAGATCTTCTTGCATCCTGTGCTAAATTGTGTTGTGTGGCGTATGGTTTGTTGTTCATTGTGGTCTTAAGAGGGTGGATTACTCAAGGTATTATTGATAGCCATATGTGATCATGTTGACAAATGTACACACACACTCATAGATTATGCATGCTTACATTGTGGTAAAGGGTCATGGTGGTTAATGAAAGGTTGATCTCATATTAACTAGATGTCTACTACTATGCATGAAGGAAAATGTATGTGAAGTATGTTATGTGTTCCATCTAACAAGGATGACTTGATAGGTGTACTAGTATGAGACCTTGTTCATGCATTGCACATGTGTACCTTGATATGATAGTTCCTAGGTTTGATTTTAATGTACATGAAAGTTAATGTATGACCATGTTAAATATGTGTCTTTCATGTTATGTGAAGTATGTGGTATGATCAAGTATTATTATGCCTAGTGTCTAAATGTGTTTATATGAATTCATGGCTCATATAATTACACTTGTACACTTATGAACGAATGAAGTAATATATGAACATGTGTGGTAAAAATGTGGTATGTGAAATGTTTGCTCAAAAGTATGTAAACTTACACATGTATGATAATCTAGTAAATAGAGGATTTTTTGAAAGGTGTGCTCAATAGTATCCTAAACTAGATAGATGCTTACAAATGCTATGTCCATGTGAAAGGTTTTTCTCACATCATATAGGTTGATGAAAGGATTTCTCATCTATAACCTATGAGCTAAGAATATGGGGAGTGAATCTACTAAAGCATATGTTATATAAGGTAATGTAATTAAAGCATTTTAATAAAGGGAACTTAGCTTAACACTGAGTGAACTTGAAGATGAGGGGTGTCCCTTCACATAGTAGGAAGGTCGGTCACCATAGATCTCACGGGGTGGATAGCCTCGTGACCCAAGAAGGGTGTTAGAGTTGATGTTTCCATGATGACTTTGAGTTCAATAACTATGTTTCCCCATAGGATCTAGCAAGTTATATCACCTAATATGCTATCGTGATACTAATATCTTACCTTGCCAAGTAAGACACCCTTTTTGATGTGAAGGGATGGCATCAAATTCCATGTTTCGCTCACATGGTCTTATTGTCGGTTAACACTATAGTTTCCCTAAGGTAAAACAGACAATGGAAGTAAGGTAAGGATTCTAACTAGTATAACCCAAGGGTAGTTGCTTAGTGTAGGTGGGGATATGGGACTTCACTTATGCATTGCACAAGTGAAAGTTGAGGGAAGTCCTAGTAAGGTGTTCTAATGCAAGTGTCTATGTTTATGATTCTATTGCATGACATTATGTAAGTGTCTATATGATGATATGATATGCATGATATGAATTATGATATTATTAAAAAAAAATACTCACTGTTAAGGCAAATAGCTCATTGTAAGGTGACCTAAATTGTGGATTAAATTCTATATATGATTTTATATTATGTTTTGCCTTTGAATATGTCTATGTGAAGTACGTAAATGATACACATGCTATTGTATAAAGGTTTTATGAATATTAACTCAAAAAGGCATGAAGTGTGATTTTAAGAAAATGTCCCTTTTAAATGCATGTTTTTGCATGGTAGTGATACTTAGTGCATTCTTGTACTAACTACATTCTTTTCTACTTTTTACACAAACTTTAGGTTATGAATGTTTAAAGTATGTCTCTATGTTTTAGGAACTTGATATGTGAATTCCCAAGCTCAAAGAAAGGGATCCTTAAATTCAAGGATTTCTAAGTCATGTCCTTACTGTAAAGTGTATAGGTTTAGCTATGCATTATGTTTTAAGGGTCGTGTCCACAATGTACTCTAATGATGTTGTGTCTAGGATGGATAACTGACATAAGGTCTAAATATGTACTTATGATATTTTATATATATATGAAGTAAAATTTCTAGCATATGATGTGCTATGAAAAGTTTAAATTTTCCGCTAAATTTACCAATGACAATACGATGAATGATAACTATGGGCTTGTATAAGACCTATGAGTGGTAAATTACGCGATGTTACATCTAGGGGTTGCTCCCCAGATGTGACAGCTCGATCATATCTCAGAGGAGCACGACCTAGGACTCCTTATTGAACAGAAGTTGTCTATGAGGGACAAGTAGAGGCAGACATCTCTAATAATGCTAGTGTTGATCATGGAGTTATGCCAGCATGTTGAGGAGCCCTGGGAAATATACGAGAGATATTGAGGTTACCTCGTCTTCCACCACTGACATTCAATGCTTTGAGATCGAGTTTACACGAGAGGAGGCTGACATGAGGAGAGAAGCTCCAATAGACAATTATCTACAAATTGAGTCGATTTTTACTTGCACAAACATCTGTGTCTACTTCGGCCTCTATAACTTAAGGTACATTTGCTCCCTCTTCTTCTTCACAGACCTAGGCTTCTCCCAACTAGTAAATATTACCCAGGCAATGATCATGATGACAAAGCATTGTAATAACCTGTAAAATGAATTAGTGAAACTAGATCCTAACTAGTGAATGTGAGTTCATTTTCAGTTTTGAAGTGGTTTAATGGGGTCCTGAGCAATGGTTGAGGTTTTTAGGGGTTGAAAGTCAATGTACGACCCCACAATGACCACCCTACGGGTCCTTGAAGAGGATCCTAAGGCTAAACCCCAAGACTCAAAGGAAAACATCAAGTTTTCCAATTTAGGGTGACTACGGATGGGGTTCATGCCCTATAGGACCATCAACACCCCTAGGATGGCCTATGTAGGTCAAGAGACACAAAACAATGTCTCTGATACAAACCACGGAGGGACATACCGGAGGGTTGAACCCATTCACGATTCGTAGATAGGGGATCCGTCAATGGGACCTACAAGCTATCAAGTAGCTCTGGTTAACTAGTGGTGGTTTGGTAAATTCCTCTTTTGGTTAATTTTTTTTCATGGGAGGTTATTTTTAGTATATTTGTATATCAAAAACCCCTCCCTCACCAATAAACTTTTGTCTAGAACTCCATTGAAGAACCAAGAGAAGAAGAAGGATTAGGACTTGAAGAGGAAGGCTAATTGATTGGTATTTCATGTATTTCATCTATTTATTTATGGTTATCCTTAATATAGGGATAGCATCCATCCCTAGATTCAATTTCAGTTGTAAAGTTCAAGTAAAATATCAACTTTTACTCAATCTCATTGGTTCTTTCACCAAACAATTTTGTAACGGTTTGTATGACATATTATTATTTTTTCAATGTTTCATTGATGATTTATGATGAAAAAATGTATGAACCCATGAATTCTCTTAATTAGTCAATTGTCCCTTTATAAATTGAGTTATTAAATGATGGCGGTTTTTGAATGATTTATATCACTATACATTCCTTAAAACTAGTTAACTGTTGATGTATTGATGATTTGTGGTGGAAGGTCTTTAGGGGAAAGTTATGATCAATTATATGATAAATAAGAATTGCGAATTCGATGTTGATCCACTTGAAAGCTTGAGGTGTTTACTTTATTAGTATATTGTGGTATTGAGTTGATAGTTATATTCCTTGTACCTATATATGCATGAAAGATCTATCTATGATCAAGATGTGAAGTGTACGTGTGTGATCTCAATAAAAGTTCAATGATTATGAATGTAATGGTGTTGTGAATCAACGATTTGTTCTCACTTAAAACACTCAAGAATGATGATAATAAAACTTACAAAGTTGTTCCTCGTATTGTACATTTCGAATTTGTAGACTCCTATTTCCTATTCTTGTGCAAATGGATGTAATATGTATTTAAGTATCTTGAGTTTGTATGCTTAGGCATTCTCTTTTATGTATAGAATGTCTAGTGACTAAATGAATACCAAACAGTAGGCCTATAATATTCTTTTAATAGGGGACAATTGAATTTGTCTTTATCTAATAATCATGAATTTGTTGACCTAGTTTTTGTAACCCTTACATAAATGAATGGTAAAGTGTTTTAGACTATGTCATGAATTAATGACACAAGGACTAATGTCAACCTTCATCATTGGTGTAGAAACTAATGAATGATAAGCCTTCGACCTCTAGACCTAGATTTTGTAACATTCCATGTGTAACATGATGAACATTGATCGATAGACCCAATGTTTATTGAACCCCACTTGGTAGGTCATGAGTTATCCTTAATGTACCTTGCATTGGTAGACCTAAATTTGGTGACCCTATCTTGTGTGATGTATTTCTATTCACAAGAAACAATTTTGGTAACCTTCTCAAGTACAATGAATGTGAATACATTACCGAAGTACCTTGCTTAGGGTATATCCAAAGGATTACTTAGTGCCACTAGTCGTATGGTATACTAATTGCACATTGCACAAGTAATACTTAGTGTTGTCTTAGGTGATGTTCCTTTTGTGATGATGTGACTTATGAAATCGTTATACCCCTTATGTACGGATATTGTGTTAAGGTAAAAACGAAAGGATGGTAAGTTCGCTTTTGATGACCTTTGTATGATGCCTTAGTGTGGATTGTTGTATAGGACACTATCCATATATTTACTAAGGTATAACTTGAGAGTTAATTGAGGTGAAGATTAAATGTGAAAGTAATGGCTTATATATCGATTAAGTTCAAATGTAAAGATATTACTTGTATGTTGGGTATGTTTGTAATATTATGCCTATTATGCTTATGTTCATAAAGTTTTATCAAAATTGCATACACATGACTTTTAAAAAAATATCCCTTTATAAAGCATGTTTTTGCGTGGTCATTATACTTAGTATATTTTTGTGTATGAACCCATATTTCTCCATGTTATAATATAAGTGTAGGTTTCGACAAGTGATCGATTCTATCTAGATTGAAGTTCTTGAATATTTCTTTTCTCCAAGGATAGAGTGGTACGTCCTCATTGATCCAGACCAGTATCTTTTGAAGTTTTACTTTCCATTTAATTGACATTCTAGTCTTATCAGCTGTAAAGGGTCGTGTCCCTATTTTATTTTTCAATGTCATTGGTTAGATGGTTATCTAAGACTTAGACTTCCTCTGTATTTTCAAGAATTTATCTTAAATGAAGTTCTTATAATATGATTTAAATAAGTTTTTATTCAAAACAACTTCGATATTGAATGCAAAGAAAAACAATGAGGCTTGTATTAGAATCTTTAGAGTCTTGTATTATGTTTCATGTTTATAGGGTGTTCTCGGGGTGTTAGAGGAACCTGGCCCATTCAACTAACGTGACAACTACTAGATTGGAGGTTGTTATGCCCTGGATCACTAAGGTTATTATTTTGTCTTCATTGACGCCCTTCGAGGCTTCTGTTGATGATTTGACGGCGAGACTCACAATTTGTGAGAGTAGGCAGATTAAGACTTTGAGGTTACAACATTGATAGCTGAAGTAGCATATTTGAGAGAGGATGTAAATTATCTAAAGTCTATCAACTTTACTTAACTCTTAGAGGTAGATGATGATGTTGATTCCCCATAGACTTTTGATTCCACAGACTACCACAACAGATGTACATAGAGATGGCACAAAAGATGATGACTTGGAGGTGAAGACTGATAAGCAACAGATAGAGGTGTGTGACGATGAGGGTTATGATGATTTGTCATACCTACAGGATTCCATATTCGAGAATACACGCCCGACCTCTTTGAGAAACACAATCATGGGTGAGCGTAGTGAAGACGGTACTTTTGTGTATGTGACATCAGACACTGATTACAAGGTTAATAACACTAAACCAACTATTGATGCCCAGATTAATAGGACGATGTTTAGATATTATTTCTTTTTTACATCCTATTCTATCTTATTTTTGACTTTTGGATATCGTAATTCTTGCATTTGAAGAAAAAAGCTTTTGTTTTGTGGTGGGGTGAGACCCATATTCTTGTGACTATTTTTATGGAAGATGAGCTTGTGGATCCTTATTTTAACTGCAAAATGATTTTTTCCCTTCCTAAAATGTTTATCCAACCACTTGTGAATTTGTTGTTTTCTTGAAAATTTGAGCATCGGTCTTGATCTATATTGATGACTTTAATAGTTCTCATAATCGAACAAAGAGGAATATGCGACTATGATGAGGCCAAATGAAGTTGCATAGGCAATAGGTTAAATTTTTGCATCTCGGCTAGCTGATTTTAAAATTGAGTCTCTTATGATGAACATTTCACACTAGAGAAAGTGTGAAATCTTGTTTGAAATTAGTGTCAATGTCTTATGTGATGAGCTTACTGTTAAACTATGCATGATGACAACTAAAATTTGCCCCGTTGGTCCAATTGACTAAGTGATGCAATCTCTTAAAATGATCTTAGGCTTTTTTAAAGAGTGTGAAACAATTTGACATTATACCTCTTATTTGGCCAACCTTGTGAGTAGGTGATCCCTACTTGAACACCTTTTGATTTATATCCTTTTCTTGGAAGAAAAGTGATGAAAATTCATACCGTCTTTATCCATAACCCGTAATCCTCATGATTTATGTTATTTTTTGAATATAAAACTTAGGCCAAAAGCATTTGTTTGGTCTGGAGAAAATAGAAGGTAAACAAAAATATCAATGAAGCCCCCTTTCACCCATGGTTTTTTTTTAAAAAATAACACTCTATTATAAAAAGAGAAAGAGAACAAAGAAAACAAAAAGAATGAAAAATTTGTGGAATAAAGTTGTGCAAATGCAAAGAAAATGGGGTTTCCAACAGTCCATGGAAGATGAATAATAGGTTGCTTATGAGCATATATTAGAACAATGAAGAGAAGGAAATAAAGTGTTTCTCACACGGTATTTCATGAGGCTAGAAGTCACTATGACATGATGAACATACCTTTATACTCAGCCCTGTTACAAGACTTAAAAATATCTTTTTGATCTTAAGGGACCAAAACAAGTGTTGGTTCAAGAATAACGGCAAACCACTGGGCAATGTTATGCATGTGTTATCTCTGTGATTCTGAGATTTGATTATGATTATGGAGCTATAAATTGTTGAACCATTGTGTGTGATTATGCAATCATCCTTTGTGCGAGTCCCTTTGAACAATTTTTTTTAGCTATAACTTTCATTTGTATCAAGTCTTGTGAACTTGAGAATCTTTGATAATGGTGAGTCACAACATAAATCTTTGAGTGCACAATTGATCCTTGCATGAGAAAGTTGAGTCTATTTGTGTGCATTCCTGATTAAGTATTGTGTAGCACTATCCGAGACATACTTATTGAACCGAAGGACCTGAGTTTTACTAGAGGACAAGACAAAGTTTAAGTTGGTGATGATGATGAGTCCACTAATTGGACTCATTTAGGGCTCTATTTTGATAGATTTAGTGTCCTCAGATTATTATTTTGTGCCAATAACTTGTGTAAAATCTTTCATTTCCGGGTATTATGATTGAGTAACAAATCATCGACACAAAAGAGCAAAAAGAACAAGACGGCTGAAATAACAAAAAAAATGAAGGATTGGTGATTGCCTAATCACCTGATCCAATTGCCAAGAGGCTAGCATTTTGCCTAAAGTTCTAGTATGCCAAGCTCTAAAGGAGAAAATCAAGTCGGTGAGAGAAAAGAGTAGTCGGTTTTCGTCAAAAGGTACCTCTATACAGTGATTACATCGCCAAAAGTTATAGAACTTGAATATGTTGAAGGCCAAAGCAAATAGCTGATAAAACTTACCAAAGGGTGAATAACTGAGTGGATTGGCGATCCCGACTTATTATGCCAAAAGTTCCTTCGGAACACTAATTTTGGCGACTATAAATACATTTTCAAACTTCATATCTTGTATCAAATTTTATTCTTAATATTGAGGAGAGTAATTTTTGAGTTAGAACTCTGAGTATTGAGACAATATTTTTCCTTAGCTTTGAAGAATTGAAGTTTCCCATTTTTGAGACATTCGAAGTTGGTCTTTCAGATTCTTCAATTTTGACCTTTGTAAAAATGAAATTTATTGGACATAGTTGATGGAAACACAATTTCGTAACAATTTCGATCTCTTTATCTTCTCTAGCTAAAACCCTATTCTTTAGGTGTAATTATCAGTTGATTAATCCTATGGGTATTTCAATTAGGAATTGTCGTTTAATTAAAAGGGTTTTAGTTGTAAGTATAATTCTACCTTTGTGTTTCTGCTTTTCTCGAGGGAGAGGTTTTAAAACTAAGATTATTGATTGATGGTATGTGGGTATTGGGTTCTCATGTGTTCAACTCGATAGAGTGAACCCTAAACACTAATCCTTTTTCCACACATTTAGCTCAAATAGTGAATGGACTAAAGCGGAGGTTTTTCTTAATCGTTTCATGTCGGTGTTTGAGATAAACCAACTTAATTCGGGGTAAATTGTTCGAGCGAAAGTTTACCCCCACTGAAGTCTAGCTTAGTCACTGATATACAATTATTTACTATCAGTTGCAATTACCCATTTGTCTGCCTTATCATATAATCCAATCACATCCAAAGAACCCGTCTCAATACTTGTTAATTAATGTTATTTGTTGCTGTAGTATTTTAAAATGTAAACCAAAACCCCTCTTTATTATTTGTTATTTGTGTCACCCCCTCAGTTATACTACGATTATGTTCATAAACGTTATTCCTATGATTAACTTGAACGTGTAGCAATCCATGACACAATCTATTCCCAATTGGTTGGGCTATATACTAACTAGTAATTGTTGGCTCTTAGAACTAAATTATGTGTCTTTGATAAAGTTATTTGTTCAAAGGTCAATCCCAAAGTCTATTTCCCTTTAGGGGGAAAATTGTGTAAATCAGCCGGAAAGACTTTTTGAAACTCCTTTACAATGGGGACCAGCTCAAGATCACAATTTTGAATAAGAATCTGCATAGATGTTGTTTAATGAGACATTGAACCTAAAGATATTAAACATCATGCTCTGATAACAAGTTTGTCACATCCGCGAAGTACCACCTAGACGCAATCGGCGGCGGCGCCCTCGGAGAGGACTAATACAAGACTCTTAGCATTCATCATTATATTCATACGTTAAAAAGTGTAGAAAATTAAATATTATCATCTGCATCTACTAAATAGGGTTTACTTAGACCTCTCACATACACATAATATATACGTAGCGAATTTATATAAACTCCTCGTCTAGGAGATTACATAGTCTTCTACTTTTATGTAACATATATGTAAAATACACAATATAGTCTTAATAGGGATGTCTCATATTAAACCATCTAAACGGAATACATCAATGTGGGCATAGCCCTAACACAAATGTATAAATGCCGCTTAGGAGTTACAACAACATCTTCAAAGAACAAGAAAAAATGATAGTCCTCAGACTATAACAATGTAAAATAGGTAGAGTGAGAAAAGGCATCAGCCTCAAAACTTAAGGACATACCTACACTTGGAGAAATGATCCAAGACATACTTGCAAACTGATCACAAACCCTTAAACGATCGAAACCTAAAAACATAGAGAAAAGGGAGAAATAGGGGTTAGCACATCACTTGTACTGAGTATGGAAACATATGTACACCCAACAAAGAACTCATGCTAAAAAGAACATTTTTTGAAGACCATAACAAGTTACTTTGAAAAGTCTTATGCACAATATAGAACACATATAGGACAGTGACTACACATTAACCAAGACTATAGCATATTCAACACAAGATCAACATCATCAAGTATAACCAAATGAATATATTTGATAGCATACTAGAACCATAGCCAACCCTAGTCCCACATCATTTTAAATCAATAATTCATGGATAAGATTTTATGGCGTAATAACACATACAAGGGCCTTACTTATAACCCCATCAAATCTACAAGTCGAATGACCAAGTAAAACCTCATAACCTTAGTCAATCAAGCAAACCAAATAAGGGATTATAACAGTTCCTAACGTTACATAAAATAGCATTGAGAGTAGTCATCATCATAGTTTATCAATAATAGACCCATAGCATGTACATACATGAAACCAAAATTTTACAGTATCATCAACAAGTAAAGTCAACACATACAATTCATTCACATTATAAGAGAATGAGAACATACGAACATTCTTCTAAGAATACACGCAAGGCTAACTAGTTCAATGTATAGGTAAAGTCTCATACCTCTACCTAAACTAAGTCAAACACCTTGAGTCATCCTAGTTCGTGTTCGCTTTATTACTTCATTTTACCGTCAAGAACATCTTTCCTTATACGACATAAACAACATTATCTAATGTGGCATCCGGTGTCATGAAACCATACACTTAAAGAAGGTGGACTACTTGCCAAAGTAGTAACAAAACCTGAACATAGCATCTAGGTGGATCCACTGGCTAGTATTTCTTTGAGGGCAACATAATTCAAAAACTAGGAGATGTGTTTGGGACCCTCTTTATGATACATGCAATATTGTCTCCAATCTCATGATGACAATAGTAAACCTACCTTCCCTTTGTGGGAAGGGACACTACTCACTACTAGTTCACTCGGCAATAATCTAGAGTCCCTTCTGAAATGTATTTCTTCAACAATCATAACATAGTTTTGGTCATAGGGAGTAACTCCTATAGTCATAGTCATTATCTCAATAGGAATTGCATAAGAACAACTTTCATTACAACCCTCATATGTGAGATTAGCACATTAACATCATTATATCATAGTAAAGCACATAGGTACTTCATAGCCAACCTTATATCATTACATCTTAAACATAATCTCCCAATCACATAATAAAGACATTTTAATTGAACCATCATACCACACCTACTTAATCCCATTATAAGACATACTTCAATTGAAACATTACCATGTACAAGCCATCATAATTGAAGTAAAGGTTTAGGATATCAAGACTTACCCAATCTCCTTCAAGAGCCATCATCATGGTATTGTAAGACCTCCCAAAATGAATTAGGTGAACTAGAATCTAATGTCACTACCGGAGTCTAGACCCTAGCCGTGACCGCCATCGTTGACCTCTCAGAGTTGGCAGACAAGCCTACACATGTCATCGTTACTTCACCTAGGTTAATTTTTAGGGGAAAATTTGAACTTTTTTAATTAGATTTTATAGTGAAAAATATTGAATTCATATAATACTATATACATAAAATCATAACTGTTCACAACAACCATCCAGTACCAGGATAATCAAATGAAAGACATAGTCAATATCTGTATAGAATATAGAGTTGCCAAAATGGCACCAATACTATATCTGAAAATAACTGGGAATGAAACACTAGTGGATCATACTCCACTAGCTAATGTCTACGTCTAATTCTAGAATAAAATAGTAAGCATCCTCGAAAGCATGAGGTCCTACCAAATATGGATGAAAGCTCCACGTTCGTATAACTTCAGTATCGACTCGTAAGTTCTAGCATCCAACTGCACCTGCACCTAAAAGCATAGAGTTATATGAGATTAGTACACTCTTGTATTAAGTATGGGTATATGCAATCACACGCCAAGGACATGCATGATTAAGAAGAGCTCTCTATAGTGATATGAATTATGGAAAGTTAAGTCAGTGGACTTGCCAAATCGGATTAGGAATGTCATTCTGTGAGAGTATCATGCATCATCATACATATAATTTTGCAAACACCACATAACATAATGCACATATCATATAACATAGTTCATATAATTCCCTCATATTCCATGAGACCTTGGAATAATGGACTTGACATTAAGACTTCCTAAAATGAGGGTTCAACATATGGGACCTAAACTCTATTGCCATCTTTAGCAAACACACAGTCTGCTTCATTCATTCATATGTACTTCATTTCTATTCATTCATATACTAGTGTAAACACCAGCTATACCTAGGATGTAGTTTATGACTTTCATCAGGTTTGTTGTGCAATGACCAAGAATAACCTAGTGTCATTACTTAATTCTAGCTCACCTCTTTATTATCCTACCCTAACACCTTTGGTGTCTTTCATTTCATTATGTGCATTATTTGAGGCTAACTCATTCTTTCTTTGGGAACATTGACCTTAACCGACATAGATCATGTGATCATCATGAAATCCAATGTTTAACTATACACCAAAAAGAGGTGGAATCACCGGCCAAAGTGAACAAAAACATGCTAGCGTATATAGGGAATCGAACCTTGCTAGAACCCTATATTGGCAGTATAGGTTCAAAGAATAGGAGATATAAGGATACCCATACCCGCCTCGACAGATACTCTCATATCATGAGAGTTACACGAACCTCTGTCTTCCAAAAAGTTAGAATTGCAACTCATAGCAAGCCTATTAGTGCTCAGTATAAAGTTTCATTATATTCATCTCATACATCATAGAAGTTGTCTTCTTGCATGAGGAATCATAGTTCATTAGATGATTTCTAATCTCATTGTTGCGTATTACGTGTGAATTGTCCTTGCACTTACATATAGAGTGTGATTGAGACTTCTCTCTTAATATTCAACACTCCCTGAGGTGAGTACATTTGGTGACCATATATAGGCATAGGTACCACTTGTCTTACTTGCACTAGCCTCATATTATTGTGCCACCCTGTTCTCTCTTAACATATTTTCATTTCATCTTTACTCACGTTTCATATTTGTTTATCGTATAACACATATCTTATAGTAGCCTATAATCATGTAGCCACTCTTTCTTTTATTATTCATCATTTAGTATGTATATACTCTCTTACAAGTGTCATTTAGGAACACTGATTTTTAGGCGTAGATGAAGCTTATCTCACTTGCACTAGCCTATAGTCATATAGTCACTCTTTTCTTTACATATTAACTATGAATTCATTCTTAACACTTTAATTTGAGATTTGACTTTAAATCATTCTACACTCCCCTTACGTGAATGTTCATTTCAGCATATGCCAATGCACTTGGCCTTTTAGTATGTTTTACACTCTTACTTAACCTTCATAGGTTCACATAATTTCATTACATACATCTTATATTCACTTACTTTTAAATGTACGCGGCACTTATGTATTAGTGCATACAAGCCATGAGGCTTCATTCATAATTCGTCTAAGTGACTCATACTTACCCAAGATTACGTTGTAAAAGACTTATGCATCTTGCTGGTATGCCAAGATCTTGATTTCAACTCTTAGAGAAAGCATTCGTTAATTATTTGTTCATGTACGACTTATGTGTCAATATAGAATTCAGAAAGGGAACCCGATTACGAATCCCTTGAGCAACACTTAATATTATATTAAACTTGGTACTTGCATTTTTCAGATTTTGGGGACCTAGGTCGATTCCCATCACCCCCATAATATTTTCTTTCTTTTCCCTTCTCTCTTTCTCGTTTAAGGCAAGGAGATTGTGGGATCAATCCCCTACAAACTCATTCTTTTTCTCTTAATTTTTCTATTAACTTTATCCAACAGGTTTGGGTTCAATCCCCACTCACCTCATTTTATTTATCTCTTTTATATTTTTCCTAACTCTCTCATCTATTTAAGAGGTTATGGGTTCAATCCAGACTCTCCACATTGAATTTTCTTTTCATTTTTCTCATTAACTTTTTATTTAATTTTGCATTTTGTCATGTCTTGGGTTCAATTCACAATGACCTCACAATTTTAAAAAAAATTTAAAAAAATTAAAAACATAGCTCAATTTTCGATGTTTTGGCCGAGACCAACATTTCCAGCAAGCTGGAAATTTGGTCTCTTTTAATCCATATTTCTCTAAAGTTTTAATGTTTATTCATGGAGTAATTCAGGTGACATATTTCCAGCAGTATTACCCTTATATAAACATCACACTTTAAACATATACATATACAAAAAGACTAAAGTTATAACACACAAATTTCACGCAGCAACATAGTTAATTTGTAGAACACCCATGCTCAAATAATTAACGTAAAACACTTTTTAAGAATACATCATTAATTCGTTAAATAATTTCCAAAAACACATTCATACATAATCAATACCTGACCTAAAAATATCTATTAGAAGACATACCAATGCATGCTTTGAATCTTTCAAAGGACCTAATGACAGGGGCATGCAACAGGGACACCCTTAGTTTTTCAATTGCTATTAAACTGAAAATTAAGGGTCTCTTGGGAAAGGAACAAAGAGAGAAGAAAACACATACTTTAATGTCGTTCAGCACTTGTTTCAATGTGGCCTATTCTGACGACATCACTGCCTTACCACAAAAATCCAAAACCCAATCCGTTGAGAAGAATCTTATTGATTTTCATTTTTAGCTTACGTTTTCATTTGAGTTTTTGTGTGTAAGTTCTTCAACAGTGAAGAACTATTATTTTCAGTTCTTTTTCTGATGAAAAAGGTGAGAATTAGAGTGACAAACATGAGAATGAGAGGATTAGGATTGCGAGAGTTAAGTGGAGAGTTAGTCAAAGTAGGACTCCCCATAATTTTTTTAATTTTTTTATTACTATTATTATTTTATTAGAAATATGATTTTAATTTTATTACATCAGAAAACTTAATATTAATTAATTTAAATAATTCACTAATTAAAATAAATCAATTAAATCATTGGTTCCACCAAGGCTCGAACCCGGGTGGAGCAAGATTTATCTTAAAGGGTCAATTTCGACCACCTCTACCCAATTTTCCCCTTAATCATCAATTAGTTAATTAATTAAAGTAATAATATACTACCCTTATCCTTGAAAAGACCATTTTACCCCTAGAACGTCCAAACATAAGATTACCCATTTTTAAGTCCGATTAAGACTTATCCAGGTAAATTTTCATATTCCGGTGCCCTACATTGATGGACCCAACCTTCACTTGAGCAACTAACTCACCAAGATAGTTGGTTTGGTTGTTGTAAAGGTTCAGAGGTCTGGTTCTAGCGCATCAATCCTAGTGAATACGGTCTAACCGTAGGCATTCTAAATACATTAAACATTTATTTAGCATAGTCATTTTAGGGTTGTTAAACCTAAAATGGTTTTAATGATGGTATAATGTCTTAAATTCTTTTATTGAGGCCGTGTCTAAGATTTTAGGTCCATTGGAAGTCAAACGTCAATGGACGACTAAGACATTCGACGACTAAGTCATCTATGTGCCTCATATGTCGTTCTGTGTGTTATATGTGATTCATGAGGTTATAACGTCCTTAAATGGGTTATTATAGAACATATAGGAAGTGTTTCAAATTTTGTCATGTTTAGAGGTCAAAAGTCAATGACCTTTGAAAGGTTTGCCTTGAAATGTCTTGTTTGTCTAACCATGTTTTCTCGAGTTTTACATGTTTGTTTTGGGTAAGATTCATTTGAGAGGTACTAAAACATCCCGAAGGACCATCCAAGGTAGTTTAGGAAGGACTGTTCATGGTGCCCAAAACTGTCTAAGACAACCCAACCAACGGTTGGCAACCGGCGCCCGGTGGGTAAGTGGACACCCTATTTGTGGGATATAATCAATTGAGACTTAGGCATGGGGGAGAAGAAGTACAAGACAGGAATCAATACCAGACTACAGACCAACAAGATGGTCCGTTTGTCAAGGGACGGACCGTAGATGGGCAACCGTCGATGGGGTCTTTCTCCTGTGCAGATTCACTGCCAAGTGAAAGGTGAACTTTTAATTGCAGCCCACTTTCAAACAAGAGGTTTGAAGGTTACTAAGGGGTCTTTCGGGTATTTTAAACATGAATATGAGTCTGTAACACTTAGAAGATTTCATTCATCTAAATCATTACCCCAAATCCCATAGAAATTCCCTAGAACTCCATTGGAACTAAAACACAAGGAATGGCTTGGATTGAGGAACTTAGTTGAGATTATTAATCTAATATAAGAATTATCTTCATTGAGGTGTGATTTTTGATACTTGAAACTCTCTTCATCAAGTAGCCTAATTCTAAAAGATGTTTTTTGAATTTCACAATGTTGAATTGTCAAATTTTATGATCAATTCCATTGGTTCTTGCATTAATGGTTTCTAAACATTTAATAATTATTGAATTTTTATTTTTATTATAATTTAAAATTATATAACATATGAACACATGAATTGGATGAACCCTAGTTTTTGACTAAGTTATGGGTTACTTGATATGATCTAATGTTGATTAATTGTAGTGTAGTTTTATGTAGGCTATTGATTTATGCAATAATTATGGTAAATTGATATATAGGTTGCATTAAATTGATAACTATTTAGTAATTTTACCTAGTTTAATGAATATTGTTAGAATTATGTTAAATTGTTTGTTATGGCCATGACTAAGGGCCTTGTGATGTCGAATTGTGTGATTTGACATTGGTTTGAGTTATTGAGAAGGGAGTGGTGGTAAGCATCCCTATTCCCTTTATTTTATGATTATTAGACTTCAATTTTATTATTATTGGTATGGTCCACTTATGGTGGCGGTGTTATATTTTTAGTTGCAATTAATGTGGCCTTGTCGGCAAACTACTTGAAGTATTATGATGATTATTTGAAGTATGAAAATGTCTAACTACATGTTGAGTAATGTGAAAGTATATGTGTTCTATTGATGTTATATAGATTATCATGTTAGACTATAATTATGTCTTTGTGTGTATTGTCTTAGGGTTGATGTATGTTATCTTTACGTGACTATATGAGTCTATGATGGTCCTATTCATGATAATATTAGAATGCATAGAATAAATTAAATATGATAAGAGTCATTTTCTATGTGCTTCTAGAATGACATGTATTATGAGTTTAAGTGAAGTATGTGGCGTCTTATCTTGATTGACCTGCGTCCCTTGCTTGATGTATGTATGAATGTGAATATGAGATGTCCTAACTTCGGATGTTGAAGTCTCTTAGTCTTGAATGTGTTAATGATATGTGACCTTAAATGATGTTAAGAGGGTCCTTTATTTGAAACCTTGAACCTAGTGGTAAGGTTATGAATGTTGAAGTTGTAAGACGTAATGGTATTGTTCAAAGTAAGGAAATGATAGATTTAAGGTTAATGTGCTGGAACGACATTATATTAATACTTAGGAAAGTAATGATGAGCTACTTGTCTCCATTGTTAGATATATCTAGTGGACCTTTCCTGGTAGGATAAATGTTATTGGGTTATGAACTTGATATGGAACCCCTTTATATGAACCTTAAGTGTAAATTACTCTATGAGAACGAAGGCTAGCACCGAGTGAGTATGCTAAGGGAAGTGTTACATCCCGAAACCACACCCTAGAAATTAGGGTACAATCTTAGATAGTAATGGGCGTACTCAACCTCTCGGAGGTCTTATACAAGCCCTTTAATGTCATTCATCGCATAAACATAGTGAAAAGTAGTGAAGAATCAAAACTTTTCACAAAGCATATTATAGTCTTCAAAATCTCTTTCATATAAAAGTAATAGGAAATACTAAGTCTCAATCACATCATCTCAAGACACAAGAATACTTCGGACACGGACCATACTTTAAAATACGAATATAGAAATACTTAGTCTATTAAAATACTTCAAAAGTAAAACGTAAAAGACATATATGCCCTTCAGTCAAGTGACGACACACTTTAACTTCTCTTGAACAATGCTACAGTCCAAATCTTCACCTCTGAAAGCTCCTGACCTACCAAGAACTATATAGATAGATAAAAGCATGGATTTAGTATAACTACATGTACGAAGTATGGCATTACGCACAAAAACCATGAAAACTGACTTTTATTGAAAGTATACATCTTTTCATTTAAAAGTCATATTATAATTATAAGAACAACATTTATAAAACATAGAAACACATACGAAAACATTCAACCCAAAATCATAATTTTTTAAGCCACTTTACAGTGACCTCAACTCCCTGTTATAGTGAATTTTTTTACTGTACAGTGAAGTTGCAAGCCTTCACTTTAGACGCCCTTTAGTATGTGATTTTCTCACTTAAAGATATCATAAGATTCACTTAAGTAACACAAAGAGAGATCGCACATAGAACCTCTGTAGATGTTCCTAAACGACACTTAAGATAACTTATAATGAGTCACATACACACTTACAAAGTATCATAAATATCAAGGTAATATTCTTCTACTAAACGTGACTCTAAGTCTCACTTGAGTGAGTTGCGAAGCGACCGCCCATAAAATACCATACACACAAACTTAAGATATCCGATAGACTCCCTAGCATATAATCATTCTCACGTAAAACACCAACACATAGAGGATATGACATTATCCTTCCAAAGGCTATCAAAAAACCTACTTAATTAAATCAAGAAGATAATGTCCATAGTGACCTCTTCAAGATTACCTAAATAGTCCTTAAGACTACCTAATGCTTAGATCATGTCCACAACACCAAAAATCTTCCCTAACTAGAGTCATCCTCAAGACTTCCAAAGATAACAGATGAAGAGATCAAATCTTATGCCCTCTTCACACTTTAGCTATGAAATCCTTAAGTTACTTTAGATTAGGTACTTATAATTTTATATAATTAATAGCATAACTCATTAGTTCATTAGTTCGTTAAAACTCATACATCACATAAAAGACTTCCAGTAATGGTCTTGGACAAGACCTAGGAACTCCAAATAACAACTTCAACGTCTATTGTGCAATGTCTGGGTAGAGTTCCATACCACCACCTAAACCTCATCAACTTCTCTAATGTTGATAGGTATTCCATAAGTTGAGAATAGGAAATAACCGACATAGACCATGATATCAAGATATGGAATCCGGATTTCTATCCTACTCCGTTGACGGTGTTCTACTTGACAAGGGTAGAACTTAGACACATCCAATGTATGCACATGGTTAAGAAATATGAAGGGCATACTTTGTAATCTAATATCATACATAACTAGAACTACTTTCCCTTACCACACTCTCTCATGATATCCTTCTTTCTCATAGAGTAATTCACACATTAGGTTCACATAATAGGGTTCCATAACAAGTTCATAACCCAATCACTTTTACCCTACCAAAGAAGGTCCAATAGGGCTACCTAACAATGGTGAGAAGAAGCTCATGATGACTTTAATAAGGATTAATATGATGTCATTCCATCCAATTAACCTTAATTCTATCATTCCATTACTTTGAAGGATATCATTACGCCTTACAACTTCAACAATCTTAACATTATCACTAATTCAAGGTTTTCACATAACAGACTCTCTTAAGTTCATTAATGTCACATGGCATTCATACATTCAAGACTAAGAGTTTCAACACCCTAAATAAAGAAATCACATATTCATAATCATATATACATAAATCAAGTGACACAAGTCAACCAAGAAAAGACAACATATACTTCATTTTTTACCCATAATGCAAGTCATTCTAGAAGCACCTAGAAACATCCCTAACAGCTTCAAGTCATCTTACATACTATCATAACATTATAAATGTAATCAACATAAACTCATATAGACAAGTAGGAATAACACAGACACAACTCAAACACTACACTCATAATGTCAAAGGCCTAGTCTAACATAGTTTGCTAAGACAACGAGAAAAAGAATACACATATGACTTCACATGTCGATAGATATTGTCGTGATTCACATAATAAGAATACATAAATAGTCATATTTCTTAAAGTAGTTTTCAACAAGGACAACATCATCATATTGCATAAAGTAGTGCCGACAAGGCCACATCAATTGCAAGTAAAACACATAACACCGCCACCATAAGTGGACCATACCAATAAAAATAGAATCAAAGTATAAATAGAATCATATTAAAGTAAATAGGGAAGCATACACCCCTATCATCGTCAACACTTTAATCCAAAGTCAATTTACTCAATCTGATAACACAAGACCCATACCTAAGGCCATAACCAAAAATTCAACTTAAAAACTACAATAATCAATAAACTAGGTAAAATAAATGTAAATTCATCGATCTAATACAATATAGATATCAATTTACTACATTATTACATCAATGAATAGCCCTTAAAAAACAACATAAGAATTCATCAATATTAGATCAATATCAAGAAACCCAAAACTTAGTCAAAATGTAGGATTCATAAAATTAATTGGTTAATAGGTAATTTAGGTTAAAATAATAAATACAACATCAATATAATAATTATTGTATGTTTCAAAATTATTGATGCAAGAACCCATGGTAGAATCATGGAATTGGACAATTCAACTTTAGAAACTTTGAAAACATCTGAGAATTGGGGCTCCTTGATAAAGCGAATTTCAAGGATATATATCCATACCTCAATGATTATAATTCTTCACTTTGATGAAGAATTTCCACTAAAAACGCCAAACAAAGATTTTTCTTCAATTTGGACTTCAATGGAGTCTTTGGGATTTTTTAATGGATTTTTGGGTTTTGATTTAGAAGAATGAAATCTTCAATGTGTTGAATACGTATATATACATTTAAAATGCCAAATATACCCTTAATAAAACGATAATACATCCAGTTATAAGTGGGGAGAATTTACAAGTTCACCCCTAGACTTAACAGTGACTGCACGCAGGCGCAGAGTCCAATCGACGGACTGCCCATTGATGGTTCGTAAGCCCATACGGGGCATGCTGGTAACACTCAATGGGATTATAGGCTGGGAAATTTTTTTTCCGCCCAGGCAAAGTACCTACCCACGCGCACAACCTACGGGGCGTCGACCAGGCTACAGGCCGTCGATTGCCTTCCCTAGGTGGACTGCCTATTGGCAGTTTTGGCCACCAACTTAGGTCCTTCCTCAAGTACCCTTGGTTGATCCTTGGGGAAAATTTCCCATACATTTCAAACCCAAAAACTATGTACTATTAGTTTAACACCTCTCACAAATATTTCATCAAAAATGAACACGTAAAACTCGTCGAAACATGCTTAGACACACTAGGACACTTCAAGGCATATCTTTCGAACATCATTGACGTTCTTGGACGTTTGACCTCCAAACTACATGAAACTTGACACAATGCCTATACATGTTATAATAACTCATTTATATACCTTAAAACCTAAAAAATCAGACATAGATACATAGAAGCACATATGAGGCACATAGGTGACTTAGTCATCGAACGTCTTACTCGTCCCTTGACGTTTGACTACAAATGCTCCTAATACTTTAGCTACTGACTCTATACCATTTATTTAAATTATTTAGTAGATTAAACCATCAATATAAATATGTTGGGATCTAGTTCCCCTAAGTCAGTTTTGGGGTCTTACTATTTCCTCCTCTAGGACAACATTTGTCCTCGAATGACACTTGCCACTCTCCGAACACTCTCAAGAATAGAGATTTAACTAGAATCTAATAACACAACCATACAACAATTGGAAAAAAATAAAACATCAATCTCACATAGTCAAGAGAATCAAAACACAACAAGAAACTAGAATTTTTTTTTATAATTCATTATGCTACAAAACTCACATGCTTCATTCCAAATAGTAAAAACTCATTTTATCTTTAATATCATACTTATATACATTATTTATAACAATATTAAAAAAATTTAGATCAAATAGTCATTTTCACAAAATTTTACAGTGAGAAGTTCAATCTTACAGTGATTTCTAGCAAATTTTTCAAAAATGAATTTTTTTAGCAATTCATGATATAAACATGCTAATATTAAAAGTAACATCATATAAATAGTTCTTATAATATAATCATAAATTCATAAAATACAGAATGCAAGAAGTTAATGAAAATCAATTTTAACAAAACTCCTAAACATCATGCACCTGCAACAAATTTCTAGGACTTTCTATCCCATCTACTAACCATACTCCTCCACTTAGAAGTAACTTATATTTAAAAAAGATAAAGATAAATTACCGACATCATCATAACATTTCTCCGGCTTCTCCACTATACAATGGAGTGCATAGAAACATCTCTTTGTTGGAGCATCATCCTTTGGAATACCAGGAGCAACTTGCTTACAACTCTCTTCCTCTAAAAGCAATCATAAAACAATCTATCACCTTGTGTCCTTCCTTACAAAAAAAAGAAACTCCCGGTACCCAATAGACACTTACTATAATGTTTTGTACCATATTTGACACAAGTAGGTTTGACCTTTTGAGAAGCACCTCCTTTCTCAAGTTTGACATTAGCACTCTTAGATTCTTCATGACTTTGAGCCCTCTTCGTAAACCTAGTTTTCTCTTGATCATTAGTACCACTCCTTTTCAATCTTATAGCCATCCTCCTAAGTTAAGACTGTTCTATCGATTCTGTATACACCATAAGTCTAGCTAAAATCATATTATTATGCAACATAGTGGTACGACATTCTTTCATCACTAAGTCGGCTACCCCCGTCACAAAATGATTCATTTCATATCTTGGATTAGACACAAGAGAAGGGGAATACCAAGAAAAAGTTGAGAATTTTAAAGAGTAATCTTAAACACTCATATGTCCTTGTTTGAGATCGATAAACTCCTCCACCTTACCTTCTCTCCACTCTCGGGGAAAGTACTTACCAAGAAAATATTCCTTGAATTCATCCCATTAAATAGGACCCAATTCGTCCGGCCTGTAATCCTTCGATTGAGTGTACCATATTTTAGAAACATCCCTCAATTGATACGAAGAAAAATCTGCCTTCTCCCTAGATGTAAATCCCATAGCACTCAATACTTTATACACCACATCAAGAAACTCTTGTGGATCCTCACCCACTTTAGTGCCAAGAAATAAAGGAGGATTCATCCTCACAAAATATCACAAACTAGTTGTCATAGTGCTCGCTACAACCCTCAACATCATACTCAAATTATCTTGCATAGTCACGACTCGGGCTATAGCAATCAAAGCCTCTCTAGTATCCCTATTAGACATTTCCGGAACCTCAATACTTCCTTCCATATTAGGGATAAGATCACCTTTGGTAGGAACTTCGGAACCTTGAACACCTAGGACTCCTTTCCGATTTGAGGAACTTTCTCATCTTGGTCAACTTAAGGAGGAATATCCTCATTCATCATCTCCTCTTCCAACATTCTAGCGGCCATTCTTCTAGTATTCATCTCATAGAAACACAAGGAAACACATTAAGAAGGATAATCATAAATTTTACTAAATTGCAAAACATATGAGTAGAAGAGAACGAAAACTCTATCGACCTATATTCTCTCGCCGGTAGATGTGTGGCGACTCACACCAATGGTCAAGACTCTACTAGACGTGACTTGATGAGACTTCTTGATTCCTAATACTACTCTTACAAACCTATTCTCTGATACCAATCTAAACCACACTCTAGAAGTTAGGGTACAATATATGATTCTAACCGGCGTATTCGACCTCTCAGAGGTCTTATATAAGCCCTTTCATAATATTTATCGCATAAACATAGTGAAAAGTAGTGAGGAATTAAAACATTGCACAAAGCATAATATAGTTTTCAAAATATATTTCATATAAAAGTAATAAGAAATTCTAAGTTTCAATCTCATCATCTTAAAAGACAAGAATACTTGGGACACGACCCATTCTTCAAAATACGAATATAGAAATACTAAGTCTATTATAGTACTTCAAATGGAGAATGTAAGAGACATATATGCCCTCGAGTCAAGTGAATACATACTTCAAAATATCTTGAACGATGCTACGGTCCAAGTCTTCACATCTCAAAGCTCCTCACTTACCAAGAACCATATGGATAGATATAAGCACGAAATTTGTACAACCACATGTACTAAGTATGTCATTATGTATAAAAATCATGAAAATGGACTTTTATTTAAAATATGCATCTTTTCATTTAAATATCATATTATAATTATAAGAACAACATTTATACAAATTAGAAACAAATAATATAACATTCCACCAAAAATTATAATTTTTTAAGCCACTTTACAGTGACCTCAACTCCATATTATAAGGAGTTTCTTCACTGTACAATGAAGTTGCGAACCTTCACTTTAGGCACCTTTTAGCATGTGATCTTCTAACTTCAAGTTATCCTAAGATTCGCTTAAGTCACAAAAAGATATATCTCACATACACTCTCTCTAGATGTGCCTTAATGAATTCTAAGAATACTTATAGTGACTGACATACACACTTACAAAGTATCATAAAGATCAAGGTAAGATTCTTCTACTAAAGCTGAATCTAAGCCTCACTTGAGTGAGTTATGAAGCGGCCGCTCATACAATCCCTTACACACATTTGAGATATCCTATAGACTCCCTATAATAAAATCATTCTCACTTAATACACAAACACGTAAAGGATATGACATTCTCCTTCAAAAGGCTATCAAAAGACCTACATAAGTTAATAAAGAAGTTAATGTCCGTAGTGACCTCTTCAAGATTACCTAAATTGTCCTTAAGACTACCTAAGGCTTAGATCATGTCCACAACACCAAACATCTTCCCTAACAAGAGTCATCCTGAAGACATCAAAAGATAAGACATGAAGAGATCATCTCTTATGCCCTCTTCACACTGTAGCTAAGGAATCCTTAACTCACTTTAGATTAGGTACTTATTCATTTACATACTTCTTAATATAATTCATTAGTTCATTAATTCATTAAGACTCGTACATCATATAAAGGACTTCAGGTAATGGTCTTGGACAAGAGCTAGGAACTCCAAATAACAACTTCAAAGTCTATTGTGCAATGTCTTGATAGCATCCCGTACCACCACCTAAACCTCATAATCTTCTCTAATGCAAATAGGTATTCCATATGATGAGAATAGGCAGTAAAGGACATAGACCATGATAGTAAGACATGGAATCTTGAGTTCTACTTGCCAAGGGTAGAACTTAGACACATCCCATGTAGGTACATGTTTAACGAATATATAGGGCATACCTTGTAATATAGTCTCATACTTAACTAGATTTACTTTCCCTTACCATACTCACTCAGTGCTAGCCTTTTTTCTGATAGAGTAATTCACAAATTAGGTTCAAATAAGAGGGTTGCATAACAAGTTCATAACCCAATCACATGTACCCTACCAAACAACGTCCACTAGGGCTACCTCACAATGGCGACACAAAGCTCACTATGACATTCCTAAGTGTTAATATGATATCGTTCCATGCAATTAACCTTATTTCTATCATTCCTTTACTTTGAGGGATATCCTTACGACTTAGAACTTCATAAATGTCAACATTATCACTAAGTCAAGGTTTTCACATAAACGACTCTCATAAGTTCATTAAGGTCACATGTCAGTCAATCATTCAATACTAAGAGTCCTAACACCCTAAATCAATACATCAGATATTCATAATCATATATACATCAACCAAGGGACACAAGTCAACCAAGACAAGACAACACATACTTTACTTTCTACCCATAATGCAGTCATTCTAGAAGCACGTAGAAATATCCCAAAAAACTTCAAGTCATCTTATATTATCATAACATCATCAATGAAATCAACATAGACCCATATAGCAAAGTAGGAAAAACCAAGGCTCAACTCCAACACTACACACATAATGACAAAGGCATAGTCTAACATGGTCTCCTAAGACAACATGAATAGAAGAATACTCATATGACTTCACATGTAGATAGATATTGTCATGCTTCACATAGTCAAACTACATAAATAGTCATATAACATCATGTAGTTGTCAACAAGGCCAAGATCATCATATTGTATAAAGTAACGTCTACAAGGCCACATCAGATTCAAGTAAAACACGTAACACCGCCACCATAAGTGGACCATACCAATCACAGTAGAATCGAAGTATAAATAGCATAAAATTAGAGTAAATAGGGAAGCATAATCCCACATAATCGTCAAAACATCAATCAAAAGTCAATTTACTCAATTCGATAACACAAGGCCCTTACCCAATGCCACAACCAACAATACAACATAAAAACTACAATAATCAACGAACTAGGTCAAATAAATGTAAATTCATCAATCTAATAAAACCTAGATATAAATTTACTACAATTATTACATCAATCAATAACCTACATAAAACTACAAAAGAATTCAACAACATTAGATCAATATCAAGTAACCCAAAACATAGTCAAAATCTAGGGTTCATCCAATTCATGGGTTCATACGTAATTTAGATCAAATTAATTAATACAACATCACTCTTATCATTATTCAATATTTAGAAATCATTTATGCAATAACTCATGGAAGAATCATGAAATTGGTCAATTCAACTTTAGAAACTTTGAAAACAACTTGAGAATTGGGGCTTATTGATAAAAGTGAATTTCAAGGATAAATATCCAAATCTCAATGATTATAATTCTTCACCTTTATGAAGAATTTGGCAGTTTTGGCCACCAACTTAGGTCCTTCCTCAAGGACCCTTGGTTGGTCCTTGAGGATGATTTCCAAGAATTTTGCAACCCAAATACAATAGTCTATGAATTTAACACGTCTCACACAAATTTCATCAATAACGAACACGTAAAACTCGACAAAACATGCCTAGACACACAAGGTCACTTAAAGGCATATCTTTCGAACGTCATGGACGTTTGACCTCAAAATTCAACTAAACTTGACACACTGCATTTACATTCTGTATTAACTCATTTTTAGACCTTAAAACATTATGAATCACACATAAAAATATAGAATCATATATGAGGCACATTGGTGACTTAGTCGTCGAACGTCTTTGTTGTCCCTTGACGTTTGACTTCCAATGAACCTAATACTTTAGTTACTGCCTCTATAACATATATTTAAATTATTTAGGACATTAAACCATAAAAAACATGTTAGTATATAGTTCACCTTAATCATTTTTGGGGTCTTATAGGAAGTAGTTCTAGTTAAAGAATGAGACTAGATTACAAAGCATGTCCTTTTTATTCATTAACCATGTTCCTACATGGGATGTGTCTAAGTTCTACCCTTTTCAAGTAGAACACCCTCATCGGGTAGGTTAGAACTTCGTATTCCATGTCTTGGTATCATTGTCTATGTCGTTTATAGCCTATTCTTATCATATGGAATACCTATTAGCATTAGAGAAATTCTATTTAGTTTAGGTGGTTGTATGGTACGCTATCTAGACATTGCACACTAAGGTTTGAAGGTGTTAGTTGGAGTTATAGGTCTCTTCCAAGACCATTACTTGAATGTCTTTATTTGTTGAATGTCTCCTAAATGAATTAATGAATATAATGATTTAGTTTAAGAAAACAAGTTAATTGAATAAGTACTTATCTAGTGTATTTAAGGGTTGTCTATTTAAGGTGTGGATGATGCATAGGAATGGTCACTTTGTATATTACCTAGATGAGTCTTAAGAATGATTGTTGACATGATCTAAACGTAGGAAGTCATAAGAATTATTTAGATAGTCTTGAAGAGGATAATCATGGACGTTATCTTCTTGATTTACTTAAGTTAGTCTTTTGATAGCCTTTTGTATGAGAATGTCATATTATCTACATGTTGATGTGTGGATGTCTTGTAAGTGTGTATGAGTCTTATTATAAATATGTTTTAGGGTAAATTTTGTATGGTTAGAGAGGTTGTATGGGTGGTCTCTCTTTGTATTGCTTAAGTGAGTCTTCGTATAGCTTTTAGTGAGAAGACTATATGCTAGGAGGTGTTAAAGATGAAGCGAAAGTACTTCACTGTAACAATGAAGAACTTCAATGTGCAGTGTACTGAAGATACTATAAAGTGTTTCCAAAATTGTGAATAATCGTTTAAATGTTATCTTATGTGTTTCTAAATTGTTAAAGGTTGTTCTTATGATTATAATATGATCTTTAAATGAAAAGATGTATATTTATAATAAATGCCCATTTTCATGATTTTTATGCTTATGCCATACTTAAAACATGTGCTTGTACTAATCCATGCTTTTATCTATCTCTATAGTTGTTGCTAGGTAAGGAGCATTTGGTAAGTGAACACTTGTATCGTAGCATCATTAATGTGAAGTCAAAGCATGTCCCCATTTTATATGAGGTCATCGAAGTCTTGTATGTTTCTTAATGAAGTATTGTAATAGAATAAGTATTTTTTTATTAGTATTGTATACGGGTTGTGCCCCAAAAGTATTCTGGTGTGGTAAGTTTGATGAGATCGAGACTTCCTATTTCCTATGACTTTATAGGAAAGAAATTTTAGGGATTATGAGGATGTTTTGAGAAAATTTTTTATTCCTCACTACCTTTCATTATGTATATGCGATGAATGATATGTAAGGGCTTGTACAAGAACTCTCAGAGGTCAACTATTCGAGATTAACCCTAAGTTATATGGTGTGGTTTCGGGATGTGACGGGTATTACCATCAAAAAAGTCAGTCCAATTCGAAATAGGTGTAATAACATCAATCAATAGTAATTAACATAATCATGAAGTCAAATGCATCACTACACCACAATGCAACACTAGTTAACAACTTAGGGTTAGGGACTTGGGTAAATTTCATCATCTATTGCACACATTAGGTTAACTCATAAAGAACTAGCACAATTGAATCTTAATACATCATAATCTAAGCATAATAGCCCAAATAAACCATATAAAATACAATTTATAGAACTTTTACAAACTTAAGGTGTCTACCTAAAAAAATGATATAAGTTTGATGGGGTAATTATGTATTTTCTCATTATATTTTGTTGTAAATTATTTATCATGGTTAAAAATAATTAAATGTATACCATTTTGATATAATCATTCATTTTTTTTTAAATTAACATGTATACAATCAAAGAGGGAGAAGTAAAAAGAAATCTACCTATAATAATTGAAATGAGATAAAAGAAACTCAATGCGTACTATAAAGAAACCCATATGAAATAATCTTTTTGAAAAACAATTTTGGAACAACCCTTTAGGGAAAGGAATCCCAATGGTCAAGATTTACCATACCTTGGTATTTGTTGAATATTGATGGAAAAAATCACTCTTCTTGCTGCCCTAATGACCTTGCCTAGTCCTTTGATGGAGTTCTTCTTTGGGAGAGAGAAAGTAGAGGGAAGGAAGAGCAAGGTATTATGAAACCTTCTACTTATCTAGTTGTCATCTGGACCCTTGGACTAAATAAAAAACAATATATCGGACCATTCTGACCATTGACCACGCTTATGTGGCTTTAAGAAGGACGAGTTGCCAAAAGTGTATGATTGACACTCCTTATGGCGAGTGAATGACATTTTTTGGTTTAAAAAATTAAAATTATATGATAAATGAATTTTAAAAAAATAATTAATTAAAAGATCCTTATTCTTCACCAAATATCCCATCCTTTCACAATTTTCATCCAAAATTTATGGAAAATCCATCATCACTGTCATCACCATTTTTGCCGGCGAAATCGATAAACTCTCTCCCTTACTTGTCTACATTTCCACCGCTCACAATCACCATTTTATTTTCCTCCTCAAACCTCCACAAAATCAACAATCGATGTAATCCCACCACTAGATCTGACCCTTACCACCTCGTTCTTCTCAACATTGACCGGTGCCGCCTCTCTCTCCCTTACTCCTCTGTGAAATAGTGGTCTCCGAATATTGCGATTTAGTGCTCCGATAAATACCACCAATGCCTCTTTCTCTCGGCAGTGAATCAATGTACTCAAGTTATACCCAAGATTTTGTAAGTTGATTTTAATAGATTCTTAAGATAATAAAAAAAAGGTTGTGGCTGAAAATGATTAAGAAGAAGGGGAAAAAAGTTGGGTTTGGCATGAAATTTATCCATGGATTTTGAAAGTGAATTGGGAAATTATATGTATTGAGGTTTAATCTTTTTCCATTATATCTCACTAAGATATTCGCCACTTTTTCTACCATTAAACTAACATATCAATAGATAAAACAAAACACATAAAAACATATGAAAATGCAAAACATGAAATTGGAGTAATGAAGTTGAAGAAAAAGCTGAAGAAAAAATGGTGAAATAATACTCTAAAAACAAATTATGATTCTATTATTTTATTTTTTATAAGATAGTTTTTATTAGTATTTTATAAAAATAGTTATTAAATAATTATGACATGACATTAATATATCTGACGTGAATATGACAAGTCATTTATGTGAAGTAGAGTGAGATAAATACATGGTCAGAGGGGTTTAAAATTTTCATTTTGGTTAGGTTAAGGGATCCAGCTTACAAAAGGCTAAGTAGGAGTATCCAGAATACAAACTGATACAAGTACAAGGGACCACCAGACCATTCTGCCAAAGAGCAATTGGGTTTGGGAAATTGGGGTGTTAAGTTTTGTTTAGACTTAGGATAGGTTATATAGTTATTAACTAAACCTTATTACATACACTCTAATAACTAATTAAACCCCTACCCAATTAACTTAATTAAATCATCTTATTTAAAATCACCAATAGAATGGCAGGCCTAACCTACAAGACTACGACCGACAGTCCGTAGGTCAGTCGATGAGCCTTGGCACCAACCGTCCTACCGGTCCATCATTTTGGTCAGAGACACTATATTTTTCCACTTTTGGAAAAGTGGTTATGTGTCAAACGACGGAGGCATTGATTCCCTATCGTTTCACCTACGCCCTGTCAGTGGCAAGCATAGGTGGACATTGCTTGAACTGTCGCATTTGACAACTTAGGGTTAAAATGAAAGGGTCCTCCTCAAGGACACTTAGGACGGTCCTTGGGGAGTCGTACTCAGATGTTTTGACAAAAACCTACTATGATATGTGTTAGGCACCTTTTAACATAATTTCATCAATTTTTGACTCTTAAAACTGCCTGAAATAGGCTAAGGCACATTAGCACCTTTTTTCACAAGGCTCTAGACTTCACGGACGTTCCTTGACATTTTAACTCAAAAACTTAAAAATTGACTTTTATACATTATTATTGACTTTAAAACAATTTTATAAACCTTAGACACTCATGTGATGCTCTATCTAGGTCTTGGATTTTCAGAGTGTTACACTTCATATGTAAAAGTTTTAAATTTTCCATATTTTCTCTACTTATCATATGCAATGATGTATATTAACGGATATTCTAAGGCCTCTTTGAGTACAACGATGCTGGTTGGGTCAAGGGGGTTCTCCACAGTCGTGACAAACTTTGTATCAAAGCATGAGGTTAAGTAATGTTAGTATAGATTTCTAACGAAATAACATCAAGTAGAGTCTTGTTCATAATTATGAAGCACGCCACACTTATGAATGAAAGGCTATGTGTTTCTTAGGAAATTCTCATCTTCTTGGTATTCCTATGTTGTTCCTCTAAAGCCTTTAATCTAGGTGTCCTTTCTTTATATCTCTTTCTTGTGCTTAAGGAAAATGAATATATAAAGGAACAACGCTCGAAGGTCCAAAGAGGACATAGTGAATGAGGCTGTGCCCCCTGAAGCTCCTCAAAACCATCAACTTCCTATTGAATAAGGGGTTATGTCTAATTTTGACATAAGGGCAACCAGTCATATATTGACTCAAGTGTTTGCTACTCATGTTTCTAGGGATTCTAGGGTACAAATGAACCCCGATGCTAGCGCTGCCACACCAAGGATAAAGGATTTCACAAGGATGAATCCCCCTACATTCTTGCACTCCTAGTTGAAATAAGACCCACAAGGGTTTATAGATGAAGTATTCAAGGTGTTCGATGCCATAGATGTGACTTCTCATGAAAAGGCGGAACTAGACACCTATCAACTCAAAGATGTGGCTAAAGTTTTGTATGAACAAGGGAAAAATGAGTGGTCGGTTAGAGAAGGATGGATTACTTGGGGTCTTACAAGACGACCTTCCTTAATTGGTTCTTTCCCTTGGAACTAAGGGAGAGGAAAATGCATGAATTGATCAATCTTCTCCAATGGGGTATGAGTGAGAAGGAGGATATCCTTAACTTCACTCAACTATAAAAATATGCTCCTACTATTGTTGCAGATTCTAGGGCTAAGATGAACAAATTTATTATGGCGATATCCTTTCTTGTGGTTAATGAATGTAGGTCGGCTATGTTGATACCTTGAATGGAAATCTCCGGTCACATGCTTCATGTCGAACAAATTATGGCGACAAAGCATAAGAAAGGAGGTTGGGAGTTAACAAAGACAAGGATCGATGATGGAAATAATTCCACATCCAGATTTAAGGTTAAAGATAAGCCAAGGTTCAAGAAGAAGTTTTCCAAACAAGTCCCTTGTAACACTCAAAGGATAAACAAAGGCAGAGGGTCTACACGTAAGACTCAACAGGGGAAAGGTAGAGGTCCCTATGTTAAGAATCCTATTTATGCTATGTGTAGTAGAAAACATGGAGGCAAATGTCTAATTAGTATCACTAATTGCTATAGTTGGGGTAAGAGTTCCACATGATGAGGGATTGCCCTATGATAAAGGCTCAACGAAGGGAAAATTCTCAAGCACAAGCAAGTGATCCCGACGACCTATCTAAGATTAAGGGGGGATCCTCAGAAGTGGTGACCCTTTCACTCTTCCACGGACTGATACATGTACCGAATGCTCATACTGGAAAGTTGACTCCGGGGTCTGGAACCTGGGGGGTTTCTCCGCGAAATCCTTTCTTTCTCGACCACTCAAAGGGGTCTAGATGAATATCCCGATGTTATCATCGATCTGTTACAAGTGTTTTCCATTAATGCCTATGTTTTACTAGATCCCGGTGCAAACTTATCTTTCGTAACTCCTTTAGTGTCGATGAAGTTTAATGTGTTACCCAATGTTATAATTGAACAATTTTTAGTTATTACCTCGGTTGGATACTCTGTTGTTGCTAAAAGAGTATATAGAAGTTGTCCCATATTATTGCACAATAGAGGTACTTTGATCGATATGGTAGAATTTGATATGTCGTACTTTGATATCACATTGGGAATGGATTGGCTAAATTATTGATTTGTTTCAATTGATTGTAGAACAAGTGTAGTTAAGTTCCAATTTCTTAATGAACCTATCTTTGAATGGAAGGGGGGAAACTCAATCCCTAGAGGTCCAATTATTTCGTGTTTAAAAGTTCATAAGATAATTTCCAAGGGATTTCTCAATCATGTAAAGAGGGTTAAGGTTCTTGAATCCGAGACTCCTCGTTTAAAATCAGTCCCTAGTGTGAAGGATTTTCCTGAAGTTTATCAAAAACTTACCCTGAATTCTTCCCGAATGGGAAATATATTTCGGCATGGATTTTTATGAAAAACAAAGACTATTTCAATATCTCCTTGCCGAATGAACCTGACTAAGTCGAAAGACTTAAAGCTTCAACTCAATGATTTATTAGACAAAGGTTTCATACAACCATGTATTTATCCATGCGACGCTCCAGTAATATTCGTGAAAAGGAATGATGGATCCCTTCGAATGTGCATTTATTACCATCAACTAAATAAGGTTACCATAAAGAAAAAGTATCTTATCCCTAGGATCAATGATTTGTTTGGTCAACTCCAAGGGACTTTTCAAAAATTTATTTGAGGTTGGGGTATCACCTATTGAGAGTTAGAGGAGTTTACATACCTAAAACGACTTTACGAACAAGATATGGTTATTATGAGTTCCTAGTCATGTCTTTTGGTCTAACTTATTCCTAGACAACTTTTATGGAACTTAAGAATAGAGTGTCCTCAAATTAACTTGAATCTGTTGTAATTGTCTTTATCGATGATATTTTTGTATATTTTAATAACGAAGATGAGCATATGATCAATTTGAGGATAGTATTGCAAGTCCTCAAGGAACATCAACTATTTGATAAATATAAGTTTAAATTTTGGTTGAGATCGATTGCTTTTCTTGGTCACATTGTTTCAAGTGAGCGTATAGAGTTCGATCCAAGGAAAATGTAAGCAGTTATGAATTTGCCCAGAACTTTGACTCCAACCGTTATTCAAAGTTTCTTGGGTTTAGCCGGTATTATACCTTTTACAACCTTAACCCAAAATAAAGTTAAGTTTGAATGGTCGGAAGCTTGTGAAATAAGTTGACAAGAGTTGAAGGATAAGTTTACCTCCGCTGCGGTGTTGACTTCATCAGAGGGTACTAAAGAATTTGTAGTGTATTGTGATGCTTCTCGAGTAGGTTTGGGTTGTGTCCTCATGCAACATGGTAGGGTTATAGCACACGCCTCTAAAAAACATAAGGTGCATGAAAAGAATTATCCTACTCATGATTATGAACTAGCAGCCGTATTATTTGACTTGATAATATGGAGGCATTATCTTTGTGGGGTGTATGTGGGTATGTTTACAGACCACAAAATTCATCAATATGTCTTCAACCAAAAGGATTTTAATCTCTACAAAAAGGTAGTTAGAATTTTTTATAGATTACGACATAAGTGTTCTCTATCATCCCGACAAGACCAATTTGGTTGTAGACGCTCTAAATTGAATGTCAATGGGAACTGTATCCCTTGTTCTAGATAATAAGAAAGAGTTAGTGAAAGAGGTACATAGATTTGCTAGTGGTGGACGTGAAATATAAAAAACACCTTGATCCTCTATTAATGGAATTGAAGGAATCAGTTCATAGTAAGATAAATGAGACATTTTCTGAAAACCGGAACGATGTTCTTAGGTACTAGGGTAAGTTGTGTGTGTCAGATGTTGATGACCTAAGAAGAAATTTTTTTGAAGAAGCTAATGGTTCCCGATATTCCATTTTCATCGGGGTGACACCAAAATATATCGTGATCTTCAAGAGGTATATTGGTGGGATTGTTTGAAGACTGATATAGCGGAGTTTGTGGCTAAGTGTCCTAATTGTCAAAAATTTAAGGCCGAACATCAAAGATCGGTAAGTTTATCTCAAGTGATGGATGTACCTGCTTCGAAGTGGGAAGATATCAATATGGATTTCGTAATGGGTTTGCCTCTAACACGTAGGCAAAATGAATCCATATAGGTTATTGTTGAAAGATTGACAACATCAGCCTGATATATCCCCGTGATATATCTACTTATTCGGCGGGGGAATATGCTAGGTTGTACCTTAATAAGATTTTGAGTAAAAATGGGATCCCTTTGTCCATCATCTTGAATAGAGGTGCCCAATTCACTTCTCATTTTTGGAGATCTTTCCAAAAGGGGCTAGGTAATCAAGTGAAACATAGTACTGCTTTTCATTGACAAACGGATGATCAAGAGGAATGAAGCATCCAAACCCTAGAAGATACGTTGAGGGCTTGTGTAATTGACTTCAAGGGTAATTGGGATGATCACCTACATTTTATTGAGTTCTACAATAATAGCTACCATTCGAGTATTTCTATGGCACCTTTTGAAGCACTCTGTGGTAGAAGATGTAGCTCTCCGGTTGAGTGGTTTGAGGCAGAAGAGTTTTCATTTGTTGGTCCCGAGACATTCTATGAGTCTATGGAAAATGTTCAAACTATAAGAGTTAGGTTAAAAACATCCTATTGTTGGCAAAAGTCTTATGCCGACAATAAAAAAAGAGACCTTGAGTTTGGAAAAGGTGATTAGGTCTAATTGAAGATTTCATCCATGAAAGGGGTGATGAGATTTGACAAAAAGGAGAAGATTAGTCCGGGTATGTGGGTCCTTATGAGATATTGAAATTTTTCGGGTAAGTTTCTTACTAGGTAAAATTACCAAGTGGATTAGCGCCAGTTCACTCGGTATTTCATGGTTCTATTCTTAGAAATGTATAGGTGACCCAGTTTCTATTCTATCTATTGAAGGGTTAGGGGTGCATGAAAACCTTTCTTATGAATAGGTTCCATTTGAGATACAAGATTGTCAACTTAAAAATTTGAGGAACAAAGATGTGGCCTCAGTAAAAGTTCTATGGAGAAACGATGAAGGTGAGGGTGCAACATGGCAGACCGAGGCTGACGTGAAGTGCTGCTACCCTCATCTCATTCCTCTTACTCCTAGTTAAAGTTGAGGTTTGTAGTTCCTCTTAAAATAAATTATGAATAATTTAAACTTGGCTTATTTTTCTAAATATGTGCATATCTTTGTAATGGTGCATGCTTAAATTGAGTTTTTAGAAAAATGCACTCACGTTTAACTTGCACTTATATGTAATATGTATATTTTCTTTCATGAGAATTGTAGTGAGCATGTTTAAATTTTTCTTGAAAGAAAAATTGCACGGAAAATCTTTATGTTCATGTTGAGCTTATGTTGATATATAGAAGGTAGTTTCTCATAATGAAATGTGAAATGTTGAGCTCTTGTAAGTGGTAAATTGTGAATTGAGTTGCTTTGTGTAATGCCATGATTTTGTTTTGAATGGAGTTGAGGACTCCTATGATTTGTGACTCAAAATGATTATGTTGGTGTTGTTTTTGTTGTTTGGGCTGCTAGGATGGAGTCTCTTCCTCTCCCCAAAAAAAAGATTTAAGTGTCATTCTGGGACGAATGTTCCTAAGGGGGGATAATGTAACACTTTGGAAGTTCCATGTCTTAGTCCAGAGCCTCACTTGATGAACTAAACTGTGTTTATAATATTAAAAAAAGAATAAACTCAATTACGAATTGTTAGAGTCAAAATGTCAAGACACAACCACGACATACAAAGACAAGTAAAATTGAGCTACTGTGTCTTGGTGTCTTTCAAGGGGATTGAAAGAATTGGGTTGAAGCAAAAATTGGTGAAAATGTTTGGAATGCATGTTAGACTGTGTTTAGGGTCAAAACATCTGGGTAAGACTTATCGAATGAGATCCCTAAGGGTCCTTGAGAAGGACCAAACATTAGACCCTCAAGAGCTGTAAAAAATAGTGTGAACCACGAGGGACAAACGATGGACCGCTGATCGGTTGAAGCCCCATTGATTCGTATAATTGGTCCACACATATATTCCTCTCAAAAAGGTACCCAAGTCAAGTCTCTGAACCAAACCACGATGACCAGTACGGTCCAAGCTCTGGTCGACGCTCCGTGGATAGGGTTTCGTCGATTGGACCCTTGTCTCTATCAAGTTTCGTTTATGTTTGTGAAATTAGTTCATTAGTTGATTAATTTATGAGTGATGAAGGGGTGGTTAATAAGTTAGTATGTGAATATAAAAGGGCTATAACTCACTTAACTAACCTAACTCCTCAAAAATCCCAAAACCCACTTAGATATAACTTCTCTCTAGTGTCTCTCTCATACTCCAATCTCCACTGAAGCAACACTAGAGCTTGAAAATTCAAGGTAATCATCCCTAAGTTATGGTTTCTCTCGCTCTTTAGACTTCTTTCTGCAAGGGGCTCTATTTCAATACCCCCATGACTAGGGTTTCTATATATACATGAGAGCTCTTTTAAAAACCAAATTGTGATTCAAATGTGATGAATTATGATCTTTTATTGTTGTTAATTATGTAATTTTTGCTGACTGTTTGTAATATCTTGAGATTTCCCATTTTAACCTTGTTCTTCCCAAAACTCATTAAACCTTGAAATTTCTATGGTAATTGTGGAAGATGATGAGTATATGGAGTATGTAGCATGATAATTTCTATGTGATAATTGTTGAATTTTCCTTGTTTATGTATTGGTTATTTATTCTTGGGTAATATAAGTATGAAGGCCCATGAAAGGGAAAGAAGGTATGAAGGTTTGTTCTTCTCGAATTCAATTCTGAAAAATGATTTACTTAGTAATGCTTCTATGCCTAACATATGGTTGTGGTATTGATAACAAGCATTCCTAGTACCTAATCGTCGACACTTGAATTAGCTATGAAATATGTATGCATGTTACGATATGATTATTATATGATTAAAAATAGTTCTTATGATTATAATAAAGTGTTAAGTGAATGGTTTACTCACTCGTTAGGGGTTTCTAAAGTGAAAGGATTGTTCTCACTTATGATTACCGAGGACCTATTATGATAATATGTTTACATAGGGGTCTAGTAGACTAATGTGAACTTCTTTTATGAACAATGATGATTACTAAATGGAATAATGCATATAACAGAAAGGGCATGCAACTGATATTGGGGTCTCACTCTTAGTAATTTGGGATCCCCACATGAATTTCGTCACGTTTAGCAAGTCCGAATTCCCAAGTTATGTGTTGTCTAATGAGATGAAAACCCCACGTTTAGCAATTTAGGGTTTGTAGTAACAATGTCCTTGATCCTTAACTATGTTACCAATTAGGAAATTATCTTAGTGGATCCACCTAGATAGCTATGTACGAAAAGTTACACCTTAGGCAAGTGTTAATCCTCTCTTTTCGGTGTGGGAGTAGAACAATGGATTCCATCTAGCTTACATGGTCTAATGTCGGTTATTGCAATTTCTTTCCCTAAAATGTAAAAGTACAAAATTAAAAGGAATGTGTGAAATCTTACTAGAGCTTTCTTAAAGGTTTCTACAATGTGTGTGTGTGGGGGGGGGTATGGGATTTGTCTTACACATTGCAATTGTGGGATCCTTAGGGATGTTCCTAGTAGTGTCCTTTTATGATTAAGTTTATTATTTCACATGTTGATAAGTTATGAGTGATATTTATAAATAAAGCATGTCATGATTAAATATGAGGTTATGTTATACGTATGAAATAGGTGACTTAATGTGATACTTAGATTTAGATAGGGTTATGGGATTCTATTCATTGAATTTCACAATGTATTCTTTGGGTTGTCCACATATTGGGTTAATATTATGGTGAGTTGACTTTTAATTCTTAGTATATGCGCATGTTGGGTTAAATTGATAGAAAGCATGATTTTAACTAAAATGTCTCTTTTCTTTATCATTGATTATTTCTTCTCATAGAAGTCATACTTAGTACGTGTAATGCACTAACCCATATCTTCTTTCACAATGTAGGTTCGGGACATTAAAGAGCTTCAAGGCTATTTTCGAGGAAAACATTGATCTTTTTCCCAAGTTGTTGGTGAGTCCTCAAGTCCGAGGATGATACCACGTAGCTTTACTAGTATTGACTACGTCTAAGACCATTGTTCTTTTCATATCTTCTAAGACTTTGTTGTATGTCTTATATGAAGATTATTGTAATAGTGTAAGGGCTATGCCCCAATCTTATGTTTCTATGATAGATGGATATGTGTTAGACAATATTAGACTACTTTATTGAATTGGTTATGTTGTTTACTGAGAATTGTACATAAACTTCATAAATGAGAAGTCTATGTAAACTTTATATATGATAAATGAGAAATCTAACCAAACTTCATATGTTAATATTTTAAATTTTCCACATTATCTCTACCTACGATATGCAATGATGTATTCTAAGTTCTAGTGTAAGACCTCTTCAAGGATGAAGATGTCGGTTGTGTCTAAAGTTTGCTCCTCGATTGTTGTAGACTCGCCTCCATGTCCATTCATCAAAGTAGGAACGTGGGACTCATTTCTTCTTCAATTCTAAGGAATATGTGAATAATTTTATATCCTTACATATGGAGGTAAATGGTAATCTCCTCTTGCCTCATCCTTCCTTAAGCATTCTAGTGTAGATTCATTTTAGGTGAGAAATCTTTTCAACCTAGAATCATTTGTATGAGTAAGACCTTGATATTTATTCAATTATGCTTATAAATAATTATATGAAGTATCTATTTCACATAATAGTATTTACAATCAAGAATGTATAGTTTAGGCTTTACTGTCAGAGCACTACATCTCATTATTATCATCCATGCTTTGCTCTCAGGAAATTAACATCATATATTCTTCAGTATAATGTTATTTTAATCATAATTCAGCAATCTGATAAGGATACATCTATCCTATAGAATTTCACTCACATGGCATCAACACAACTATATTAATTCAATTGTAATATCATTGGATAGGCATGGGTTCATGTAATTTCATCCCAAACACATGAAATTATATCAATTCAATAATAAACAATAATTATCCAGTCTATTGGATCAGTATTCATCGTAACCCACAACAATGGAAGAAAGCTAACTAGAATTAGGGTTCTTCAAATTATGGAATTCGAGGGGACTCTATGGGAAGAAGGATCCCATGGCTGAAAATACATTATACCTTTAATATATTGCCCTAACATGTTTAAAGATTGGAGACTTTGGACATGAACTAGATTCAATCTCTTTCTACTTTGTCTTCCTTCGAGATAGGAACAATTGAGAGAAGTTTTGGGAATTCTTTTGGAATATTGAGAGAATTACGTAATTGGGGGATCTGGGGTTAAAAATATTTATATATGTGTTTATACTCAGGGAAAACCACACAACTTCAATTTAATTAAAACTAATAAACACCCAAAAACCTCTTATCTTTACTATCAGTTCTCACCCACATAACCCCCACCTATGAACCGTGGGTCCATCGTGCAATCCACGGTTCTCACTCAATGAATTAGGGCTAACCTACAAAGACCTGGATGATGGACCAAGGACCCACCTACGGTTTGTGGCTCTGGTCATGTACCTGGTTTGGGGGATATCGAGGTTTCCCTCTCCACAGACCCACCTACGATCCTTGGTACAACCCAAGAATTGTGGTTGTCCACTGTGGGTGGCACCTGAAACCTATGTCAAATGGTTACTTAGGCCTAGCTATAATCGTAGGTGTTATAGTTGTAACACCTCGAATTACTAACCAAGAGTTGCACGTTGATTCAACATTTCTTAATTACTATAATGTATTTTACTCTCATTTTTGGAACTTGAAATGTTGTGATATCTGCAACCATACTTAATATAGATTGTGATAGAAATTCAAGGGATTGTTTTGGGGTATTTACATAATATTCTAATTATAAATATTTATAACTTGAAATGAAGATGAGGAATATATACATAGGTATAGATGTATGCATTTTAGGTAGCACAATTTTATTTGGGCAACCACCTTTTAATGACAGTTGTACATGTGATATGCCTTACTCTTGAGACTATATTTTTATTATGTCCGGAGAGTACCCTTTAGAAGTAAATGACGTCTTCCTCCTCAAAGAGGCCTTAGACAAGTCCTTAGCATACTTCATCTCATAATAGAGAGACTAAAAACGGAAAAATTAGAACATTTCATTTGAAGCTCAACTTCACTTCACATATATCAAATAGAATCTATATTTGTATCACATGACCATCCAAGCATAAGAGTAAGAGAAATGAGACTTAGCCCTTACATCATTACAATACGACTATTAATAAAATGCAATTTATTCCTTCAAAATAGGAAAAAGAGCAATGTCTTTCAACGTAACAAAATAACAAAATCTAGATTCATGAGCTTCGTCATCTTACTTGAGAACTCACCAACTTGGGAAAAATCCAAGATTCTTTAACAATGGCCCTAAAGCGCTTCAAAGGCCGGAACCTATATATTTTAGAAATAGAAGAGATAAGTTATTACAAACAACATGTACTAAGTATGAATATGTGCAAGTAAAACATTTGAAGAAATGCTCAAAGGGAAATTTTTGGTTATAAACAAGCTAAGTTCACTTTAAGGTCTTTATGCACATTCCAAGAAGATATACAAGTCCATACCACAACAACAATAAGACATATTCATATTTATGTTCAAGAGTAACATCATGATTGAGCTATTGTCAACATTTCATGTTTAGAGTCCATTTCATCATTTCTTGACAAAACCTTATGCACAATCCTTATCAAAGTCAACTAGTTCTATGTGTATGTGACATCCCCTTACACCGAAAGGAGAGGGTATCGTACTTACAAAGGTAAGATATATAGATCATCATAGCATCAAGGTGGATCAACTAGATATGTTTCTTATGGGGGGCACATAGTTAAGAAACTCGGAGGTTGTTAATACAAACCCTCCTTATACTAGTTAGCGTCGTAGTTTCCACCTCATGAGAGAACATAGTGTAACCTTTCCTTCCTTTATAAAGGAAGACGTCTCATTCTCATGTTCATTGGTTCTAAGATAAAGTCCCTTTTTTAAGTATCTTTAAGTTTTCCTTGATATTCATTCACAACATAGGTCTTAGGATTATAACCCCTCATATAAAATGTTCATAGCACATAGGCTCTATGATGAGAAAGTCCTTTCATCACAAATCGAACATCATATGAGAACATTAAATCATAGCATAACCATAAGATGCATAGATAAAATACCTTCAATCACTTATAATAGCACACATATCATTATCTCAAAACTATCATATTCATAGCATGAGCATGCATTCATAATATCATCATTTATACTTCAATTAATCACATTACCAAAGATAAGTTAACAATAATACAACTAACTCAAGACATTGAAGATCTTACAAATGTCCTCCATGGAATCCATTTAGGACTTCATACAAAATCCATGAAATCTACCCATAACACCAATCATGATCATCGTAAAATATTCAATTATACAAGAACATACTTAATTATATTTCATCATAATTGATTCACAATTAATGTTTTAAAAGAAGACCCACATGTAGAGAAAAATCGTTGATTTTACATGATTTTAAAATCATCTTTGAATGTACCTCTTGGGGAAAGTATTCCCAAAAGTGAAAGAATTCATACCTTATGAAGACGTTAGCCAAGAATTTTAGTAGAAAACTTGGAAGAATTTGTCTTCTTCTTGAAGCTCCAATGTTCTTCAATTGAGGTTGGGTAGAGAGAGAATTTTGAGAGAGGTGAGAGCAATTTAAATTTCAATTTGGGGATCTGATTTAGAAAGGTAAAAATGATGTAAAACAGAACTATAATAAATATAGATCCATCCTCTAAATTACCCAAAAAAAAAACCTCACTTAGTTGGATCTTTTTGTGAAGTTAAACATGAATTTAAGACGACGCGATATGGGTGTGCGTCACTGAAAAACTTCCAGAACTTCTTCGTGAAATTTAATTTGAGTAAAAGAAGTTCGTGAAAATCCCACTTCCCAAGGAAATTTTTTTCTTATGAGTGTAGGGTGTGCAACGCGCGAACACCTCAAAAAGTGATTGTTTTCTTGTTGCCTAGGCAGCCTCCTAGACAACAGTTGGTCCCTCCTCAAGGACCCCTAAGGTGGTCATTTGGGGGTGAAACTAGACTTAGTGATCCCTAAAACATTATTTTACCTTTTTAAAGTATTTTTACATGTTCTACCCTTCATACGACACTCTCAAACCTTCCCAATACCTAAGGACGTCTACTAGTTCAATTTCACTAATGTCCGGACGTCATGGTTGTTCTCTGACGTTTTATCTCAAATACATTTCAATCAAGTTAACTGGATTAGTCTAGGTCTGGAAACACAATTTTAATCACTATTCATTAGGTGAGGCTCTAGCCTAGGTCATTGGATTTCCGAGGTATAACACTATCTCCCCCTTGGGTAACATTGGTCCTCGAACACATGATATATAATGATATTCAAAAAACGAAGGAGGAAACATTCACTTTATTCTCAAACACAACAATGCATCCTTATGAGGTAGAAACTATCTCCATTACCAATTTTGCACAATTTTCATTATTTCACGTTATGCAAGGAGGAAAGTCCTTCTCCTTCTCATAAAGTTCAACTTATTCAACGATGAGAAATACACTATTTCATCACTCTATACTAAAGTAATTTCACCACAAGAAATAACACATAATTTTGCTATACCAACCATATAGTCAGTGTCATCAATTACGAAGAATATATAAATCAAGACACATATGAAACATGATTTTAACAAGAACATGCATAATGAAGTTAAATCATGGAAGTTCATATACACTTTAAACCCTTCATAAACAACAACAACCAGGAATTACTAACCTCAACATTTACTAGAAGAGGAAGGAAAATATAAGGATATCGAGACATCATATCGGTCTTGGACTCCCTAGTACCATTTTCCACAAGGTGATTCTTCTAAATAACCTTAAGGGAAGCTACCTCTTTATTCCTCAACATCATCACTTGCCGGTCAAAAATCTCAATCGGGACATGTTCATAGTAAAGTTTCGCATCAACTTCTAAACCTTCTAGAGGAAGTGTAGACACCGGATCACCTATGCACTTTTTGAGCATTGACACATAGAAGACCGGATGCACAGGAGCCAACTCAATAGGCAATTTAAGCTCATAGGAAACACTTCCAATTTATTTAAAAACCTCATATGGCCCTACATATTGGGGACTAAGTTTCCCCTTTTTCGCATACCTCATCACCCTCTTCATGGGTGATATATTCAAATAGAGAAAGTCATCTACCATAAACTAACGGTCCCTCCTTCTATCGTCGACATAAGATTTTTGCCAACTTTGGGACGTCTTCAGTTGATTACTTGTGAGTCGGATCTTCTCCAAAACATCATAAATTGTTTCGGGATATATGAGAACAAAATCACCTACCTCAAACCAACAACTTCGAGATATACATCTCCTCCGATAAAGGGCCTCAAAGGGTGCTATGGCGATACTCGAGCGATAACTATTATTTTAAAAAAATTGGATTGATGTTAGATGGTCATCCCAATTACCCTTGAAGTCAATGACACATGCCCTGAACATAGCTTCTAATGTTTGGATGTTTCGTTCCGCCAAACCATTCGTTTGTGGAAGAAATGCGGTACTAAGTTTCACCTTTATATCTAGCCCACTGTGAAATGATTTCCAAAAATGAAGAGTAAATTGGGGACGCTATCAGAAATTATAGAAAATGGAGCCCCGTGCATTCTAACAATCTCAATATGATACAACTTAACATATTCTTCTGCCGAATAAGTATCTTGAAGAGAATAAAAAAGTATGATCTGGAAAATCGTTTAACAATAACCCAAATAAAATCATTTTGCCTTCATGTACGAGGAAAACCCAAAACGAAATCTATATTTACATCTTACCACTTCCAAGTAGGAATAACTATATTTTGAGTAAACCCTCCCAGTTTGACCTTGAATTGTTGACATTTAGGATATTTGGCCACAAATTCCGATATATCCCTCTTAAGACCATTCCACTTATAGATCTTCTGTAGATCACGATACATTTTGGTGGCACCCGGATGAATGAAATATAGGGAACCATGAACCTCTTCCAAAATTTGTCTTCTTAAATCATCTAGATCCGGCACACACAACCTACATTGATATCTAAGTACCTATTATTCCCTCAAAAGAAGGACTCATTATATGTTCTAAGAACCGATTCCTCAAACCTTATCAATAGAGGATCAACATGTTGCAGAGACTTCACCTCAACCACTAATGATGATTCAAAGTTATTATGAACCATGAAACCTGCTTTTAGAGAATCTTCAAGTCAAAACCAAACTGCGCAACTCTATGCACGTGTTTTACTAACTCTTTCTTACTATCGGGAACATGGACTACACTACCCATAGGCATCCGATTCAAAGCATCCGCAACCATATTGGCATTCGTGGGGTGGTGAAGGACACTCATATAATAATCTCTCAAAAGTTCTAACCACCTTCTTTGATTCGGAGATCTAACTCCTTTTAGTGAACAAATATTGGAGACACTTGTGATCTCTCTACACATCTACATGCACTACATATAGAAAGTGCCTCTATATCTTCAAAGAAAACACTACGACTACTAATTCAAGAACCTTGAGTTGTCTTGAGGCATATGCTATTACCTTACTATGTTGCATGAGGACACAACCAAAACCTACTCAAGAAGCGTTCATAAAACAAAACAAACCCTTCCGCAAACTCATGTAAATTCAACACTAGAGCGGAAATAAACTTATCCTTTGATTTTTGGAAACCTTTCTCACAAGATTTTGTCCATTCAATCTTGAATTTCTTTGGGTTAGAGTAGTCAATTCAGAAGCGATAGATGCAAACCCATCAAAAAATCTCCTAAAATAATCGGCTTATCCTCAAAAACATTAAATATCGATGGGAGTCAAAGGCCTCGTCCAATGCATAACCGCCTCCCTCTTTTTCTGATCAACCTCAATACCCGCACTAGACATAATGTAACCAATAAAAACCACCAACCTTATTTAAAATTTTTACTTACTATATTCAATAAAGAGTTGATGTTCTTTGAATACTTGCGATACTATCTTTAAATGACCCATATGTTCATCTTCACTCATGGCATATACCAAGATATCATCAAAAAAGATAATTAGAAAAAATCAAGATAATTCTTAAATACCCTATTCATATGATCCATAAAAGAATTTGGGGCACCAGTTTGACCAAATGACATGAGTAGTAACTCATAAGGACCATACCTTAATCGAAAATATATTTTAGGAATGTCAACTCCTCTAACACTAAGTTTGTGATACCCAAACCTGAAATCAATCTTCAAAAAGTAGCTCACCCCTTGGAGTTGGTCCAACAAATCATCAATTCTAGGGAGTGCGAACTTATCTTTTAGTTACCTTGTTCAATTGTCGGTAGTCAATATACATTCTAAGAAATCCATCTTTCTTTTTCACATATAATATTTGAGAGCCCCACGAAGACATTCTTGGTTTTGTAAAACCCTTATACATCAAATTCTTGAGTTTAGCCTTGAATTAATTAAACTCGGATAGAGCCATGCGTAAGGAGTAATTGATATGGGTTTGGTATCCAGCATAAATTCTATGTCGAAATTTATTTCCCTTTTGGGAGAAATTCCAAGTAAATCATCGGGGAAGACTGTCAGAAAGTCCTTCACTGTGGGGACCGAATCAAAAGGAGGAGCCTTGGACTCAAGGTCCTTGAACCTCACAATAGGATTGATACATCCCTTTCAAATCATCTTTCAAGCTCTTACACATGAGATTATTTTACATCAAGGGATTGAGTTTCCACCCTTCCATTCCAGTACGGCTTCATTAGGAAATTGGAATTTCACTACCCTTGTTTAACAATCAACTAAACCAAAACAAACATGTAGCTAATCCATCCCCAATATGAAATAAATTCCAACATATCAAATTCTACCAACTCAACCATTGTAACTCTACTGGACAAAGAAATGGGACACTCCTAAAGAAAGTGTTAGCAACAACGGGGTCTCCCACCGAGATAGAAACCGAAAAAGGTTCAACTAAGACATCGGGGTGCACATAAAAATCATAGCCACTAAATGAGTTACAAAATATAAATTTGTACCGGGTTCCAACAATGCGTAAACATTAATAGAGAATGCACTCGACATACAAATAACAACATTGGGAGAATCCTCTTGATCATCCCTAGAATTGAGATCATAGAAGTGGTTCTTCTGAGGAGCATAGGAATTAAGACCACTTGATTGAGTTTGGTTACTCTCCCTTCCTTGAGTCTTTTCCATGGGGCAATCCCTCAGAATTTGACTACTCTTTCCACAACAAAAATAATTATACATACCAACTAGACATTTACCCACATGTTTCTTACCACATTTGGCACAATTGGGTTTCTCACTTTGCGAACCACCACCTTTTCCACCTTGAGTCTTAGGGTTAAGTACCCTATCCTTTTTATCCTTGAAGAAATTATAAGGAACTTTGTTGGAAAATCTCTTCTTAAATTTGTTTTTTCTTGTATTTAACACTTACCCTTAGAAGTACCTCCATCATAGGGCCTTGCCCTCTTGAATCCTTATTTTTTCCGCCGAAGCGTACTCTCCTCAACTTTTTTAGCATGCACCATCAAAAGAGAAAGGTAAATGTTGTCATTTAGCATTTCCGCATAGCACTCGTTGACAATATCATTTGACACACCCGCCACAAAGCGACTCATTTAATCTCTATGATTAGACACCAAAGGTGAAGCATATTTGGACAACTTAATGAATTAAAAGAGTATTCTTGACCACTCATACCTCCTTGATGACGGTTGATGAAATCATCCATTTTTGCCTCTCTTTTCTCCCCTAGGAAGAAAGTATCAAGAAATTCCCTCCAAATGACTTTCGAACTTATGGGATGCGCTCTAAAACCCCTGTTGTTGTTCCAATGAGTCTACCAAGTTTGAGTCACATCCTCTAGTTGATATGTGTCTAGCTGGGCCTTTTCATATTAACTCACCCCCAAAGCATATAAGATTTAATAAACCTCATCGAGAAAGTCTTCATGATCTTCATTTTCCTTAAACCAAAATAACATTAGAGAGTTCATCCTAAAGAAGTTCCATAAACGTGAATCCATGGTAATAGAATTTTAATTCTCATGGGGTGCAACTTCCTGATTTTCTTGGTCCGTCATAGCTTGAGCTTGAGTACTTATGACTTGAGCTTGAGTAGCCATAACATGACCCAAGTTTATAAAAGTTTCCCTTATATCTCCATCCTACATGATCGGAAAAATGATCGGGGCTTGGTCACCAAGAGGAAATTACCCTTAAAAGGGAGATTTGTTGCCTTGGTGAGGAACTCCCGCATTTGCAATCTCCAATTCAACCCCTCTTGTGGCTTCCCTTCTAGTAGTCATATACTATATTCACAAGGAAAGGATTAGAACAAGAGGACACATAAATTTAATATTCATTAGGTACGACCTAAGAAAACCAAACAAAGTGAGAATTTACTAATAATCACATAGCTCCTCGTTCATCAATGTGGCGCACTTCACAATTATGAACAAGACTTCACATAGACATGGTTTTTTGAGAAATCATTCCTAAGTTTCATTCAACTTAATGCTCTGATAATAAATTTTTTATGATTAAAGAGCACCCCTAGACGTAAACGGCATCTTCATCCTTAAAAAGGCCTTAGACAAACCGTTAGCATACATCATAGAACCATGCGTAGAATAAAAATTGGAAAATTAAAACATTTCATTTAATGTTAAACTTCACTTCACATATATAAAATGGATTCTATAATTGTCTCACATGACAATTGTAGCATAAGAGTAAGAGAAATTGGACTTAGACCTTACATCATTATAATACGTCTGATAATAGATAAAACATAGTCCTTTAAAATAGGAAATAGAACAATGTCATTAAACATAACAAAATAACAAAAACTAGATTCATAGGCTTCGTCCTCGAACATGAGGTATCAGAAACTTTGGAAAAATCGAGGCTTCGTTGAGAATGGCCTTGAAGCACCTCCATGGCCTAAACCTACATTTTTGGAGAAATATAAGAGATATAGGTTAAGTAAAAACCACATGTACTAATTATGGATTCATGCAAATGATCATTTGCAGCTAAGATCAAAAAAAAAATTCTTATAAGCATGCTAAGTTCACATTAGAATCCTTTCTGCATATTCCAAGAACATATACAAGTTCATACCACAACAATAATAATATATATTCATATTCAAATTCAAGATTAACATTATTATAGATCTATATTCAATATTTCATGTTTAGAGTCAAGTTTATCATTTCCTCACCAGAACTTACTCACCACCCCAGTCCATGTCCACTAGTGCAATGTATATGTGAAAACCCATAACCACAAATAACCTAAGTAAACAAAAAAAGAGACCATAAGCATTGTCTATTACCTCTTACATCATCATAACAAGTGTAGTTAGCCTCATGTATAACAATTTAGACCGAAATCATGTATATCAAGTGACACCAACTCTATATAAGACCAACTTCATAAAAGATCAACATCATATACAACATTCACAAATGAAGAACCCACCCTAGAATTTCCCTCAAGGTCCAGTTGTACAATTGATAGGTAAAGTACCATAGCCTTACCTACACTAAGTACCACCTCTTAAGTAGTCCTGTTAAGTGTTCATCTGCTTTCTTTGATTCATTCATTTTACTTCTAACGGACCTTTCCATAAGCGATATTAGACCATATGAGCTAAACATGGAATCCGGTGTCATCCCCTCAATCCAAAAGGAAGGTGTCCTACTTTCCAAGGTAAGACATATACATCATTATAACATCTAGGTGGATCCACAAGCTAGGTTTCCTATGCGGGAACACAATTAAGGAATTAGAAGGTTTTACTAGAAACCCCATTTATGCTAACTAGCATTGTAATTTAAACCTCATGAGAGAACATAGTGTGAACCTCCTTACCTATTTGAAGGAACACATCTCATTCTCAAGTTAGCTTGGTGCTCAGCAAAATTCCATTTTTGAAGTATCTTTATATATTCCTTAACATTAATTCATAACATAAATCTTAGGATTTTAACCCCTCATATAACATGTTCATAGCAAATAGGTTCTAGGATCAAAAAGTACTTTCATCACAAACCCAATATCATTTAAGAACATTACAAAATAGCATAAGCATAAGATGCACATAGGAATTATCTTCAATACCTTAAAATAGCACACCTATAGTCATCTCACAACCATCATATTCATAGCATGATCATACATTTATAATTTAATCATTCATAATTCAATTAATCACAAATACCGAAGATAAGACAATAATACTACAACAACTAGTTTATGACCTTGCTGGACTTAACAATGGCCTCCATGAAACCCATTTAGGACTTCATCCCAAATCTATCATGATGCATACCCATAAACCCATTATCATCATCATAAAATATTCAATTTTACTAGAAGACACTGAATTACATCATATCTATCCATCAATTTCCATATTTCAAAAGATAGGTTAGGGGGAAGAGAGACATTCATGGATTATTGAAGAATTAGATCTAAACAAAAAACAATAACCATTATTATACACTAAAACAAATCTAAGTAATCATATTTCATCATTATTGGTTCAAAATTTCAGTTTTGAAAACCATTTGTAGAGAAAACCCCTTGATTTTGGCTGATTTTGAAATCATCCTCAAATAAACCTCTTGGGGAAAGGAATCACAAGAGTGAAAGAATTCATACCTTATTAATACTTTATCAACTATTTGAGTATAAAACTTGGGAGAAATTTTCCTCTTAATGAAGTTCCAATGTTCTTTAATGGAGGTTGGGTAGAGAGAGAATTTTGAGAGAGGTAAGAGAGATTTGCATTTCAATATGTTGATTTTATTTGGATAGGTAAAAATGATGCAAAACTGAACTAAATTAATATATCCATCCCCTAAAATACCGAAAACACCCCTCACTTAGTTGGACCTTTTTGTGAAGTCAAACTTGACTGTTAAACGACGCAACCAAATCAGGAACATGGTTGCGCATTGATATACCGTGGTTTCACGGTATAATTAATACTTTTTCCTTAAGTTTAGTGTGTCCGAAAGACTTTTTGTGCTAATTTTGATATAAGTTTAGTCTGTCCAAAGCTGAATGCGGAGATTTTGAGTGAAAAAATGCAGAAGAGACCACCTACGGAGCTTATGACGGTCCGTCGTGCCTGTGAGGGTCCGTAGGTGGCAGCGTAGTGCAGCTGCCGAAGGAAGATGGGGAAGTCTGACCAAGTGTGGGATTACGAAGGTTGTGACGTTCCGTCATGGCTATGACGGTCCGTCCTGCAGGTTCGTCGTGAAGTTCAGAGAAGTGATCCCAGTACCCAGATTCCAAGAGTTGAAGTGTTTTGGAACGAAGACCCTCGACGGACCGTTGTGCCTATGACGGTCCGTCATACTTGCCGTCGAGGGGAATGAAGAGAGCAGCAGAAGAAATTGCACAAGTATGGGACGACGGAGTCCACGACGGTCCGTTGTGACCACGACAGTCCGTCGCGAGGTCCGTCGACCCTGCCGCGTTTTGGCAGATTTCCAGCAATTAGAATTCTTGTTTAATTAGGTTTTTGTTTTTTTATAAATAGTTCGAAAAACCTCGTTTTTGAGGTTAGACACCTTATAGTTAGACTCTTAGATTGTTAAAAGTCCGTATTGGTAAAAATTGTATTGTGATATTCTTGATAATCATTAGACTTTTCGTGAGATTATTGATTAATTTGAGAATTCTTGCAAGTGATTTTTGGTGATTAATCAAGCAACCTTTTGGATTTTATTCTTTCTCATTGAAGTAAGTACATGAACTCTTATTTAATATATTTGAATATTGT